>NC_058081.1:498681501-498991785 GCF_014858855.1 Bufo gargarizans
ATTTTAAAGCTTTTAACATGGCTTTCGCCTCTGGATACATTTCATTATTTTCCTCCTGGATTAATATGTTGCTATTAAAGGGACATTAGGAGCAGTAACATGGCAGGATGACTGCGGAGATGGAGGCCTTAGGTAACAGGGTGACAGGGACGTACTGTAAATAGGAGCCTGTCAAACAAGGCAGTTCATTACCACTGGGGTCTGTATATGTCACAATGTCGATTCAATATGGCAGCACAGGGGGTGGTGAAAAGGCCTACGGGGACATGAGTTCTTATTTGCCCAATACCTGTCAATCTATGCATCCTGTATATATCCCACCATCAGGGATCCAGCACCCACCCCCTAATGAAGAGTTATAGCTTTTTCATTGCAATCGTCTGCGTTCAGATATTGGCTTGAATATGTTATCTGTTTGCAATTTGTATATTTTCTGACAGCCGCTAAGCATCAATGAAAATTGTCACCGCACAGGGTGACAATTAGAACATTGGGGACAGTTTCCATAGCAAATTGTCCCTCTGGGCACACTACTGCCCTGCATTGTATGCAATGTACTATACTTTGTGCTCCAAGATCTCACAGCTGAGCAGCAGCACTACTTTATTTTCTGTTCTGACTGTTACAATGTATCAGCGTGAACTGTGAGAAGCATTGGGTCAGTATTGCACAGGGTGCACCTGTCACCTGTCACTACTAAAGGGGGCTCCACTGGCCTTGATGGCCCGGATACATAAACCCATGGAAAACATTATTTTGTTAACTGTTTGGAAGTGTGATTGCGTTATCTGGGCACCACATGATACATCAAAGCATTTAGACCAGGGGTGCACAACGTTTCCTGGTTGGGGGCCACATTGCCAGACTTAACCAATGACGAGGGCCGAAATTAAAATTTAACGGTGTATTAACAACTGAAATATTGTACTTATGGCATATTGAACAGACATTTTATACCATTAATGTCTAGTTACACTTCCAGGACTCCCATCTAATGGGAGAAATACATGAAAAATACATGTGAGCATCCACAAGACATAGACATACATGTCTGTTACCAGATGGTTGGGGGCCGCACAGAATGGTATCAAGGGCCGCATGTGTCGGGTTGTAATAATTCAATTAAGAATTATTGATTATGGTCATAAAAATAATTAACCATAAAAAAATAAAATTTATAAAATTTGTCATAAATTCTTAACCCCTTAAGGACCAGGCCATTTTTTGCAAATCTGACCAGTGTCACTTTAAGTGCTGATAACTTTAAAACGCTTTTACTTATACAGGCCATTCTGAGATTGTTTTTTCGTCACATATTGTACTTCATGACACTGGTAAAATAAAGTCAAAAAAATTAATTTTTTTGCATAATAAAATACCTAATTTACCAAAAATTTGGAAAAATTTGCAAATTTCAAAGTTTCAGTTTCTTTACTTCTGTAATACATAGTAATACCCCCAAAAATTGTGATGACTTAACATTCCCCATATGTCTACTTCATGTTTGAATTATTTTGGGAATGATATTTAATTTTTTGGGGATGTTAGAAGGCTTAGAAGTTTAGAAGCAAATCTTGCCATTTTTCAGAAATTTACAAAAACCCAATTTTTAGGGACCACTACAGCTCTGAAGTCACTTTGTGAGGCTTACATAATAGAAACCGCCCAAAAATGACCCCATTCTATAAACTACACCCCTCAAGGTATTCAAAACTGATTTTACAAACTCCGTTAACCCTTTAGGTGTTGCACAAGAGTTATTGGCAAATGGGGATGAAATTTGAGAATTTCATTTTTTTGCCTAATTTTCAATTTTAACCCATTTTTTCACTAACAAAGCAAGGGTTAACAGCCAAACAAGACTGTATCTTTATTGCCCTGACTCTGCCATTTACAGAAACACCCAATATGTGTCCGTAAACTACTGTACGGCCACACAGCGGGGCGTAGAGTGAAAGGTACACCGTATGGTTTTTGGAAGCCAGATTTTGCTGGACAGTTTTTTTGACACCATGTCCCATTTGAAGCCCCCTGATGCACCCCTAGAGTAGAAACTCCATAAAAGTGACCCCATCTAAGAAACTACACCCCTCAAGGTATTCAAAACTGATTTTACAAACTTTGTTAACCCTTTAGGTGTTGCACAAGAGTTATTGGCAAATGGGGATGAAATTTGAGAATTTCATTTTTTTGCCTAATTTTCCATTTTAACCCATTTTTTCCACTAACAAAGCAAGGGTTAACAGCCAAACAAGACTGTATCTTTATTGCCCTGACTCTGCCATTTACAGAAACACCCAATATGTGGCCGTAAACTACTGTACGGCCACACAGCGGGGCGTAGAGTGAAAGGTACGCCGTATGGTTTTTGGAAGCCAGATTTTGCTGGACAGTTTTTTTGACACCATGTCCCATTTGAAGCCCCCTGATGCACCCCTAGAGTAGAAACTCCATAAAAGTGACCCCATCTAAGAAACTACACCCCTCAAGGTATTCAAAACTGATTTTACAAACTTCGTTAACCCTTTAGGTGTTGCACAAGAGTTATTGGCAAATGGGGATGAAATTTGAGAATTTAATTTTTTTGCCTAATTTTCCATTTTAACCCATTTTTTCCACTAACAAAGCAAGGGTTAACAGCCAAACAAGACTGTATCTTTATTGCCCTGACTCTGCCGTTTACAGAAACACCCCATATGTGGCCGTAAACTACTGTACGGCCACACAGCGGGGCGTAGAGTGAAAGGTGCGCCGTATGGTTTTTGGAAGCCAGATTTTGCTGGACAGTTTTTTTGACACCATGTCCCATTTGAAGCCCCCTGATGCACCCCTAGAGTAGAAACTCCATAAAAGTGACCCCATCTAAGAAACTACACCCCTCAAGGTATTCAAAACTGATTTTACAAACTTTGTTAACCCTTTAGGTGTTGCACAAGATTTAATGGAAAATAGAGATACAATTTCAAAATTTCACTTTTTTGGCAGATTTTCCATTTTAATATTTTTTTTCCAGTTACAAAGCAAGGGTTAACAGCCAAACAAAACTCATTATTTATGGCCCTGATTCTGTAGTTTACAGAAACACCCCATATGTGGTCGTAAACCACTGTACGGGCACACGGCAGGGCGCAGAAGGAAAGGAATGCCATACGGTTTTTGGAAGGCAGATTTTGCTGGACTGGTTTTTTGACACCATGTCCCATTTGAAGCCCCCCTGATGCACCCCTAGAGTAGAAACTCCAAAAAAGTGACCCCATTTTAGAAAGTACGGAATAGGGTGGCAGTATTGTTGGTACTAGTTCAGGGTAGATATGATTTTTGGTTGCTCTATATTACACTTTTTGTGCGGCAAGGTAACAAGAAATAGCTTTTTTAGCACGTTTTTTTTTTTGTTATTTACAACATTCATCTGACAGGTTAGATCATGTGGTAATTTTATAGAGCAGGTTGTCACGGACGCAGCGATACCTAATATGTATACAATTTTTTTTTATTTATGTAAGTTTTATACAATAACTTCATTTTTAAAACCAAAAAATTGTTTAGTGTCTCCATAGTCTGAGAGCCATAGTTTTTTCAGTTTTTGGGCGATTATCTTGAGTAGGGTCTAATTTTTTGCGGGATGAGATTACGGTTTTATTGGCACTATTTTGGGGTGCATATGACTTTTTGATCGCTTGCTATTACACTTTTTGTGACGTAAGATGGCAAAAAATAGCTTTTTTTACACCGTTTTTTTTTTTTTTTTACGGTGGTCACCTGAGGGGTTAGGTCATGTGATATTTATATAGAGCCGGTCGATACAGACGCGGCAATACCTAATATGTATACTTTATTTTTATTTATGTAGGTTTTACACAATGATTTTATTTTTGAAACAAAAAAAATGATGTTTTAGTGTTTCCATAGTCTAAGAGCCATAGTTTTTTCAATTTTTGGGCGATTATCTTGAGTAGGGTCTCATTTTTTGCGGGATGAGATGACGGTTTGATTGGTACTATTTTGGCGTACATGCGACTTTTTTGATCACTTTTATTACCTTTTTTGGGAAGTAAGGTGAGCAAAATTTCAATTTTCTCATAGTTTTTATTTTTTTATTTTTATGGCGTTCACTGTGCGGGGAAAGTAACATGGCCGTTTTATAGATCAGGTCGTTACGGACGCGGCGATACCTAATATGTGTAGTTTATTTTATTTTTTTAATTTTTATTCAGTGATAAATGTTTTTTTTTTTTATCTTAACTTTTTTCACTTATTCTTTTTATTTTTTGACCCAGACCCACTTGGTTCTTGAAGATCCAGTGGGTCTGATGTCTGTAAAATACAGTACAGAACCCCTATAGGTTTCTGTACTATATTTTACTTACACTGAACAGATCTATGCTTTCAGCACAGATCTGTTCAGCACCATGGACAGCAGGACGCCTGAGCAGGCGTCCTGTTGCCATGGGAACCTTCCCCGTCTGCTCAGTTATGGTCAGAACTTTGCAGACGGGGAAGGGTGAGGACGGGGCTTCGGGGGGCTCTCTGGGGGCTCTCTCCCTCTCCATCGGGGGGCTGCAAAGGCACAGCAGCCCCCCGATCGGAGAGGGAGGGAGCTCCCTCTTACTGTTAACCTTTTCCATACAGCGGTCCGTACGGACCGCTGTATGGAAAGGGTTAAACGGCTGACATCGCATCAACGATGTCAGCCGTTTATACCAGGGTGCCAGCAATGTGCTGGCACCCTGGTATACCCACTGTACACCAACGATTACGCAATAGGAGGCGGGCGGGGGATCGCGATCCCGCCTGCCGCACCGCCCGCCTCCCGCAACGCCCCCACCGCCTGCGACACCCCCCCTGCACCACCCGCCGCCATCAAATCATGCAGGGGTGCAGGGGGGGGTGTACTATATTGATTTTAGGCACTCTAAAGTTTCTGATCCCCGCGGTCAGGGACCGCGGGGATCAGAAACTGCAAAAAGCGCAGCAAACCGCAGGTCTGAATTGACCTGCGGTTTTCTGCGATCGTCGATGCGGGGGGGTCAAATGACCCCCCCCTGCATTGTTACAGGATGCTGGCTGAATGATTTCAGCCGGCATCCCGTTCCGATTAACCCCCGCGGCGCCGGCATCGCTATTTAAAGCCATGACGTACCGGTACGTCATGTGTCCTTAAGGACTCGGGAAACATGCCGTACCGGTACGTCATGTGTCCTTAAGGGGTTAAAATCATGACCTGGTGAATCGTAGACAACCTAATTGATACAATTCACATCTGAGGCCGACTATTTCCTCAGATAAATAAGTTCTTTTTGACGTGAGATGTCGTTAATGATAAAATATGTAGTTCTGCATTATACAATAATACACAGGTTTATAAAAAATATGCAGATTTATTGGTTACAAGGTTACAAACATATATAAGTAAATAAACACAATGATACATGCAAATGAATATATATAGCATTGATATAAAGCATTACAAGCTTAACAATACATGTGAGTGGAAATAACTTGTCACATTATAACCAAGCTATTATTAGGTTAATTTATGTCGGGTATCAAATAGGAACATAATTCATATATTACTTCTGTTCAGAGAAAACCTCATGATATCAGGACGGCATGTCTAATCCTAGACATCAATATAGAATGCTAAATACATTTCACCCCCCTCTAACCAACTACACATCACATGACTTCAGGCATGGGCAAATCCATTCAAGGATATAACTTAGAAGAGATAACTGTATCCTTCCGCCCCATCCAGGACTATTTTCACACATATGACTTTGGTAAGAATATTAAGACAAATAACAGGGATCTGGGATCTTTCCTAGACCATATCTTAAAAGGGAAGGACTTGAAATAAGTCTTTCCTGTGGGAATCCATCAATTAGCTTGGTGAAGAATGTTCTATCAATAAATATATATATATAAGCAATTATTTTATACTTTGCTAGATTATAAGTATTGATTCTTCTGCAGGTAGAATGAAGTCTCACAATATCCTAAGACTACATCTCAATATGGAGATGATCAATTAATTAATTTATTTCTTTATTCGCCAATCTAGATGGTATAATTTCACCCACACTATCAAATTAGTCTTAATAAAATGAAATATCTTTTTCTGTGTCCCTTACCAAGTCCTAGTAGAAATCTCACTTCTGCTCCTAGGAAAGCTGGGTGGTCCATCATAGCGCATGTCCTTATGGCTTTCATCTTGATAGACCCCTCTAAAGAGCTTAACTTCTCTTTCCTCTCTTTCTTGTGTGTCTGTGTCTCCCCCCTGTGTATGGTTTATGATCACAAACTTATCAGTTAGACACACCTTCCTAGTTTGGAAGTTTATAATCGGATGGGCGTGACTATTGATAAGAAATGACATCATAACCTTACCCAGAATGCACTTTTGCTACTGTTGTAATGTCACCTACTCATACCTAGGTGGCACTGCTGTGTAAGCTATTTGCATCATAGTATAAAGGGTTAACTTCTGTAAGTCTGAATAAAGGTATAATATACATTTTGACCTTAAAAGCTTTAATTCAAGGCTATAGGGATTAGATTTGACACTTGTAGCAATTAGAGATAGACCTCTAGGCTTCTCTCTGAATGTTTCTCACACTGTTTATTTGTGAATCATAAATAACTTGAATCTCCTTGTTTTCTCACAGAGATACCAGTATCTCTTCTCATACCAAAGAGGTGAATAATTGTTACAAAACACACATCTTCACAGACACTCTTTTAGAGACAAAGATTCTCCTAATGAGAAATATATATAATATACTGGATACATGTTGTCTTCATAACATATAACAATATAATATATAGTAATATATATATATATATATATATATATATATATATATATATATATGTCCTACTGATTGTCTTATGCTAAGGACTAAGACTCATTAAATGAATACATGAATATTATATATTTGCTTCATTGATAAATGCCTAATTGTATGGGTAATTATCACCAGCTGCATAAAGCTTATCTTTATCTTCCGTCATAAATTTAAAAGTAGATAAGAAGGCCTCTTCTCAGACTGGTACATTCATGAGAAGAATAACACTAAAAAGTAGAAACCTTCGTGTGACCTTACTTTGGCCTTCTCAAGACATACAAAATTGTAACTATAGTCGAGCATGGCTCTTAAAGGGAATGAACATTCATCTTGACTAGAATAAATTGGATATCACTGCATTTACCTATGAAAAGGCACAACACATGTGGCCCCCGGGCCGCAGTTTGTGCACCCCTGATTTAGACAAAGACATCGGGCAAAGCGGGCGTGATTGCAGGGTGGCAATGGGTTTCCAAGTCTACTAAGATCCTAATGGTAGCCTCAGGTCTGCCATCTTTTAGGATACCGATCAGTGTTACGTATGATGACAGCAATATACATGATAAAGTCCCTTAGTGGTCAGTGCCATAGTGGGACTAATAAAATTAAAAAAATAACATAAAAAATAAAAATAAAATGAAATGTTTACAAATGTAAAAAAGGAAAAAACAAACAAACACAAAAACCCTTTCTAAAGTGAAATAGTACACATAAATGCTGTAGTATCGCCGCATCCATAACGATTCAAACTATAAAATTATCACAGCATTTAATCCACACAGTGAGTGCCGTAAAAATAATTTAGAAATAAAGCCAGACTTCCTGTTTTTTGTTCTTACTCGCCCCCCAAAAACAAAATAGTGATGAAAAAGTTGCATATACCCCAAAATAGCACCAATGAAAAGGTCAACTCACCCCAGAATAAAAGAAGACTTCATTCACAAAAAAAATTAAAGTTCCTATTGGAATATGAAGACAGAAAAATAAGTGATTTTTAAAGTGTTTTTATTATGCAAAAGTAGTAAAATGTAAAAAACTATCAATTTTGCATTTCCGTAATCGTATTGACCTGCAGAAGAACGTTAACATGTGATTTATACTACATAGTGAATGCCGTAGAAAAAGAAACCAAAAGCAAAAAAACAAACGAATTTGTGGCATTGCTGTTTATTTTCATTCTATTGCAGTGCCCCAGAGGACCACTGAAAAGGGTTAATATCTATCAGTAAGGGCTAATGTACTTTCCATGCTTTGAATGTGATCCCAAGAGTATAGTTACTGTGCCCTACTCAGCAGGAAGAAGGCTGGACCTTCCCTCTCTGAGCTGTGTAGTCTTATTTATTGCATCAGACAGTCTGGCCTAGACAGCTGAAGTGTGTGGAGCTGCATGGTGCTGTGCAATGTGAGGTCTACAATAGATGCTCTCCATCCCCACATGCTGAGGACAAGACTTCTTGGAGATATAGAGCATATATTCACAGACTGTTTAAGACCATAAGCTGTGCCCAATAGCAAAGATAACACATGTTTATGGTTCTGGATTTGCTGCTTTTGGAAATTGAGATAGATGGCCATCCATTCCAAGATCTGCCCGCAGTGGAAATTGCTGTGTTAACGAGAAGAGAATTGCACGCCTTTGGTCAATTTAGAAAGTTGTCTGGATTTAATAGAGAGAGACTACATAGTCTGCTTTCCCATCTACAGCCTTGGAAAGAGTGTGTAAACTGGAGTGACTGAACCTTTCAAGTGCCTGTGAAATACCTCAGAACTGTGACTACTTTATATGTTTGCACTGCAACACCTACCGTCAGGTCCATAAATATTGGGGCACCAAGACAATTCTAACATTTTGGGCTCTATACACCACCACAATGGATTTGAAATGAAACGAACAAGATGTGCTTTAACTGCAGACTGTCAGCTTTAATTTGAGGGTATCTACATCCAAATCAGGTGAACGTTGTAGGAATTACAACAGTTTGCATATGAGACTTTTATCTGTTTCAACTAAACTGGGCCTGGTCACTGCATCATCTATTCACCAGCCGTCTCACCACATGACCTCCTGCCTTGCATCCTGCCATACACCTAACATCAACCCAATCACCCCCAGGCAGTACCCTCCACAAAGTTCAGGGTGTGCCCCCCGAGAGAAGAAAGGCTGCGCCCTCAATTCATTTCATGGCTGCAGGGAGCACTGGAGTGAGGAAAACCACTGCATCTCATATCAGTGCCACAACTACCACTCTCCCATCCTCCTCCTGGCTTCCCCTGCGGGACTCATGTATGGATGACCTATCCTCAGGAGAGGCCATCAATATCTGATAGGTGGGGGTGCGACTCTCTGTAGGCTGTATGAAGAGACCTCGGTGTTCTGTGAGCGCTGCAGTCTCTTCCTAGAGATCCATGTGCTGCTCAGTCCTATTTAAAACAATGTACAGTGCTGTGATGGGTTATCTGTGAGGATGCTGCGGCCTCACCTGTCCTTAGGATCGGTCATCAATATCTGATTAGTGCGGTTCCAACATCCATCACCCCCACCAATCAGATATTAATGACCGATCCTGAAGATAAGTCATCAATATTGGAGTCCCAGAAAACCCCTTTCATAATTTTTTTAACAATATACTGTACTAGCAGAAGGACCCGGCTTCGCATGGGTATATTTAATCTTTTTTATGTAATGTTTGTGTGTGTCGTAAAAAAAAAAAAATCAACAGCATCCACTATAACAGTGACATCTACAATACCCCGCCCCTTTAACAGTGACCTCCACAGCGGCCTCCCCTTTAACAGTAACATCCACAGCACCCTCCCCTTTAACAGTGACCTCCACAGCGGCCTCCCCTTTAACAGTAACATCCACAGCGCCCTCCCCTTTAACAGTGACCTCCACAGCGGCCGCCCCTTTATTAGTGACCTCCACAGTACCCCGTCTAGATAACAGTTATTTCCACAATAAGCCGCCCCCTTAACAGTGACCTCTACAGAGCTTTGTTCCCTTAAAATGTGACCTCCACAACACCCCTCCCCTTTAACAGTGACCTCTACAGCACCCCGCCCCTTAACTCTAACCTTCATAGCGGACCGTCCTCTTAATTGTGACCTCCACAGTTCCCTGTCCCCTTAACAGAGACCTCCACATCGCCCGCCCCTTTAACAGTGACCTCCACAGCATCCCGCCCCCTTATAAGTGACCTCCACAGCAGCCCACCCTTTTAACAGTGGCCTCCACAGCAACCGCCCCTTTACTGTGGCCTCCACAGTACGTTATCCATCTCCTTAACAGTGATTTTCACAACACCCCGTCCCCTTAACAGTGGCCTCTACAGCAATCTGCCCCTTAACACTGACCTCCATAGCGGACCGTCCCCTTAACTGTGACCTACACAGCAGCCTGCCCCTAGGGTGGCCAGAGGTCCGGTTTTAGGCCGGACAGTCCGGCTTTCAGACTCCCTGTCCTCCATCCGGTGCAGGGCCTGGATGGACAGAGCTCACTCTCAGATAGCAGCACTGTGCTGTCTGAGCGTGAGCTGCAGGGAGAAAATCACTGCAGCTGACAAAAGTTGATTTTTACCTTGATTTTTTCAATCCCTGTCGGCTGCGGAGTGGGAGGGGGAGTAGCTTAGTGGGACCTGGGGGCAGGGTTTTTAAGTCCGTCTTTTGAGGGTGGCCTGAATGGCCACCCTATTTGCGCCTGAACTGTGACCTCCACAGTGTCATCCACAGCACCCTGCCTCTTTAAAGCTGGCCTACAGCAGTGATGAAAAATGGCTGGGTTGTTATGGAAACCTGGTGTAAAACTGTGTGTATGTGGAGACTAAGGACCTGTGAGCTTCTATTGGCTAATAAGGGACATGTGATTGTGTGTATGGCAGTTGGGATATGAATAGAAAGACCTGCAGGCGTCTATTGGCTAATGTAGGTCATGTGATGTGCCATATTAGCATTTTGTGGGACTATCTCAGGAACGGTACGTTCTAGAGAGCTGAGACCCAGTCTAAAACCTTCCCAGACACCAGATCTACCTGTGTGCCAGATTTTGTGACTGTAAATGCGACAAAAGCCGGACCTCACTGACCATGCCCCAAATGGATAAACTAAGCCCCCGGCTCAGTGAAGCCACACCACCGGCTCCATGAAGTCACATCCCCATCGCAGGCAGGAAAAAAACGGGGGGAGGAGAGTGAAGAAGTTTCTGAGAGGAGGGTGAGCTGGGGGCAGCCAGGGTGCTTCTCTCCCCTCAGTCAGCTACAGGGAGCCATATCTGCAGCTGTAATGACTGACTGGGGGTGAGAGAAGCCTCGGTCAGTTGCTGCAGCTCACGCTCAGACATCGTAGTGCTGCTGTCTGAGCGTGAGCTACTGAAAGAGTGGAAAAACAGACTGTCCTGCCTAAAGCCGGACGTCTGGCCAACCTACGCTCTGTACACTATGTAGTTTCCACTGCCATAGCCGCCCCAAACAGCTGACTGGTGGGGGAGCTGTGTGTCAGATCCCCCCCCCCCCCCCCTGCTCTCCTCTGCAGTCACTACACGAGATGCATCTTATCTTGTACTATTGTTTTTTACAGCCATCATCCGCAGAGGAAGAGGGGTTTGCCGAAAATAATATTCTTGCAGCAATATTGCAGGTACAGCAATAATTGCATCAGTTCCTTCCCTAAACACATAATGATAGAGATGCACTTCACCCATCTAGGAGCACAACCCATGACATTTCTATTTCTAACACTTTGCTGTATAAAAAGTACAGATCTGTTACCTGCAGTTGTCACTCTGAATTAAAGGAGACCTGTGACCAAGTGTTTCCCTCTTGACAAGTGTGTTGCCATTTAAAGGGCTTGTCTCATCACAGACAGGAGAGTCACCCAAGACCCCTGATTCCAGCTGATCCTAGCCACCACTAGGGGGAGCTCATAGACTCAGTTCCTGGCTGTACACAGTGATTATTGGACACTTACGGTACATACAACTGGTACAAGCCAATGTCCACCATGTTCTGGCACTGCTAGAGAAAACGAACTGCTCACATACAGTGCAGTAGATGGATCCCTAAACCCCACAGCTTTTCCTGACTCATGAAAGACAAATCTTCCTAGCTATGCAACTTAACTGTCTGCTACATACTGCTGCATAGCTTTACAGATTCACCATTCACGACTTTAAGGATAAGTTCACACGATGAACTTTAAAAATCCACTTCCAAAAATCAGCTCAGAATGTGCAATGATTTTTTAAAAAAAGTGTTTTTTAAGGTCTGTTTTTTTGTGTGTTTTTGTTGCTTTTTTATACTTCAGTGCAAACTGCATTTTCTGTTTGCAGTTTTTGGAGTGGCTTTGCACAGGGAAAAAAGAAGCAAGTGCTGTGTCCCATTGAAATTAATGGGAGGCTGCTTGGAGTCATTTTTTGGTGCTGATTCTGATGCAGAAAACGCACCAAAATCCGCACCAAAAACTTTATGTGAACCCTAAGGGTGGGTTCACACTAGCACTAGGGATTCCGTTATGGCTTTCTGTTATAACATGTTTATAACGGAATCCATAAGACAGAAGGACACGGATCCGTTCTTCTGGCCGTAAACTTGTATTATGACGGAATGCAAAACGGAAGTCTTTAAAGGGCATTCTGTTTGCTCTCCATCCTAATAGAAGTCTATGAGAATCAAAAGGGATCCGTCTGGGTCCTGTTATGCAAGACGGAAAACAAAGTGCTGTCTACAGGCTTTCCCATTGACTTCTAATAGGACGGAGAGCAAACAAAATGTATTTTAAAGGCTTCCGTTTTGCATTTTGTCTGGGCATTCCGTTATTTTTCTTTCTAACCATGTTATAACGTAAAGCCATAACGGAATCCCTAATGCTAGTGTGAACCCACGCTAAGAAAGTTTTTTCTTAACAGTAAATCTTTTTCAGGGAGTATGACGAATACCACACCTCGTGCCCGCTTGACATCAACTACGTCGGGCTCACGAGACGCGGTATTGTCCCTGGTTACCAAAAACGTGATGTTACACCCTCCAGAGGAGCAGGTAAGATCAGCTTGGTACAGTTTACACATACACCTCCTGTCCACGCGGGCACAGAGAGGCAACAAGCTGAGACAGCCTTTTCACTGCCGCAGTGAAAACAGCGCTCGTTTAATATAAGCCCGGTCCGCTAACGGGATTATATAGGATGAGAAACCAACCCGCGGTAGCTTATAACCAGGGGCGTAACTATCAGGGAAGCAGGGGAAACAGCTGCTTCGGGGCCCTGAGCTTAGAAGGGGCCCGGGAGCAGTAGCAGGGGTGTCAGCAGGGCAGGGTTGCATGTACTATGATGTAAACTTCTGGCCTCACAGGCAGCGTATAGTGGAGGGCCGCACTGAAGATAACAGCAGCTCTTGTCAGCAGCAGCTTATGCTGCTACCTTAAAAACTCTCCCTGGAGCTTCCTTAAGAACTCCCCCCCTCCCCAGTTTTGCTCCTCTTCACTTACTGTCATATTACGGCAGGGCAGTAGAGCTCTTTGCTCTGCTGTCAGTGTCGGGACAGAGTGAGGGGGGCCTGCACTGCTCTCTGAGGAGGAGACACCCAGCCATGTGCTCGGGCGGTTAGAAACTCTTCTGGATCCTCCACAGCCTGACAAATCCATCTAGCCTGCCTAAAAGGCAAGTGTATGTATGTGAAAGGTGTGTGTGTGATTATCTATCATCTATCTCCTATCTATCTAATATACTGTAAATATATTTATATATATATATATATATATATATATATATATATTGTATATGTAACAGAACGTAGTTTTCTCACCAGTGGAGGCATTTGGTGGAAATTTCAATGCATAAAATGCATATGTGAAATGAGAAATAGGCCTAAGACTATATAATGAATGTCTGTGTATATTTATACATTCAGCCCCATACTGAGGATGCATAGGGGAAATACACTGCCCAGTGGATGCTATTCCTGTACTTGCTTGAAATTGGTTATGCTATTTTATTCCGTGTATTCAAGTAAGCAAGAGTTCACATCTCCATTTCATTTTTGGTTCTTCTGATCCAGTAAAAAAGGATCCTGTAAACAAATGGATCCTGTTGCATCCGTTATGCACATTTGGCATCCGTTTGAGCCATTTCTACCTGAGATCCGTTTTTTAGACAGAAAGAAAACTCCTGTACGCAGTACTTTTTTCTGTCTGATAGAACAGATCTCAGAAATGGCTCAAACGGATGCCAACTGTGCACATCGGATGCAACAGGATCCATTTGTTTACAGGATCCTTTTTTTTTTTTTTTACAAGATGAATCCATTTTTTTTCTTCGTTCTTCTGACACATCAGAAGAACGCAAAATGAAGCGGAAATGTAAACTCTCCCTAATTATATTTGTTTTGAGTACTTTTTTTGCATTTTTCTTGTAATTATGGTAATAGACCTTTTATTGGCATTGTATCGTGTGTATAGCTGTAATATTGTGAAAGGCAGGAGCGTACCTATAGTGGAAGCAGGGGACGCAGCTACTGCGGGGCCTGAACTCAAAAGGGGCCCACCTGAGATGAGGACTAAATTGTAAAAGGGCCCCCACAATAGTATTAATTACAGTGACATGATATGCAGTATATGTGCGGGAAACGGACGAAGTCGCAGCAGGGCCTGGTCTGAGTGAGTGCTTTTGACTAGCTGCAGGACTGGGGCTTGCATAGGGGGAGGGGGGGTTGTGAAGAAGTTGCTCATGGGGGGGGGGCCCCATTCAATAATTTGGTGTGGGGCCCAGTCAGTTATAGTTACGCCACTGCTTATAACTAGGCCATATCATGGATGTGGGGATTCGTGATCGAGATACAAGATAGCACAAGATTAAATTATATATTTAATCGCCGTAAGGGCACACTAGATTTAGCACAATATACACAGAGAATATATACAGTGGTCTGAGGTTACAGATACAGATTATTTGGGTACAACAGGGTTACACAGAGTAAAAGTCAGTTACCGGGTAAGATGAAAGTTCCTTCTGGTTGTGAGATGTTCTTTGCTGGAGTCCATATGAAGGGCCGTGATCTCAGCTAGTTCCTGGGTCCCTCTCAACACATTACACGATGTGACCCTTCTTCAGAGAAAGACCCGGCCTCTTGCTGGCACAAGCCTTTTAACCTGTAGCCTCAGGGAGGGGTTCACTCTCCCTCTTCTGGGCTGGCAGCAAATGACCCACAAAACCCTTTAGGGTTCATAGCTCCAGACCAGAGGGTCACAGGGAAATGGTTCTGGGACCAACGGACCTGCCTGGGTTTCCGGCTACATGTAGAGTCCAACCCTGGTACGTTATGTGGTTTCTATGGGGAAATATGGATATCTCCCTCCCCTGACCTCACCCCATTAAACAAAGACCATGGGCACGTACATTGTGGCCACCGGGACACAAATATGTATCCGGTTTGCGCCTGCGATGGCCAGGCGATTCATAATTCCTTATGAAAATTAGGTGCCAACATGTCTGGGAGGTATCATGGATCCTGGGCAAGGGCTTATACCTCCTGCTGGGGGTTTTCCTGCTGAACCCGGACATACCTTCATTTTCACCCAGGCAGCCCCCTGACTTGAGCATCGGAACAGTTCATGCTCCGATGCTCTCCCTTGCCCTGTGCTAAATTGCGCAGGGCAAAGGCATTTTTTGGAGATCTGGTGACGTACCGAGGCTCTGCATGGGGCTGCCAAGAAGCCCGGTGACATCACCGGCACTGATGGGTGGGCTTTAGCGCTGCCCTAGCCAGTAAAATGGCTAGGGCAGCGCTAAAGCATGCCCATCACAGCCGGTGACTTCACCGAACAAACTGCCGGGCAGTGTGTGATTGTAAACAAAAGAGGAAAGGAGAGCATCGGAGCATGAACTGCTCCGATGCTCAAGTCAGGGGAGCTGCCGGGGTGAAAATGGAGGTATGTCCGGGTTGAGCGCTGAACCCAGACAACCCCTTTAACAAATCTGCCATTGTTATTTGCAAAAATGTCCAATAATCGCCACCTAGTGGTTGATTGTGGTATTCAAAAGTGTTATCACTAGGGAGAAAAAGAACACAACACCCAATTTTCTAGTCATTAGGCGGCTATTGTATCAAGGTCTCAGAGTGAAGCAAATACATTTTCCCTTTTTAGGAGGAAAAACGAAAACACATTTATCTTTACAAGCGCCTTCCCCTGCAGGTGGCATACTAATAGGGCTCCTTATTGCGTCTTGCAGAATCATTGTGTCAGGGTATTTTTTATTTTGTACATCTTAACACATTCTCCTTGTCACTAGCCCCCGTGTCTATGTGTCCAGAAAATATGTACATATGAAAGATGTGACTCCAATTCCTACCCGGATGGAATGTTAAATAATGAGGAATCAAAACCTGATAAGCGCAAGGAAGGCATTTGCAAGTCAATAAAGAAGAGACAATTTGACAATGAATTTGCAGATCTGCATGGCATTTTCTAGTTTTCCTCCTGTTTGTGACAACAAACAATAGCGGAGACTTCTATCTGTAGTCAGAATCCAAACTAAAGCTTACAGCAGTATTCCGCATGTAGCAGAGCTGAGTTTATCAAATATGTCTGCTGTTCACCATGTAAATTGACTCAGCAGAGAAATGTGATAAGTTTACCTGATGTCCTATAAAAACTGCCACATTGGGATGGAGCAATGCTAAATGACAAATTCTACTATCTTTACAGATGGATTATAGCATGGGTAATTGCCTCTGAACATTTATAACAGTATCTTCCTCGCTATGCATGACCCAATCTAAACATTATTTTTAGAATGTCGCAGAGAGTTGGAAGTCGTGAAGTCGCAGAGATGTCGGAAGTTTGCGGTACCTGGTGGGACGTGACGACGTAGATAGGGTGCGTCACGCTCTCCTCCTACCGCGCTCCACCGTGTGTCCGGCGTTTGGAGTTACTCCCGGGCTTTGGATCAACTTAAAGACCCTCTCTGCTGGCTGTCCTGTCTGATCGTGGCTGATCGATGTGGAGGCCGCCTGTTTACTCGGTGGCTTCGGATTTGGATGGATGTTTGGCTGCCTGCGATTGTGACGAGGTCTACTTGCCGCCTGCTGCTTCCCCTATATGAAGGTCTGTCTGACCTAACTGAACTCGAGTTTGGAGTCCTATGAGTTCCTCGTTCCACTGCTCCCCCTGGGGATTTCTTTGGTCTCCTGCCCTCTGTCCATTTGTGCCCTCCAGATTTTACTGCGGCTTGTGCAACGGCTGTTGCTCCTCCAACTCCGCTTGTCGTCTGGTGGATTCCTCAGCCTGCTCCTTTCCCCTACTCTCCGGCCGCATCCTCCTGTTGTACCCAGATGACTGGTGAGATTTTTCCTTGTTGGACTTGTCCTTTGTTGTATTTTTTTTTATTTTTTTTATTCTTTTTTGTCCCGTTCTGTTTTTTTTTGTGGGGTGCTAAAGGCATCTTCTTTAACAGACTAATATATAAGTAGCATCCTCTATAACAGACTAACACACAAGTACCTTATTTAGGATAAAAAGGAGAAAGTGAAATTGAAAAAAAAGGGGACAGACGAGGAAGCAGAAAGGAAGAGGGAGGAATTGGAGAGGAAGAGGAGAAGAGGGGAAAGAAAAGAAAAATAAAAAAAAGGAGAAAAGAAATAAAGAAAAAGGGAAACAGAGGAGAAAAGGAAAAGAGGAAGGATAGGGGGAGAAGAGGGAGGAGGAATTTTTTTTTTTTTTTTTTAAATGGGCCCTAAACAAAAAATGCGCTTAGACAATTTTTTGTGGGTAAAATCAGCCCAGAGACCTTTGGAATCAGCAAAAATTGATTAGTTTTTGAATTCTCCAAAGATCAATGTCAGAGCAGGAAAAAAAGAGCTCCAGGATATTAATCCTAAAAGAAATAACAATTCTGCTATCGCAGTGGAGGAGATATTGAATGAATTCTCCCAAGCTGTGGAGACGCGGGGGGGGGGGGGGGGAGAATTATCCAATGCTGAATCTTGCTCTATAAAAGAAATATTGCTGGCAGTTAAAAAATGGGAAATTAATACAGGACATTTCAATGCAGCTCGGGTTAATCCAGTCTGATGTAGCCCTGATTAGGGATGATGTATCGAAGATTCGTGATAGAGTTAATACTATAGAAAAGTCCGTGGGCGCTTCACAGAATGAATTTAAAAATATCAAAAACTGAAATTTACACACTGAAGACAGACTTTAACCTGCTAAATAAAAAAGTTGTAGATCTGAAGGATAGGTCAAGGAGATGCAATGTGAGAATCCTGGTGTTACCTGAGGGTGCTGAGGAAAGAAATCCATCTCAAATTATACAAATATTGATCTTGAAGAAGTTTGGAAAATAACATTTTCTCCATAGTTTTTGGTCGAAAGGACACACCGGGTACCCGGAGGTAACCCAATTCCTGGAAGACAGCCACGGACACTCCTGGTGAAGATATTGGTCTCATGAGACAGAGATATGTTATTGAGAAGGGCGAGGGAGTGCTCTACTATTTTATACAATGGGAACAGATTGGCTTTTTTTCCAGACTTTTCCAAGGAGATTCAAGAAAAGAAGCTTAACGGTTAAGAAACGGTTAAGAAAAGTTTACAGGAAAAGGATATTAAGTACTCATTTGTTTATCCAGCTAAACTTCAGATTATTTTTAATGATGGAACTTATTGTTTTGATTCTTCAGACCTTACTATGAACTGGCTTGATCAGAATAATATTTGATTGGTTTTACTTTCGTTTCCTGATTGATAGCAGTGGTGGGGCTAGGTGGTAGTGAGAGGGGGAGGGACGGTCTTAGTTCAGAGATCTGTTGCAGAATGTGGCAGATCAGTTGGATTGGGGGGGTTAAAAAAATTTGGGGGGACGGTGGCGGGGAAAGAGGTTATGGGGGGTTTGCGATGCGTCTCATAGGTTAAGGAAAGAGGGGTTGGGGCTATTGGAATTTTTTAGGCTTTGGGGCTCTTTTGCCATTGATTTAATGTCAGTTAGAATCTTAACCTGGAATGTTTGGGTGATAAACTCAAGAAACAAGGGGTCTTTGACTGGTACAAAGACATCTTTCAGCTATTGTCTGTTTGGTGGGGACCCTTCTTACTGAGGAGATTTTCCGGCGTGTCAGCAGAGGATGGGCTACTCAGACCTATCATTCTACTTTTACGAGCTATTCTAGAGGAGTAACAGTTTTTATACATAGGGCGATTGATATTATGTCTGTGTGGCATCATCTGTTGACAGGTAGGGGAGATATGTTTTTTATATATGGTAAACTTGCTGGAAAACTATGTATTTTGGCCTTTGTCTATATTCCACCTCCTTTCTCCCTATATGTACTTAACTCTGCTTAATTTCATGGAGCAATAGCCTGAATGTCTCTCGTTAGTTATTGGGGACTTTAATTGTGTCATTAATCCCACTACAGATGGGATCTCTATGGGGGGGACTGGCATACCTTTCCCCAGAGGTCTCCGTTACCCCAATTCTGTCATGAATCCGGCTTTAGGGACGTTTGAGGAAGCCTGGGGAAGGGGAGAAGAGAGTACTCTTGCTTAGGCAAATCTGGCAAATCTTTGTCCAGGATAGATCTGGCCTTAATAAATGAAAAATATATGCGATATGCAAAAGGGATGAAATATGAGGCTAGGTCTCTCTCGGACCACGTACCTCTTTCCCTTGAGCTATGTTTGGCTGATGAGAAAGATTAAATCCTTACTGGTTTTCGATAATGAATAACCATGAATTAATACAGCCGGAAATTGTGCGTTTTTGGGAGACTAATTATAATTCAGCTAAGACCCAAGTAGTATGGGATGCATTCAAGGCCTTTATGAGGGGATTTTTGTTAGTAACATTTCTAATTTAAGGGAAGGGTATAGTATTAAGGAGAAGGCTTTAAAAGAAGCAGCGACATCAGCCATGCATCAGCTTGACTTTCAGAATACAAGTTTTTTTGCTTGATAAGGCCCAGCTATTTTTTAAGAGTCAGAAATACTTTACTGAATCAGGTTGCCCGGAAAATATCTTGTCCAGGGTGATTTATAATCAAGATTTAAAAAAAACGATAAGTAGCATCCGTTTTTTTTAACCATATTTTAGATCTAGCGCATTTTTCACACTATAAGATGCACCGGCCCATAAGACGGACCTAGGTTTTAGAGGAGGACAATAAGAAAAAAATATTTTTCATTAGACCTCAGGTCAGACCACCAATCAGACCCCCAATGTTAATTAGAACTCAGCTGACAGGCCCAATCAGACCCATAATGTTAATAAGACCCCAAATAAGACCTTAGCTCAGACCCCAATGTGAATGACCCCCATTCAGACCTCAGATCAGCCCCCATATTTCTTATCATCAGCCCCCATGCCTCCTATCAGCCCCCATGCTTCCTATCAGCCCTCATACCTCTTATCAGCCCCCAGCCTGTTATCAGCTTCCATGCCACTCAGCTTGTAGGGCACGTACACAGGAGCAGGCATGTGTGAAGACTTAGAGGTGGAGCAGGAATGTGTGGCAGGAAAGCCTGCTCCGCCCCTCATCTGCCTGCTCCTGCGCTCCCATCCACGTCTCCCTGCAAATCTGCCGGCCGGTCCCTGTTAACCACCACCAGATGGAGCCGGCCATTCACCCCGCACCAGCCACACCACTTGACTCTACCACCCAGCCGCTGTCCCTATCAACAAGCACGCACTGCGGTTGCCGGGCTCTCCCTCTTCAGGTAACGCTGATGTCTGTTACATCGCAGGCAGCTTTTTCTATGCAGTGCAGCCTGCCATGTACGTGCACAAGCAATGTGCCACACTTTTTTTTTTTTGCCCTGTATTCACCCCATAAGATGCACTAGTGGTTCCCCCCATTTTAGGGGGGGGATCAGAGCGTCTTATGGGGTGAAAAATATGGTATATAAAGCAGATACCACTATTACCGATGAAATGATAGCTATCTGGATGCCATCTCTTTTCCAGCCAATCCTTACAGACATTCAAAGAGAATTGCTTGAGGTAGATTTGTCCCTACAAGAAGTAGAGGCTGCAATTAAAGCATGTTCTGGTAATTTCTCCCCTGGGATAGATGGATTTCCATATGAATTCTATCATAGATATAGGGAGATTATTCTCCCTAGTCTACTGAAGGTATTTGTTGACTCATTAAAAGATGTGACTCTACCAGAATCAATGACAGAAGCTGTAATAATATTGAATTATTAATATTGAAAAAAGGTAAAGATCCGCTGGATTTGGGGTCCTATAGACCTATATCCTTACTGAATACCGATGTGAAGCTTCTTTCAAGGATTCTGACTACAAGACTCTCTAAGGTTATTCCTTCAATCATACACCAAGATCAGAACAGGTTTATTCCAAATAAGAGTACCCATTATAATCTTCATCGCTTGTTTACAAACATTCAGTCTTCGGGGGGTCTCCTGCTCCATCCTGTCCTTGGATGCCTCCAAGGCTTTTGACAGGGTGGAGTGGAGATTCCTCTGGAAGGTCTTGGGTAGGATGGGGTTTGGAAACAGATTTATAGATATGATCAAATTGTTGTAAAGATCTCCTCTGGCAAGACTGAACATTAATGGGAGTTTGACAACAAGATTTGCTTTGAATAGGGGTAGGGCTGTCCTCTCCCCCCACTGTTATTTCATATTTATATTGAGCCCCTAGCTCTGGCTGTTAGGCAAGACTCTAAGATTGAAGGATTTGGAGCAATGGAGGAGGAGGACCTCATTTCCTTATACGTGGATGATGTCTTATTTTTTATAGATCATACTAATATACCGTATTTTTCGCCCTATAAGACGCACTGGCCCATAAGACGCACCTAGGTTTTTGAGGAGGAAAATCAGAAAAAAAAAAATTTGAACCAAAGGGTGTGCTTTTGATGGGTTTTGAACTAATTGTGGTCTGTGGATGACACTGTTATGGGGGATCTGTGGGTGACGCACTGTTATGGGGGATCTGTGGGTGACACTTATGGGGGGATCTGTGGGTGACACTTATGGGGGATCTGTGGGTGACACTTATGGGGGATCTGTGGGTGGCTCTTATTGGGGTCTCTGGATGGCACTGTTATGGGGATCTGTGTATGACAGTTATGGGGGGGATCTGTGGATGACACATATACAGTGGGATGCGAAAGTTTGGGCAACCTTGTTAATCGTCATGATTTTCCTGTATAAATCGTTGGTTGTTACGATAAAAAATGTCAGTTAAATATATCATATAGGAGACACACACAGTGATGTTTGAGAAGTGAAATGAAGTTTATTGGATTTGCAGAAAGTGTGCTATAATTGTTTAAACAAAATTAGGCAGGTGCATAAATTTGGGCACTGTTGTCATTTTATTGATTCCAAAACCTTTAGAACTAATTATTAGAACTCAAATTGGCTTGGTAAGCTCAGCGACCCCTGACCTACATACACAAACTTTCGCATCCCACTGTATAGCATCTTATGCTATGTGTCATCCACAGATCCCCTCCATAAGTGTCCCTGTAGTGAATGACCCTCAATACAGGGGGTGGGGGTCGCATCTATATTTATAATGACAGCGGGGCCCGTGCAGTGACTGTATTCTACTACACCGGCCCGCTCACTGTATAATCATATCTCTAATAGTTAATTGTTATGTATATACCGTAATCGCATAATCAGTGCCTGTATACTTACAAGCGCTCGGTAGGTACCAGAGAGGAGAGAGGAGGGATTTATATGGTGGCATTATCTGGGTGGTGTATGGCACTGTTATTTTGACTCTTGTGGTGCTGTGATTCAGGACTGGTATAGTACTGTTGTTTGGTGGTATTACTTATGCACTGTATTTGTCTCTACATGTCAGCACTGTGTGTTTACGTACTGTATGGCAACATTATGGAGTCACTTTAAGGTATCATTAGCTCTGTGTGCTATTATTATGTTTTGAGGCTTTATTTAAGCTTTGCGGAGTATTGTATGAAACTCCTTACTGTATTTTTTGGGCAGATAAGTGGCAGATGAGGTTTAACACTGACAAATGTAAAGGTTTGCACATGGGAAGGAATAATGAAAGTCACCCGTACATACTAAATGGTAAAAGACTCGGTAACATTGACATGGAAAAGGATCTAGGAATTTTAATAAACAGCAAACTAAGCTGCTAAAAACAGTGTCAGGCAGCTGCTGCCAAGGCCAATAGGATAATGGGTTGCATCAGAAGGGGCATAGATGCCCGTGATAAGAACATAGTCCTACCACTTTACAAATCACTAGTCAGACCACACATGGAGTACTGTGTACGGTTCTGGGCTCCTGTAAACAAGGCAGACATAGCAGAGCTGGAGAGGGTCCAGAGGAGGGCAAATAAAGTAATAACTGGAATGGGGCAACTACAGTACCCTGAAAGATTATCAAAATTAGGGTTATTCACTTTAGAAAAAAGACGACTGAGGGGAGATCTAACTAATATGTATAAATATATCAGGGGTCAGTACAGAGATTTATCCCATCATCTATTTATCCCCAGGACTGTGACTGTGACGAGGGGACATCCTCTGCGTCTGGAGGAAAGAAGGTTTGTACACAAACATAGAAGAGGATTCTTTACGGTAAGAGCGGTGAGACTATGGAACTCTCTGCCTAAGGAGGTGGTGATGGTGAGTACAATAAAGGAATTCAAGAGGGGCCTAGATGTATTTCTGGAGCATAATAATATTACAGGCTATAGCTACTAGAGAGGTGTCGTTGATCCAGGGAGTTATTCTGATTGCCTGATTGGAGTTGGGAAGGGATTTTTTATTCCCCTAAAGTTGGGAAAATGGGCTTCTACTTCACAGGTTTTTAATTTTTTTTGCCTTCCTCTGGATCAACTTGCAGGATGACAGGCCGAACTGGATGGACAAATGTCTTTTTCGACCTTATGTACTATGTTATGTACTATGCTATTTTACTTTAAAGGGTTAACTTGCATTGACTTATACTGTTTAATACTGTGTAACTGCATTTTGATATGTTTGTTGTGATATATATCCTGTTTATTTGCACTGTATTTGCACAGCACTGTGGAAAGGATTAATAAATACCGAGAGACATTTGAGACTTTCTAGCTAATAAGAAGAAGCTTGTAATTTCCCACAGCTACTATAAGGTTTACAGAAGAGCATGTTTTGAAGGGAAAAAGCCAGGGTTGTTTACCACCAAAACCAGGCACACTGACATTTTAAAAGCTAGATGCTGCTATGGTATTATGTCTAAAAATCTGTTTTGTCTACAAAAACTGCTGTGTCATTGCCATTGCGTATCATTGAATCTCTAATTGGAGTCTATGAGAGATGGAAAGTGTAACTTTGTATATGTTTGTGCTGAGTTTCTCCACTCCACCCCTCCCACTAGAACATTCTAGTTCAGCTAGAAACTGTATATAAGGAGAGCAGTCAGAGCCCCTAGTGTTCTGCAGTTAGGGAAGAAGTGACTCTACCAAACTGCATGGGTGACCAGAATTAGACGCTGAGATGGGGATGCTGAGCCACAGACCATAGATCACCAGCCCTGTGACCAAGGAGACAGCATGACTACTTAACCACAGAACGTGGGCCTCCAGCCTTCTGAGAAAGAGAGGGACAGCTAGACCTTTCCTCAGCATCAAACCCTTCTTTTGCCAGGGAGGAGACTGGAGAAGCCTGTATTGTTTTGCATTTGAGTTCCTCAAATTTAGAAGGACAGTGTTTTACTGCAGACCCTGACTCTCTGGACTTATTTCCTATTTGGGTGCACCATACTGTCACGATCAGTGTGGGGGGAAACTCCACACTGAACAAAGGAGGGAAGGGGAACAGTAACTGGGCCTGGAAACTAGGGAAGAAACAGGTCACCTCCTAGACAACCCTAATCCGGGCCCTAACTATCTATCAATAGACCTTGAAGGTAGGAATATTCATATGCAGGATGCCTAGGCCTTTATATCCCTATAAGGCCCTGGAAAAGGTTAGGACTAGAGACAACCCATTCCTCCCCAGATGGACGAATGGAAGTCTCTGTCTCCGGCGCAGATACAAACAACAGGGAATATAACAAACACAAACAAACGCGACACTTAACTTCTGTAGAGACGGACGAATAGGAACACCAGAGACAAACTCACACCAGCTCAGCCAAACCCAAATGAAGCTATCTACTGCATAGTCAGAAGGGTGGGGTCAGACTATAAAGGGTAAAAGTGATGACCACTGAGCAACAGCTGCGAAAAGGGAAGTGGTAATTAACCTTATCAACCCTGAATCAAGAGAAATCAAGGAGGCTGTTAGATTCCTCCACGCTCAGGCAATCTCATTGATTTCCTGACATCAGTCACCTGAGGGACCGTGACGCATGTGTAACACCCCAGAGTTGTGTTATGACACTCTTCTACCCTGCTACAATCTCCTAAGAGCCTTAACCTTGTCATCTCATATGATTTTACATTATGTCTTCACAACGGTGCATTATAAATTGTTGCAATTTCCATGTTCACCAGCAGGTTGCAGCAATGGCTTGGTAAGAACTTAGGTTCAGTTTAGTATTTCTAAGCTGGGATAGTTCATTCCAGCTTAGCTCCCCCTCTGTGAGCAGAGTGGGCTCTGCCCACATCCTGCAGCTTAGGTGGAGAAGGAATTTAGAGTGAGTGTTAGGAGCTGTTGGGGAAGGCTGTGCGTGTTAGTAGCTCCCAGATATAGGGAAGAAAGCCAGGACCAAGTCTCATGCTGAGACATTGATCAAATCCCCAGCCTGAGCCCTGCAGCCTCAGCTGGATGAAGCAAGCAGACAACCTCCAGTTCCAGGAAGAAAACATTCCCTGTGAATATAACTGTGAGTAAAGTCCAGAGACCCAGGAGAAGTCATATTTCTCCTCAGCTAGTCAGTTCCCTTACAGCAGAAGATAGAAAGTAGTGCAGAAGCCAAATTTCTGCCACATGTTTAGAGCTACAAAGCAGACGTCCTTTCCTGCAAGCTCCAGGTTGATAGAGCAGATTATCAATTCCTGCCAACCATAGCTGAAAACCTGCTGGGACCTAAGACTAAAGCTGTACCTTGCTTGGATGAAAGTTACCCTCAGTAAAGTCGAGTTTGAACTTTATCAAAGGTCTGAATCTCAATTTCTGCTGCCAAATCCCTCTATTACTTCTCCTATCACTACACTCATTTTATTGCAAGTGAGTCAGGAACCAGGAGTCCAGCCGTACCCAGGTAGGAGACACCATTGACACAATTACCACTACCATACAGGGACATTACACCACTCTGGCATTCCTAAACTCGGACGTGAGTTATATCACCTTTGAAGGGCCCTGTGATAGTACCCTGCGCATTCTGCAATTGGCATCACAAACAAACATAGACTATCATCTACACCTGACCCAGACATTGCATAATTTAGAGTCAGTATGTATACCCCGCATCCTGCTCATTGCATTTTTGGCGTCACAAACAGGATCAGATCGAATTGTGTGCCTATGTCTGCCATAATAGGATCGGATCGAATTGTGGGCCTATCCCTGCCATAACAAGATCCGGTTTGAATTGTGTGTCTATCCCTGCCTAATAGGATTGAATTGTGTGCCTCAACAGGATCAAATTGCTTGTTTAACACTTCTACAAGGCCTACAGACTGTGCAAAACCCTAAAAATTTACTTTATTGCTTAATTGCGGTGCCAGAAAGCGCTAACACTTCAAGGGTTAATTCGCCATATTCGTGCAAAGGCCCCACTTCTTCATGCTCTTCAGAAGCGGGAAAACTCAAGAACGCCCTCTCAAGAGCGCGAAAATGCCAAATACGCCCCCCTAGAAGCAGGAACTCTCAAGCCCGCCCACCAAGAACTTTGCAATGTGAGCCAAGGGAGTGAAGACTTCTCCCTATGGGCTCCACCCTCATTCTCTGTACCGAGTGAGAGAGGAGACGCAAGAAACATGGCACTCCCATCACCCAAGTGGGTCCAAATGGCGATACAGGGAGAGCTAGTGTACGAGGCTCACCTACCAGAGATCCGGGTCTCCCAGCTGATGAAGAGAGCTGGCCCCAGCTCTTTTGGAGTATCCCCAGAGGCTGTGAGTTCCTGAACTGGTGGAGAGACGGCCGCCACAGCCCTAACAAAGATGGCTGCCGTTCCTAAACCAGCTCCCGCGGATGACGACATTGTGTTGGTGGTACAGACCCTGGAGGCTGTGGATCCCTCCGCGATGGCCGAATACACTGAAAAGACGTCCTCCAAGATGGCCACCAGTGACGAACCTGCTCCTGCGAAAGCAACCGCCAGGGAAGTCGCCCAGGCCCCGGACATGCCTGTATCGCCAACGGCACCTACCGTTCCTGCGACTGACATCCTGACTCCAGAGAC
Source organism: Bufo gargarizans (assembly GCF_014858855.1). Taxonomy (NCBI): domain Eukaryota; kingdom Metazoa; phylum Chordata; class Amphibia; order Anura; family Bufonidae; genus Bufo; species Bufo gargarizans. Next base: position 498,708,680 of record NC_058081.1, read on the forward strand.
GGCTGCGACCATCGCCAAGAGCCAGCGGGAGGCACCGGAACCGGCAGGGCCGGCGTCATAACCCGGCATCCCCGGGCAAGTGCCGGGGCCCAATGCTCCTGGGGGGGCCCACTGAGCTGCTATGAGCACTTCCATCAATACAGATGGGAGCTCTCACTGCTGTCATTTCACTTATGCAGTACCCCTTTGATGGGGGCCCTCTGAGCTGCAGAGACTCAGAACACGCCCCCTCTACACAGGACACGCCCTCTCTACACAGGACACACGCTGCCTGAGGAGAGAGACCGGAGGGCTGGAGGCTGGAGCTGGAGCAGAGAAGTGTGTAGACAGTCTGTGAGTGAGTCTGCACTGTGACTGTCATGTCTGTGGGATAGAAGGGAGGGGGGGACTCTTGGATCTGCTCCTTCATTCTATTTAGTTGTGTTACTGTTTCATTAAGCAGTATGTCTCCATGACACCTGCCCCCCCCCCCACATATCCTGTCCTATCTCATCCTCATGGGGCCCCTGCTGTCTCCTTTCCTCCCTCATTTATCCAGAGCTCCTGTCCCACCCTCCTATCTCCTATTGCTGCCCTGCACAGACCTCCTGCCACTACTTGTTGTATGAATCCCTCTCAGAGCCCCTTCAACCTACCTGCTGTGTCCACCCCTCCTGTCCATCCAGAGCTCCTGTTCCACCCTCCTATCTCCTATTGCTGCCCTGCACAGACCTCCTGCCACTACTTCTTGTACGAATCCCCCTCAGAGCCCCTTCAACCTACTTGCTGTGTCCACCCCTCCTGTCCATCCAGGGCCCCGGGCCCCTGTCTCACTCCTCTGCCTCTCATTATGGTGGCATCTGAACAGCATTCACCATAAGGACCTTCTAACGTCACAGGGTCATGTGACTGTGCCCCCCACCCTGTACTGTGCCCCTTTATACCCTGCATTGTGCCCTCTTACCACACCCTGTGCAGTGCCCCTAGTCATTCCCTGTACTGTGCCCTCTTATACCCTTTTATCCGGTCACTGTATGGTGGTTTTATCATTGTATGGCGGTAGTATCACTATATGGCGGTGGTATCTAATAACTGCATAGCCATAACTGTATCCCCTTCCATGCCCACGCCACTTTTTTTAGACCTGGCATGAGCGGGAAAAGATACAGATTGCGGTGCTAAGGACCTTTGCGCCACAATCTGTGTCAGAAATACGCCTAATATAGACGTATTTCTATATAATAAATGACCCCCTAATTGTATTATTATTTGGGGGTAGGGCTAATATATTTATATTATATCGATTCTAGTGTATTATGCTGTGCCCTGTAGTTCCCAGTAGAAAATGATCCTTGGGAAGTATAGCCCTCATCCCTGACCACCAGGACCAGGTAGCGCTCTGTCAGTACTTGGCAGCCTCCCCTCTCCGCCACGCTGTTCCGCTGTGTACTGGTGCTTATTCTGACACTAGGGCTGGGTTCACATCCCATTTGTGCCATCCATTTAATGTATACCAAAAATGTATGCGTTACCAGATGCCTCAGACTGATGCCGCACAGTGGCGTCCGGTCACCATACAGTTCCATGGTAGAAAAACATATACATTAACGTCTGCATTTTTTTACTTGACTCTGCAGGATACAAAAACGTGGAGTGCTGCACATTTGTATACATCAAACCGATAGGAAAAACGTGATGTGAACACACATTGGGGGGGAGGGGGGCGTACTAAAATTTGCTGTGGGGCCCAGTCAATTCTAGCTACATCACTGAACATCTCCTTCTCTCGTCCAGGCCTGGCTCACTGCTGCAGCGGGCCGCCGGAGAGAAGGAGCGCAGGGAGCTGCGGTTAGTGATGGACAGGACCGCCGGCTCCCCTGCAATGATAGGTATGTGAGGGGGCCACTGGGGGGGGGGGGGTCATTCATCACACTGTGAGGGCCCCTTACACAGTATAATGACTCCCAGTGCCCCCCATTTAGTATAATAATCCCCATTGACCCTCCATTTAGCATAATGACCACCAGAGCCCCCATTAAATATAATAACCCCTCGTGCCCCCTCCATACAGTATAACCCCCAGTGTGGGGGCGACTGGGTGTCATTATTCTGAATGGAGGGTCACTGTGGGGTCATTATATTGTGAGGGCCCTTTACATAGTATAATGACCCCCAGTGTCCCCCATTTAGTATAATGATAACCAATGACCCTCCATTCAGTATAATGACCCCCAGTGTGGGGGCTACTGGGGGGTCATTATTCTGAATTGGGGCGACTGGGGGTTATTATTCTGAATGCAGGGCCACAGGTGGTCATTATACAGTGGGGGGGGGGGGGATTGGGGGTTCATTATACTGTGTGAAGGGCCACTAGTAGTCATTATACTGTATAGGGGCCACTGGGGGGTCATTATACCGTGTGGGAGACACAGGGAGACATGTCAATGTAAAAAAATGCCTCATGGGGGCCCACTGGGATTTATCGCCCAAGGGCCCACATGAACCTGGAGCCGGCCCTGGGAACCGGCTACCCGGTCGCAACTACAGGTAGAAGCAGTCCCGCTCCCTGAAGCCCTGTTCCAGCCAGTAACTGCCCCTGCACCGAGCCCGGTGGGTCCCGACACTTCTAGTAGGCCCGAACAGGCCACGCTCCGCACGCTTGCTAGTGCAGCGGAGGCGGCCGGAGCTCCCACTCCACCACCCAGAAGAGACAGCCAAGCCACCTTAACCCAGACTAATGATATGTTAGGTAGGTAGGTATCCTTTTCCTACGCTATATGGAACATATGGCACAGAACTAGGTAAGGGCCCAGATTACATAACATTGGCCCTGTTTCTCCACGGTTGCCAAACTATTAAAAACTTATCATGAGTTCTAGAGATCCAGCTGGATAGTTCTTCGTACTGGCAAATCAGATCGACCTTCTTGACCCATTCCTGTACTGAGGGGGGTCTGTGTCTAGCCAGTTTAACGGAATCAGTGATCTAGCAATTGCAAGTAGGTGCGTAGTCAAATCCCTTTAGACGGTCTGAATGATTTGGTGGGTCTTGCTAGAACTATCATGTCCAGGGAGATCTTGGTCTCCCGACTTGTGAGTTTACATATAAAGCTTTGAGAAAAAAATGTATTAGGAAGTAAGATTGGGACCATCTGGAGCATGTAGAGTACCTTGGGAAAGACATATGCTTTAAAGGGAACCTGTCACCAGTTTTATGGTGTCCTAACTAAGGGCAACATAAATAAGTGACTGATTCTCTTAGCAAAATGCTGGGTCACTTTCTTTAATTGACCCAGTCAATCTGCCAACATCTTGTATTGAAAAGCTCCAGCTGATAATGATGAGTCCTGAATATTCATGAGCTCCTGACTCTCCCCTCCCACCTGCTGCTGAGTGACAGTTCATTTCCATAGGAATCAGCAGCAGGTGGGCAGGGGAGTGGCTATAGCTCTGAATTAAATATACGCTGGACTCGATGACCTCGCGCCGGACTCGAATCAGCTCATTAGCATGCGGCATGCGGCATCTTTGTGTGTATATTATGAGGTAACCATCTGTCACACCAGTAAGTGAATACATCTAAGGCACTTTTTATTAGTTAATGATTGTATATAATTAGTTAGATTATAATCAAATATCCACATGACAGGTTCCCTTTAAGCACTTTTTTATGGCCCATCCATGAGGGGGTGTCATACTTCTTTAGAAGCTCCCTAACTTTCTCCATCAAGGGAATATAGTTCACCCTGTAGAGATCCCGTAGGTCACTTGGAATCTTGGTCCCCAAGTATGTCAACGGGCCTCTTGATAGTGGAAAGGGGGAGGAGGTCATAAGTTTCATTAGTTCCTCTCTGGGTAGTGTAACCTTCATCATGTCTGACTTAGCTGTGTTGACCTTAAAGTCAGATGTGACACTAAAGGCCTCTAGTCTATTGTGGAGAGCTAGAAACCCTTCAGTAGGATTTGTGATCAAGAATAAGAGATCATCAGCGAACGCTGTACACTTAAGATCTCGGCGGTCTCTATATCGGACTCCGTGAATCAACGGGTCCTGGCGGATAGATTGGATAAATGTCTCTGCCACTAGAATAAAGATGGATGGGGAGAGGGGCACCCTGTCTGGTGCCATTGGTTATCTCAAAAGTGGCCGATAAGGAGCCATTTATTCTGTTTGGCATGCGGCTGATCATATAGCGAAAAAACAATGTTGAACAAATGTTTCAGGAATGCCAAATCTTCTAAGTGTGAATCTCATAAAGGCCCAGTTTACCCTATCAAATGCTTTTTCAGCATCTATACTTAGGAGCACCAAGGGAATTTTCTTAGTGTAGGCCACATGGATGGAGTGAAAAACTCTGTGCGCGTTGTCCCTGCCCTCCCTCCCCCTCATAAAACCTGATTGTTCACATCCAATGAGCGACGGCAGGACAGTACTCAATCGCTGGGATAAGATTTTTGCCCAAATTTTTAGGTCAATATTCAGCAGTGAGATTGGCCTGTAGCTACCGCATTCCAAAGAGTCTTTTCCCATCCTTGGGCATAAGGACAACACAAGATTCAAGAATTTGTCTAGGGAAAGGGTCACCCTGCAGCAATTTGTTGCATACCGCCGTGAGATGAGGAAGTAGTTCTGTTTGGAATTTTTTATAGTATATGAGTGGGAAACCGCCGGGACCCGGGCTCTTCCCTGGTGCAAAACTGTGAATAGTCGATTGCACTTCTTCTTGTGTTATTGGTCTAGTCAGGTGATGGCCCATCTCTGTTGAGAGCCTGGGAAGATCCAGTGCCTCCAGAAACCGAGCTGTCAAATCAGCTCTGCAATGGGGACCCGAATCTCCCCCCATCTTATTTAGATTATAGAGCTCCGAGTAGTACTCCTGGAAAGCTTTAGCAATTGATGGGGTGTCTGAACTAATAGAACTGATTTTGTCTCTGATTTTAGGTATGAAGGATGTCTGTTTGGCTTTCTTCAGCAATGAAGTCATCATCCTAGAGCGTTTATTCCCGTGGGCGTAAATTTTATGCTGGAAATAGAGAAGGTGTTTTGCTGCATTCTGGAAAAGATGCTTTTTCAGCTCAAGTCTCAGAGATGTTACATCGTCTCGCACTCTCAAGGAGGCGGACCGTTTGTGAAGTCTCTCCATTGTAGCTATTTGTACCAGCAAGGAGTCAATGGCTTTCTGTTTTTCTTTTTTCACCCTAGTGCCCAAAGCAATGAAGCTACTCAACACCGCCTTGTGCGCCTCCCACACCATAGGGTATTTGCAATCTGTGGTAGCATTAATAGAGAAAAAAGAGGAAATAACCTCTCTTATCCCTTCACAGTGACTAGGGTTATGTAGCAGGGATTCATTTAGTCTCCAGGTCCAATTTACATGTGTAAGAGAGGCCAGGGTGAGGGACACAGTACAGGCCGCATGGTCCGAATGGTTTTTGGAAGGCAGATTTTGCTGGACTGGTTTATTTACACCATGTCCCATTTGAAGCCCCCCTGATGCACCCCTAGAGTAGAAACTCCATAAAAGTGACCCCATCTAAAAAACTACACCCCTCAAGGTATTCAAAACTGATTTAGCAAACTTTGTTAACCCTTTAGGTGTTGCACAAGAGTTATTGGCAAATGCAGATGAAATTTGAGAATTTAAATGTTTGGACAAATTTTCCATTTTACATCATGTCCCATTTGAAGCCGCCCTGATGCACCCCTAAAGTAGAAACTCCAGAAAAGGGACCCCATTTTGGAAACTACGGGATAAGGTGGCAGTTTTGTTGGGACTATTTCTTAGAGTACATATGATTTTTTGGTTTATCTATATTACAATTTTGGGAGGCAAGGTTACCAGAAATAGAAATTCTGAAATGTCATCTCCATTTGCCAATAACTCTTGTGGAACACCTAAAGGGTTAATGAAATTTGTAAAATCAGTTTTGAATACCTTGAGGGGTGTAGTTTCTTAGATAGGGTCGCTTTTATGGAGTTTTTACTCTAGGGGTGCATCAGGGGGGCTTTAAATGGGACAGGGTGCCAAAAAAAAAAAAAAGCCATCAAAATCTGTGTTCCACAAATCATACGGCGTTCCTTTCCTTCTGCGTCTTGCCGTTTGGTCATACAGCAGTTTACGACCACATATAGGGTATTTCTGTAAGCTGCAGTATGAGGGTAATAAATATTAAAGGATAACTGTAACATTTAGTCCCTAATTTCAATTTTCATATATGTAGTTACTAATAACATGATAACCCAGAATCAGTTACTATTAGACTGACTTACCCCATATTTAATAAGATTCAACCCTTAGCAACCAGTCTGCATAAAACTGCAATTTCACTATTCAGTTAAGATGGGCGCCACTGCCCTTCCCCTGAGGCTAATCCCGCCTGCCCTCACTAGCCAGTAACAATAGCCCCCCAAAAGTGTCAGTAACCGGAGCCCTCCCCCCTAAAGGGTTAATTTCCTGCAGCAGAAAGGGGTCCTCTTACCACATGTTGCTTTCATTTATACACTGAGCAGACGGCAGATCTCCCTTCCCTGGTCTGCGCTGCTTCGACCCTGCATTGTCCCAGTCTGCTGAGTGAGGGAGCGTCTGCCAAGCGCAGGGACAGGGAGAAGTGCACACAGCCCAGGCACTGTTATGAGCTACTGGGGAGGACCTGGCTTTAATCATTTACTTACAGTCCCTGGCTGTCAGTAATGTGACCCTGCACGCTGCGTGCTCTGTTGCAGATAGACGGACCATGCCTAGCAACCCTATTTTAAGCACAGGTAAAAATAGGCAGTACAGGGAACAAATATGTGGAATTAAGGGGTAATTGAATACACAGTGAAAAGTTGAAATAGGGCCACCAAGGTCATATTAATTACCACAATCCAATACTCCAAAAAAAACAAAAAACGACAGTTATACTTTAAGTTTTGTTTGGCTGTTAACCCTTACTTTGGTTTTGGGAAAAAAAACTGATTAAAATGGAAAATGTGCCCAAAAATTGCTTTTTAGGGAAGTTTTTTTTTTTACCGTGTTCATCTGAGGGGTTATGAGGGGGGGGTATTTTTATAGAGCAGATTCTTACGGAGGCAGCGATACCTAATATGTCTACTTTTTTTTTAATTTACTTATGTTTTACACTATATTATCTTTTTATAAACAAAAAAAAACATTTTAGTATCTCCATAGTCTAAGAGTCATTTTTTTTTTTTGTTTATAGCCGATTATCTTAGGTAGGGGCTCAATTTTTTCATGGATGAGAGGATGGTTTATTGGCACTATTTTGGGGGCATATGACTTTTTGATCGCTTGCTATTACGATTTTTGTGATGTAAATTGACAAAAAAAACCTTTTTTTTTTTTTTTTTTTGACCGTATACATCTGAGTGGTTTTTATAGAGCAGATTCTTACGGACGCGGCGATGCCTAATATGTCAATATTTTTTATTTATTTTAGTTTTACTAAATATTTTGGGTTTTTGTTTTAGTGTCTCAAGTCTGAGAACCAGTTTTTTATCCGATTGTCAGTGGCTAAATTGGGATATAAATTTAGTACTCCATGGAAGTGTGCTACTACCTGAAGCAACCAATAATGCAGAGGCCCTGATGATTGGGGCACGTGTCCAGCCACTGAGGAAGAGGGAGACCCCTCGAAACGCGTCTGGCTGGTCCTTGAGAGCGACAAACTACCCACCTAAAAACCCGAGCCGAATCTAAGGGACTATTCAGTCATTAGAAGATTTATGCGCTGGTCTGGATACGGCTGAAACAGAAATCAGTCGAAGTTATCGCGAGATTTCGCGACTCCAGCTGAGTGTTTCCTGGAAAGCGAGACGAAATTACACCACGTGGAACGCTGAGACCAGAGAACACGAAACAGCAAGCAGTGATTACCGGACTTAGCGAGCGCAGGAACGGCAAATCTTTCAGGGCAGCTACACTTTGAAGACAAGGTAAGAGGGTTAAGGAAGAGGGGGACGCCCCAACAACCAAACCCGATCTTGAGTTACCTTGTACTACTGCAAGTGTGGATTTCATATGCTGCTACAAATTGGAAGACTTTCTCTTTTTTTATAACAACAGCATTGGATACACGTTATATGCAAAAAAGTTATAAGAAGATACTAATTTATCGCAAGGTTTCTATACAAATCTTTATCACCACAAATTTTTTTCTTTGGAGAAGGACTTTCTTTACAGGAGAACTGCACTTATTTTTCACAAAACACTTATAATCTTAATTTTACAGTCACAGGACACTGTTATACCAGAGTATATTATTAACTTTTTGCACAATCTGATTTGTATATACTGTTTATCCATTTATGAACATATCTATGTAAGCGGATCCCGAACCTCAGTATATTATATTGTATTTTTAGTCATATATTATATTTTATGTGTTTTAATGAATATAAAATATTTACTATAGACATACCAATTGGTGAGTGCCTGTTTTTATCTATATATCTAAATGTGTACCTTGCTTGGATGAAAGTTACCCTCAGTAAAGACGAGTTTGAACTTAAACAAAGGTCTGGATCTCAATTTCTGCTGCAAAATCCCTCTATTACTCCTCCTATCACTACACTCATTGTATTGCAAGTGAGCCAGGAGCCAGGAGTCCAGTCATACCCAGGTAGGAGACACTGTTGACACAATTGCCACTACCATACAGAGTCATTACACCACTTTGGCGATCCTAAACTGGGACGTGAGTTATATCACCTTCAAAGGGCCCTGTGATAGTACCCTGAGCATGCTGCAATTGGTGTCACGAACAAACATAGACTATCATCTACACCTGACCCAGATATTGCATAATTTAGCGTCAGTGTGTATACCCCGCATCCTGCTTATTGCACATGCCTTACAATCCCTTCCGGAGACCCAGCGTAGCGTTGGGGCCACCCCAAACTGACCACTGAAATTAATCAGTACGAGTGTTATAATGGCATTACTTGGGTACAGTCTGGGCTCTAGTATGATAATATTAAACTCCAGTTTTGAAAAGAAAGCTCCAGAGACTCTAATCCAGCTCTGACCACATCTGTAGTTGCAATGCAGAAGATATATCGGGGAAGTGTAAAATGACTTTCATTCTCAAATTCATTTCTTGTTTCCCCTGGGATGAAAAAAAGAAAGAAAAAATAAGATTTCAATGATAAATGTTATTACGATGTAGGGTCTCGTCTATTGCCTCCATATATCACTGCCATTAGAGCCTCTGCCCTACATAGAACCATTTAGATATGAGGTGTTGCTGTAGCTATCTTACATCTTGTTTAATAGGAAGAGGTCGGAAGGCCTCGTGTGGCAGTCACTTATGACCTCTGGTTTTTCTCCAACCTTGCAGAATTGGATAAGATCAGAACTTTATCTATATTACATACATTAAGCCGCTCCAGCCCTGCAGTTATTCGCCAGACTTTAATTTCCTATTGGCCTGGGCTCCTGACTGTCTTAGGGCTCATACACAAATGTATCTTCTTTCCATGTCTGTTTTTTTTTTTTTTTTTTTTTGTGGACCATAAGCAGAACTATTCATTTTAATGGGTCCGCAAAAAAAAACTGAAGGTACTCCGTGTGAATTCCTTTTCTGTATGTCCGTATTTCCGTTCTGAAAAAAATGTCCTATTATTGTACGGACAAGTATAGTACAGTCGTGGCCAAAAGTTTTGAGAATGACACAAATATTAGTTTTCACAAAGTTGCTGCTAAACTGCTTTTAGATCTTTGTTTCAGTTGTTTCTGTGATGCAGTGAAATATAATTACACGCACTTCATACGTTTCAAAGGCTTTTATCAACAATTACATGACATTTATGCAAAGAGTCAGTATTTGCAGTGTTGGCCCTTCTTTTTCAGGACCTCTGCAATTCGACTGGGCATACTCTCAATCAACTTCTGGGCCAATTCCTGACTGATAGCAACCCATTCTTTCATAATCACTTCTTGGAGTTTGTCAGAATTAGTGGGTTTTTGTTTTTCCACCAGCCTCTTAAAGGATTGACCACAAGTTCTCAATGGGATTAATATCTGGGGAGTTTCCAGGCCATGGACACAAAATGTCAACGTTTTGGTCCCCGAGCCACTTAGTTATCACTTTTGCCTTATGGCACGGTGCTCCATCGTACTGGAAAATGCATTGTTCTTCACCAAACTGTTGTTGGATTGTTGGAAGAAGTTGCTGTTGGAGGGTGTTTTGATACCATTCTTTATTCATGGCTGTGTTTTTGGGCAAAATTGTGAGTGAGCCCACTCCCTTGGATGAGAAGCAACCTCACACATGAATGGTCTCAGGATGCTTTACTGTTGGCATGACACAGGACTGATGGTAGTGCTCACCTTTTCTTCTCCGGACAAGCCTTTTTCCTGATGCCCCAAACAATCAGAAAGAATTCATCTGAGAATTTGACTTTGCCCCAGTCCTCAGCAGTCCATTCACCATATTTTCTGCAGAAGAGCAATCTGTCCCTGATGGTTCTTTTTGGAGAGAAGTGGCTTCTTTGCTGCCCTTCTTGACACCAGGCCATCTTCCAAAAGTCTTTGCCTCACTGTGCGTGCAGAGGCGCTCACACCTGTCTGCTGCCATTCCTGAGCAAGCTCTGCACTGGTGGCACTCCGATCCCGCAGCTGAATCCTCTGTAGGAGACGATCCTGGCACTTGCTGGACTTTCTTGGACGCCCTGAAGCCTTCTTAACAAGAATTGAACCTCTTTCCTTGAAGTTCTTGATGATCCTATAAATTGTTGATTGAGGTGCAACCTTAGTAGCCACAATATCCTTGCCTGTGAAGCCATTTTTATGCAACGCAATGATGGCTGCATGCGTTTCTTTGCAGGTCATCATGGTTAACAATGGAAGAACAATGATTTCAAGCATCACTCTCCTTTTAACAGGTCAAGTCTGCCATTTTAACCCAATCAGCCTGACATAATGATCTCCAGCCTTGTGCTCGTCAACATTCTCACCTGAGTTAACAAGACGATTACTGAAATGATCTCAGCAGGTCCTTTAATGATAGCAATGAAATGCAGTGGAAAGTTTTTTTGGGGATTAAGTTAACATGGCATAGAAGGACTATGCAATTCATCTGATCACTCGTCATAACATTCGGGAGTATATGCAAATTGCTATTATAAAAACTTAAGCATCAACTTTTCCAATTTTCAATATTTATGTAATTCTCAAAACTTTTGGCCACGACTGTACTGTTCTATTAGGGGCTAGCTGTTCCGTTCCGCAAAATATGGAATGCAGACAGATGTCATCTGTGTTTTTGCGGATCTGTTTTTTGCGGACCGCAAAATACATACGGTCGTGTGCATGAGTCCTTATTGTCTTGTATTTGTAGGCTATACATAAAATTGCAAGTTCTGGCTTAGGTCATGCAGTTTCCACTTGTTTGGATTTAAAGCACCTATGTACTGTAAATTCAGGCCTCTCCGGTGCATGGGAGATCAATTCATTCATCATCATTTATTTAGATGTTACCTGCCTAAACATCATAAACATCGGACTATGGTATTCCCTAGTTGCAGTGGCCATGATAACTGTGTCGCCCCCCTGCAAAAATTGTTTAGGAATTTGACAAAGTTTAAGGTGTTGACTTCCAAATTCCTTATACTGAGGATCTGAGGGATGTGCTGGAAAAAGTTCATTCCATGGAGGCCCCACCTGAGAACTAGTGTTGGGGGGGGGGGGGGGGGGGCGAATATTCGAATCACAAATTTGAATTGCGAATATCGCCACTTAGAGAATTCACGAAGATTTAGAATATAGTGCTATATACAGGGAGTTCAGAATTATTAGGCAAGTTGTATTTTTGAGGATTAATTTTATTATTGAACAACAACCATGTTCTCAATGAACCCAAAAAACTCATTAATATCAAAGCTGAATATTTTTGGAAGTAGTTTTTAGTTTGTTTTTAGTTTTAGCTATTTTAGGGGGATATCTGTGTGTGCAGGTGACTATTACTGTGCATAATTATTAGGCAACTTAACAAAAAACAAATATATACCCATTTCAATTATTTATTTTTACCAGTGAAACCAATATAACATCTCAACATTCACAAATATACATTTCTGACATTCAAAAACAAAACAAAAACAAATCAGTGACCAATATAGCCACCTTTCTTTGCAAGGACACTCAAAAGCCTGCCATCCATGGATTCTGTCAGTGTTTTGATCTGTTCACCATCAACATTGCGTGCAGCAGCATCCACAGCCTCCCAGACACTGTTCAGAGAGGTGTACTGTTTTCCCTCCTTGTAAATCTCACATTTAATGATGGACCACAGGTTCTCAATGGGGTTCAGATCAGGTGAACAAGGAGGCCATGTCATTAGATTTTCTTCTTTTATACCCTTTCTTGCCAGCCACGCTGTGGAGTACTTGGACGCGTGTGATGGAGCATTGTCCTGCATGAAAATCATGTTTTTCTTGAAGGATGCAGACTTCTTCCTGTACCACTGCTTGAAGAAGGTGTCTTCCAGAAACTGGCAGCAGGACTGGGAGTTGAGCTTGACTCCATCCTCAACCCGAAAAGGCCCCACAAGCTCATCTTTGATGATACCAGCCCAAACCAGTACTCCACCTCCACCTTGCTGGCTCTCTGCCCTTTACCAATCCAGCTACGGGCCCATCCATCTGGCCCATCAAGTCTCACTCTCATTTCATCAGTCCATAAAACCTTAGAAAAATCAGTCTTGAGATATTTCTTGGGCAAGTCTTGACGTTTCAGCTTTTGTGTCTTGTTCAGTGGTGGTCGTCTTTCAGCCTTTCTTACCTTGGCCATGTCTCTGAGTATTGCACACCTTGTGCTTTTGGGCACTCCAGTGATGTTGCAGCTCTGAAATATGGCCAAACTGGTGGCAAGTGGCATCTTGGCAACTGCACGCTTGACTTTTCTCAGTTCATGGGCAGTTATTTTGCGCCTTGGTTTTTCCACACGCTTCTTGCGACCCTGTTGACTATTTTGAATGAAACGCTTGATTGTTCGATGATCACGCTTCAGAAGCTTTGCAATTTTAAGAGTGCTGCATCCCTCTGCAAGATATCTCACTATTTTTGACTTTTCTGAGCCTGTCAAGTCCTTCTTTTGACCCATTTTGCCAAAGGAAAGGATTATTATGCACACCTGATATAGGGTGTTGATGTCATTAGACCACACCCCTTCTCATTACAGAGATGCACATCACCTAATATGCTTAATTGGTAGTAGGCTTTCGAGCCTATACAGCTTGGAGTAAGACAACATGCATAAAGAGGATGATGTGGTCAAAATACTCATTTGCCTAATAATTCTGCACTCCCTGTATTAATATTCGAGAATATTCTAAAAAAATTTTAAATCTGAACCCATGATCTCTCCCTGCTTCTTGCTTGTGGGCCAATGAGAAGGCTGCAATGTCTTTGTCTGAGCTTAGCAACATCCTGAGCAACCAATAGGAAAGATGTCTACCCCTTCACTTTAGAGAGACTCCACAGCAGCCATTTTCTGCAGTTATTTGCAGTTCTGAGTGTCACCGCCAGTTCTGTGAGAAGGTCTGACAGACGTTCTTCTCTACCTCTCCTCCTCCCATTGGTTGTTTGATGCACATGGAGGTGACAAGGAGCAGCACACCATATGTGCGGCGTCTGCGCTCCTGAACATAGAAGTCCAATGGCTTAGGTAGGTTTAGCATAGGACCCGCCTGACCTGAGACCACCTTGGCGCTTGGTAGGTAGGCTCAGATGTGTTTTGATCAAAATATATTGGCTAAGTGTCTCAGATGTTATCATATCAGAGTGAGGACTGTGCCCATATATAATGCTTGCATCTACTTTACTAAGTGCATTATTATCTTATTTCTGTGATTTTCTTCAATAATATGGCCAGGGACATCCGCACATTTGTATATTATACCGTGCAGGATGTTTTTATCTTAGTTTTTTCTGTGATTTTTTTGTCTATGTAGTATTTGCTTGAGGGAGTGGCACCTACAAGTGTGAATGTGCACCTATTTTATCTTGGGAGTAGCATTCCTCTGCACTTTTGCCCTTTCTATCCAATAGACCGCCTTGATTAGGTGGTACATATAGGTGTGCTTACTCCTCCTCCCATTGGTTGCTTGATGCACATGGAGGTGACTAGGAGCAGCACACCATATATGCGGTGTCTGCGCTCCTGAACATAGAAGCCCAATGGCTTAGGTAGGTTTAGCGTAGGACCCGCCTGACCTGAGACCACCTTAGCGCTTGGTAGTCGGGCTCAGATGTGTTTTGATCAAAATATATTGGCTAAGTGTCTCAGATGTTATCATATCAGTGTGAGGACTTAGTCCATATATAGTGCTTGCATCTACTTTACTAAGTGCATTATTATCTTATTTCTGTGATTTTCTTCAATAATATGGCCAGGGACATTGGCACATTTGTATAATATACCGTGCAGGATGTTTTTATCTTATTTTTTTCTGTGATTTTTTCACCCGTGACATTATAAACCGCCTATACCGTTTTAAGCAGGGATCCGGTTTCATCCTTGATTGAACGCATACAAGGTCTTTTGTTTCGAGCCAAAGATCTCGCTTCCGGATACGTTCTCCGGGGGTAGTGAGAATTTTGTTCGCTTTAAAGGCGCTTGCAAACTCAATTTTCGCCTACTTCCCCATTCCTCTGGTGATGAGGAGCAGAGGGTGGGGATCATCATCTCGCTGCTCAGGGATAACGCTCAGTCTTGGGCCCTATCGCTGCCGGTGGGGGCACGGCCCCTCCGATCGGTGGATTAATTTTTTGCAGCCCTGGGGCAGATATATGATGACCCAGATTGTATTGCTCTGGCTGAATCTAAACTGCATCTTTTATGCCAGGGTAAACAGTCCGCAGAGATATATTGTTCCGAATTTCAGAGATGGGCAGCTGATACGGGTTGGAATGATGCTGCACTCTGAAGTCAATTTTGCCATGGTCTTTCGGAAAGATTGAAAGATGCATTTGCTTTTCATAAGAGACCAGCATCGTTAGAGTCTGCCATGTCTCTAGCTGTCCGTATTGACAGGTGTCTTAGAGAGAGAGAGGAGACTACTCTTTCCTGTCATATTCAGCCCAAGGACAGTGGGGCTGTCTCATTCAGTGTGCAGTGGTCTCAGTCTGTCTCAATCCCCTCTGAGGAGGAGGCCATGCAGCTGGGTTTGCTTGCCTCTGATAGTAGAGGATTCAGCTCTCAGAGGTGGGTTTGTTTCTGTTGGAGTATAAATAATTTGGCTAATGTTTTCCCTTCTAGGAGATTCATGGAGTTTTCTGAGGGTAATAAAAAAAAAAAAAGAAAAGAAATCCTCTAAAAACTTTCCATTTGCTACTATTGGCAAGGTTGATGCGGAAATTGAAGGTTTGCCGTTTGCTTGTAGTTCCCGTTTTCTCCTACCTGCCAGGGTGGCGCTAGACAGCAAGAACATTGTTTGTGAGATTTTAGTAGATAGTGGAGCAGCTGTCAATCTCATTGATAATCAATTTGCTATAACGCATGGTTTCCAGGTGTCCACTTTGGAAAAGGATATACCTGTTTTTGCTATCAATTCCGCTCTACTTTCTCAAAGATCGTTAAAGGGCATAGTTTACAATATCAGTTTGACTGTGGGTGACACTCATGTTGAGGATATGTCATGTTTCGTCTTAAGCGGATTACCTACTCCTCTAGTATTGGGGCTACCCTGGCTCACTAAACATAACCCCACCATTGATTGGCAAGCAACGCAAATTAATGGTTGGAGTGAGTTTTGCAGAGAGAATTGCCTCACGGCATCTCTTTCAGAGGTTTCTACCAAGACTGTACCATCTTTTCTCTCAGAATTTTCTGATGTGTTTTCTGAGAGTGGTGTCCAGGAGTTGCCCCCTCACTGGGAGTACGACTGCCCTATTAAAGGGGTTGTCCAGGTTCAGAGCTGAACCTGGACAGCCCTCCATTTTCACCCCGGCAGCCCCCCTGACATGAGCATCGGAGAAGTTCATGCTCCGATGCTCTCCTTTGCCCTGCGCTAAATCGCGCAGGGCAAAGGCATTTTTCAGAGTTCCGGTGACGTACCGGGCTCTCCATGGGGCTGACAGGAAGCCCGGTGACGTCACCGGCACTGATGGGCGGGATTTGGCTCTGCCCTAGCCAGTAAAACGGCTAGGGCAGAGCTAAAGCCCGCCCCTCAGAGCCGGTGACGTCACCGAACACACTGCTGGGCGGAAGTTACCGCCCGGCAGTGTGTTATTAAAAACAAAAGAGCCTGTGCCCTGCGCGATCTAGCGCAGGGCACTGGAGCGCATCGGAGCATGAGATGCTCCGATGCTAGGCTCAGGGGGGCTGCCGGGGTGAAAATAAGGGTATGTCCGGGTTCAGCTCTGAACCCGGACAACCCCTTTAATCTCATTTCAGGCACCAAGCTGCCAAAATCACGATTATACAATTACTCCCAACCAGAAAGAGTCGCTATGCGTACTTATATCTCTGAGAGCCTGAGAAAGGGACACATTCGACCCTCAAAGTCACCTGTTGCCGCTGTTTTTTTTTTTGTTAAGAAAAAATATCCTTCTTTAAGGCCTCTTTCACATGGGCGTTGCGGGAAAATGTGCGGGTGCGTTGTGGGAACACGCGCGATTTTTCTCGCGTGAGAAAAATCGTGCATGTTTGGTACCCAAACCCGAACTTCTTCACAGAAGTTCGGGCTTGGGATCGGTGTTCTGTAGATTGTATTATTTTCCCTTATAACATGGTTATAATTTTTAACTCACCTTAATCCACTTGATCGCTCAGCCCGACATCTCTTCTGTGCTGTGTGGAGGAACAGGACCTGTGGTGACGTCACTCCGGTCATCACATGATCCATCACATGATCTTTTACCATGGTGATGGATCATGTGATGACCGGAGTGACGTCACCACAGGTCCTGTTCATCCACACAGCACAGAAGAGATGCCGGGCTGCGCGAGCAAGTGGATTAAGGTGAGTAAAAAAATATATATATACTCTGTATTCAGAATGCTATTATTTTCCCTTATAACCATGTTATAAGGGAAAATAATAATGATCGGGTCTTCATCCCGATCGTCTCCTAGCAACCGTGCGTGAAAATCGCACAGCATCCACACTTGCTTGCGGATGCTTGCGATTTTCACGCAACCCCATTCATTTCTATGGGGCCTGCGTTACGTGAAAAACGCACAAAATAGAGCATGCTGCAAATATTCACGCAACGCATAAGTGATGCGTGAAAATCACCGCTAATGTGAACAGCCCCATAGAAATGAATGGGTCGGGATTCAGTGCGGGTGCAATGCGTTCAACTCATGCATCCCATCCGCGCGGAATACTCGCCCGTGTGAAAGGGGCCTAAGACCTTGTCTAGATTTCAGGGAGCTTAACCGTATCACGATTGGTGACCCATATCCGCTTCCTCTGATACCGGACCTGTTTAACTAGATTGTTGGAGCTAAAGTTTTTTCTAAGTTGGATTTAAGAGGGGCATACAACCTAGTCAGGGTCAGGGAAGGGGACGAATGGAAGACGGCCTTAATTGCCCCGAGGATCATTTTGAGAATTTGGTTATGCCCTTTGGTTTGATGAATGCTCCAGCCGTCTTCCAACATTTTGTGAACAACATTTTTTATCATTTAATGGGGAAATTTGTACTAGTGTATCTGGATGACATTTTGATTTTTTCTCCTAATTTCAAAACTCATCGGGACCACCTATGTCAGGTCTTGCTGATTCTGCGGGAGAATGAATTGTACGCCAAACTGGAAAAATGTGTGTTTGCGGTTCCGGAGATTAGATTTCTTGGTTTTCTTCTTTCCGCTTGTGGTTTTCGGATGGCCGCTGAGAAGGTCCGCGCTGTGCTTGATTGGGAGCTTCCTGAGAATTAGAAGGCGCTGATGCGTTTTTGGGGTTTTGCCAATTATTACAGAAAGTTAATTTTGAATTATTCCTCTGTTGTTAAGCCATTCTCTGATATGACTAAAAAGGGGGTGGATTTTTCCTTGTGGTCGGTAGATGCGCTTAAAGCCTTTTCTAGTATTAAAGAGTGTTTTGCTTCCACTCCCATTTTGGTACAACCTGATGTCTCTCTACCTTTTATTCTTGAGGTGGATGCTTCTGAGGTGGGTGTGGGTGCCTTTTTCTCAAGGAAACTCTCCTCTGCAGAGAGAAATTACGATGTGGGAGTTGTTGGCCATCAAATTAGCTTTTGAGGAATGGCGCCATTAGTTAGAGGGAGCCAGACACCCTATTACTGTGTTTACCGACCATAAGAATATGGCCTACTTGGAATCGGCCAAGCGTCTGAACCCGAGACAGGCCAGATGGTCTTTGTTCTTTTCTAGGTTTAATTTTGTTGTTACGTTCTGCCCTGGGGTTAAAAATGTGAAGGCGGATGCCCTGTCACGTTGTTTTCCAGGAGGGGGGAAATTTGAAGACCCGGGTCCCATTTTGGCTGATGGGGTGGTCGTCTCTGCTCTTTATCCTGATTTGGAGGCAGAGGTTCAGGCAGCCCAGGCAGGGTTTTGTGGCAGCCTGTGAGACCTGCGCTCATGCCAAGGTCCCTCATTCACGGCCATCGGGTTCTCTCCTCCCGTTACCCATTCCTTCCCGTCCTTGGCACGCAATTTGTTTTCAGATTCTGGAAAGCCTTCTGTTCTCACTTGGGGATTCGGTTGTTGTTCTCTTCTGCTTTTCACCCACAGTTGAATGGTCAGACTGAACGCGTCAATCAGAATCTGGAGACATATCTGCGCTGTTTTGTGGTGGAGATTCAGGAGGAATGGTATTCTTTTTTATCCCTTGCTGACTTTGCTTTAAATAACCGTCGCCAGGAGTCCTCTGATAAGTCACAATTTTTTGGTGCATATGGGTTTCATCCGCAGTTTGGGACATTCTCTGGAGAGGGGTCTTCAGGTTTACCTGATGAGGAGATATTTTCCTCGTCTTTGTCGAGTGAGAGATATAAGCGTGTGGCGGATAAGAGACGTGTGCCTGGTCCGGACCTGAATGTGGGTGATCTGGTGTGGTTGTCTACAAAGCATATCAAACTGAAGGTTCCCTCCTGGAAGTTGGGTCCTAAGTTTATTGGGCCTTACAAGATCTTGTCAGTCATCAATCCTGTTGCCTTCTGTCTTGATCTTCCTCAGACTTGGAAGATCCATAATGTTTTTCACAGGTCCCTATTAAAACCTTATGTCCAACCCACTGTACCCTCCTCTTTGCCTCCTACTCCGATTTTTGTTGATGGTAATCTTGAATTTCAGGTCTCTAGGAGTGTGGATTCTCGCATTATCCACGGTTCTCTTCAGTACCTCGTTCATTGGGAGGGTTATGGTCCTGAGGGGAGGATGTGGGTCCCAGTGGCGGACATTAAGGCCACTTGTCTCATCAGGGCTTTCCACAGGTCTCATCCTGAGAAGGTGGGCTCTGAGAGTCTGAGTCTACCCGTAGAGGGAGGGGTACTGTCACCTCCAGTTCTGTGAGAAGGTCTGACAGACGTTCTTCTGTACCTCTTGTATGACGTTCTTTGTTTTGGTTTCACTTTGTCATCTCCTTTCCTTCTGCCAGGTGTCACTTATTTAGACTAATTGTCTTCCTTTATATTCCCTCCCATACTGCCTCACTTTGCGGTTTATACTACTTCCTGGATGAAGTGTTCACTGCTAGAGGCTGCTGCTGCTGTTTGCTCAGATAAGTCTTTTCCTTTATTGTGTTTCCTTGCTGGCTTGATTCTAGGTGACCCTGACTCTGTCTGTATTAAGTGCAGGGAGCCGGTGGTCGTGTCCCCTCACTATTATAGGGTTTTCAGGTGTCACACAGTCTTAGGTATGTGGGCATGCAATCGTCCACCACTGAGACCCTTGCATGTGCTTAGCAGTCAGAGAGAGCTCTTAGAGTTTAAAGGGCTCACCTATATGCTCCTTAGTTTGGGATCAAGCCAGTCGGTCGTTTATTTATAAGTTCCAGCTATATGCAACTTCACCCGTGACACTGAGAGAGAGAGAGCGCAGTGTCATTACTGTGCTCTGTGCTTTGATTTGTCATTATAGTAGATAGTTAGTTATCTTATATATATAATACAGATAGTTAGTGGGAGATAGTCAGTGTAGGTTAGATCGTGAAATAGTGTAGCTGATTCCAGTGCAGGGTGTTAGGTAGTGTGATAGAATTACTGTTTCGCTGTTGTCCATACATACAGACATAGTGCTGTGATGTCACAACAATACTTAGTGCACCAATCAGTAATATGTAGTCAGACCTGATAAAATGTGAAGTAGCAAGTATTGCCCAAAATATGGGCATCATTAATTGCTGATTTGTGCAATAGCAAATATATTGGAGCACTCTATCTGCATATAAAGCTATTGTAATGTTCTTCCGTGCCAACCATTTCTCTAGTCTCAGGAAACTTCTAGCAGCTTGAAAAATGTAGCAAAAGTGACCCCTGCCTGTATTGCGTGCGCAATACGCGCATATTACATTGCTGATTTTCACATCAAGAAAATAATGGCGAATTCTCGAATTCGCTAATTTATGACGAATATTTGCCTAAATATTAGTGAAATATCGCAAATTCGAATATTTCCCCTGCCACTCATCACTACTCAGAACTTAAAGGGATGGTCCAGGATTTTGATACTGATGGGCTATGACACCTCCACACCCTTGCCAATCAGCTGTTACCCTATTAATTTCAATGGGGACGGCACTTAGGGTTGCTACCTTTCCCAACAAAAAATGCCTGCCAAGTTTACACAAATAAAAGGGTGCATGGTTGTTTGGGGACATGGCTTAACAATTTAATTTGGCACCAATGGTTTGATCATATTTTGAGTTTTGTGCCTTTTTTTTTTTATGAAACTTATTTTTTTACCTGTAGGGGACACCCCTGTGTATTCTACATTTATTAAGTCTCTATTGAAAGCAAAGACTCTAACAACTGAGCAATAGAGTTCAGTGCGAGCAAAAGGAAGATATTCTATGGCTAAAAACCTCAGTAGTGTTTTTCTGATATATTGTGAATTCAGATATACAATGTACTGGAATCTACAGATATATCGCTATATACTGTATACCAGGACACTGGATGACAATGTTAATATATATATATATACAGGGGAGCACCCAGGAATTTTGTCTAGGGGGGGTCCGAAAGGCAAAAAAATGTGGCATGGTAGTGCGCTGTGCTAATTCAATTTTTCAAAGCCCCCTTTATATTTAAAACTGCAGGGAGGGGGTGTAGTGTGTTGTGCTGATTCTTTTACTTGGCGATCCTAAAAGCTCAGCAGGAAATCAATAATTTTTTGGCCCCGCCCATTATTAAAAGCCCCTCCTACATATAATAGGCCACTCCCAACAAACACTGTACAGCTGACATAGTTGCGGCCTGTCTCTACACACCATATGGAGAGAGGGGGAGGGTCTGTCCTGGCTGCACTGCCTGCTTCACATTATACAATAAACAGCAGACTACAGCCAGAAAGCTCCTCCGCTCTCCTCCCTCCCCAGACCCTGCTCAAGGCCTGTGGCCCCCCCCACCATCTGCCACCAGCCCGTGGACTGCTGCCCCCTTTGGCCGTCCTCACCCAGCTCTGAATCCTCCTTCTGCAAATGGCAGGGGGGGACCCGGAGCATCTTATCTCCTACATAGCGCCTCATACCTCTTACATCCAGTGATGTCACCTTTGTTGTAGACGTTCTCTTTCCTCATCTTCTCCATTCAGACCAGACCGCCATGATGATTTTTCAGCCATCTCCCGTCTCTGCAGAGATTAACAAACAGACATTAGTTTCCCACATTTCCATCATCTTCTGAACACCCTTTCCTGCCACCCCCAATACTGTGCCCGCTGTGCCCCCAATACTATACTGCAGAAACAGTCCCCCTGGAAATACTACTACCACACAGATAGTGCCCCCTTCAACAATTATTGGCACACAGTGCTCTAAAAAAATAACTGCGCCCAGACACTAATAGTATAAAGATAATGTCCCCCAAAAATTATTGTGCTAAGCTGAAACGTGGCAGGGTGCCCCCAAAGTAACAGGGCTCCCCAAAATAGAAATAATTCTCTGCCAGAGCAAACTTAGTAGTAATAATGCCCCTATAGTGCCCATACTAGTAATCATGTTCCTCATAGCCCCCCAGTATTAGCAAAGCTCCGCATAATACCTCCTAGTACTAATAATTCTCCCTACAATATGACAGTACATGAAATACCCCCGCTTAGTGCCCGCTGTTGAGCTAATGTCCCCATAATGTATGCCAGTATAAAATACCCCTATATAGTGCCCCAGTAAATGCCCTCATAGTGCTCCTCTCCCCCTTCCCCATAGTGTCCCCCATAATATGCCAGTAAAAAATGCCCCTTCTAAGTGCCACCATATGCCCCAATAGTGCTCCTCTCCCCCATAGTGCCTACCATAATGTGCCAGTAAAAAATGCCCCCTTAGTGCCACCAGATGCCATAATGCCCCCATAATGTGCCAATAAGAATAAAGGCCCCTTTAGAGCCCCCACTTCCCCTTAGTGCCCCCAAATAATGCCCCTATAGTGCCACCAGATGCCCCATAGTGCTCCTCTCCCCCATAATGTGCCAGTAAGAAGTGCCACCCAAAAAAAAAGTACCACCAGATGCTCCATAGTGCCGTTCTCCCCTTTAGTGCCCCCATAGTGCCGTTCTCCCCTTTAGTGCCCCCATAGTGCCAGCTCCCCTTTAGTGCCCCCATAGTGCCGTTCTCCCCTTTAGTGCCCCCATAGTGCCAGCTCCCCTTTAGTGCCCCCATAGTGCCATTCTCCCCTTTAGTGCCCCCATAGTGCCAGCTCCCCTTTAGTGCCCCCATAGTGCCGTTCTCCCCTTTAGTGCCCCCATAGTGCCAGCTCCCCTTTAGTGCCCCCATAGTGCCGTTCTCCCCTTTAGTGCCCCCATAGTGCCAGCTCCCCTTTAGTAGTGCCCCCATAGTGCCGTTCTCCCCTTTAGTGCCCCCATAGTGCCAGCTCCCCTTCAGTGCCCCCATAGTGCCGTTCTCCCCTTTTGTGCCCCCATAGTGCTGTTCTCCCCTTTAGTGCCCCCATAGTGCCAGCTCCCCTTTAGTGCCCCCATAGTGCCGTTCTCCCCTTTAGTGCCCCCATAGTGCCAGCTCCCCTTTAGTGCCCCCATAGTGCCGTTCTCCCCTTTAGTGCCCCCATAGTGCCAGCTCTCCTTTAGTGCCCCCATAGTGCCAGCTCCCCTTTGGTGCCCCCATAGTGCCGTTCTCCCCTTTAGTGCCCCCATAGTGCCAGCTCCCCTTTAGTGCCCCCATAGTGCCGTTCTCCCCTTTAGTGCCCCCATAGTGCCGTTCTCCCCTTTAGTGCCCCCATAGTGCCAGCTCCCCTTTAGTGCCCCCATAGTGCCGTTCTCCCCTTTAGTGCCCCCATAGTGCCAGCTCCCCTTCAGTGCCCCCATTGTGCCGTTCTCCCCTTTTGTGCCCCCATAGAGCTGTTCTCCCCTTTAGTGCCCCCATAGTGCCAGCTCCCCTTTAGTGCCAGCTCCCCTTTAGTGCCCCCATAGTGCCGTTCTCCCCTTTAGTGCCCCCATAGTGCCAGCTCCCCTTTGGTGCCCCCATAGTGCCAGCTCCCCTTTGGTGCCCCCATAGTGCCGTTCTCCCCTTTAGTGCCCCCATAGTGCCAGCTCTCCTTTAGTGCCCCCATAGTGCCAGCTCCCCTTTGGTGCCCCCATAGTGCCAGCTCCCCCCCTCCAAAAAAACAACAACAACAAAAAATACACTGATACCTACCTCCAGCAGCCTCTTCCGGTCTGTGTCCCTGCTGTGTGCTGCCCGGCTCAGGCAGCACGATGATGACGTCATCGCGCTGCTAGAGCCGGCCTCTGATAGGCTGCAGGCATTAGTGCCTGCGGCCTATCAGAAGAACAGGGGAGGGACACGCCTCTCCCTCCCCTGCTCTGCCGCAGCACAGCCATCTATATCGCTGTCCTAAGGACAGCGATATAGATGAATTAGATATGGAGATGAGCGCTTCCACAATGGAAGCGCTCATCTCCTACGGCCCCCCACCACCGCCGCCGCAAATGCCCGCAATTTACATCCAGGGCCGCGCCGCCTGTGGTGCGGCCCTGGAGGATGAAAAAAAAAAATTTGGGCTGGTTGTTCTAGGGGGGGTCCAGACCCGCTGGACCCCCCCTGTAGGTGCGCCACTGTATATATACCAGTACATTTTATAATTTTTTTAGCAATTGCAAAAAAAATTGCACAAAATACTTTATAACAATCAAAACACTGTCTATTATAGATGGAGAACAATTACAATAATGGAAGTGCTGTCTCCATCAAATGGCAGAAATAAACATCACCAAATGGATTGCGGTGACTATAAAGCCTCATCAATGGCGGATTTTAATGGGCCACATACTGCGGCAGGGCACGGGAGCACATAGTTCATTGACCCGCTGAGATCACCGCCATAGGCTTCAGGCAAATTACTTCATGGGGGCAGTGTAGGGACAAACTACTTTATGGGGCAGTGTGGGGGCAAATTACTCATGGGGTAGTGTGGCGAAAATTACTATATAGGGCAGTGAGGGGAAAATTACTATATGGGGAAGTGTGGGGGAAATTACTATATGGAGGCAGTGTAAGGGAAATTACTATATGGGGCAGTGTGGGGGAAATTACTATATGGGGCAGTGTGGGGGAAATTACCATATGGAGCAGTGTGGGGGAAATTACCATATGGGGCAGTGTGGGGGAAATTACTATATGGGGCAGTGTGGGGGAAATTACTATATTGGGGCAGTGTGTGGGAAATTACTATATGGGGGCAGTGTGGGAAAAAATTACTATATGGGGGCGTTGCTATTGGGGAGGCACTGTAGGTGCATTTCTATTACAGGGACATATTAGGGGACATTATTTTTGGGGACACTATACAGGGATTATTACCTGGAGCACATTATAGGGTG
Organism: Bufo gargarizans; assembly: GCF_014858855.1. Classification (NCBI taxonomy): domain Eukaryota; kingdom Metazoa; phylum Chordata; class Amphibia; order Anura; family Bufonidae; genus Bufo; species Bufo gargarizans. The sequence continues at coordinate 498,733,617 of NC_058081.1, forward strand.
TTATTATTATTACTGAGGGCACTTTAGGGGACATTGTAATTTCTGTAGACACTATAGGGACCTTTGGGATAATTTATTAAACTGGTGTACAGTAGAATGGGCTTAGTAGGCCATAGAAACTAATTAGATTCCACCTTTCATTTTTGACAGCTCCTTTAGAAAATGAAAATTGGAATCTGATTGGTTGCTATGGACAACTAAGACAGTTCGACTTTACACCAGTTTTAGAAATCTAACGTTTCTGTGTTACAAACTCTGTAGAGACGAGATGCTGCTGAAATAATTTGTCATGGCGGTCTGGGTCAAACGGAGGAGAAGATGAAAGAGAAGATCTAAATGACAGGAGATGTCACTGGAGGTAAGAGGTAAGTGGTGCTGCATTCTCCTATATGTAGTAATGGCTCACTACTGTGACCTGCATCTCATCTTCTCCTTCAAGTCTTTTCTATCATGATTATATGTATTTTACATTTGGCAACTAAGATTTTAATTTGTAGATGCCACCTGCAGTCCTATGTAACAGCTAGACAACAGTGATAACTTTCTGTGTGCAGATAAAGTAGTAGATGTTCCCTGCAGTCCTATGTAACACCCCACAATAATTCACTGTGTTATGTGGGGTGTTACATAGGATTGCAAGTAACATCTATGACATCTGTACTCAGAGAGTTATGAGATGGTGGGGGTCCGACTCCTGGCACCCCCGCCAATCAGCTGTTTGAGGAGACCGCGATGTTCCAGTGAGCGCCGCAGCCTCTTTGCTCCTTACATAGCACATTTGATAGCACTGCGTTTGGTATTGCAGCTCAGACCCAATCACTCGGATGGGACTGAGCTGCACCTAGGCCATGTGAACGATGAATGTGATGTCATGTGGCCTAGGAAGAGACTGTGGCGCTCACGAAGCACCGCAGCCTCTTCATACAGATTTTTTTTAAATCTAAAATGGAGGGAGGGGCCCGAGTTGGGTAGACCGCCCCAGTCCTATCATGTACTTAATCTGCTCTGGGCCTTATGCACACAACGGTATCCATTTTGCACAAACCGCAGGTCCACAAGATAAGGATACCGTCTGTATGTCATCTATATATTACATTTTTTATAATATGCAGAATGGACATGTGGATGTGGACAGCACACAGATGGTATCAGTATTTTGTCCACCATTCGCTGACTGTAAAACAGATACATATCATGTTTAACAAAATCGTGATAGAATAAGTATTGAGTATCATTCTTGAGGGTCGTGGAAACTTTCTAACTGAAAAACAGATGCAGTCACCTGCATGAAGCCTTATAGTCAGTGTGGTCCATCTTTTTCATCAGTTGATGGAGACGGCGCTTCCATTATTTTAATTATTCTCCTTCTATAATGGGTGGTTTTATGATAATTGTAATTTATTTTGTACCATTACAGATTTTGTAATTGCTAAAAAAAAATATATAAAATGTCCTGGTATATATAGAAAAAAAACTCTGATCCAATGTCCTGGTATATATTGATATATATCCGTAGATTCCAGGACATTGTACATCTGAATACATAATACATGGGAAAAATACTACTGATGTTTTTAGCCCTAGAAAGTCTTCCATTTACTAGCATTTAGCCCTATAACTCAATGATTGGAGTCTATATTGTTGGTTCCAGAATGTTAAATACACAGAGGTGTCCCTAGGCATAATGACAACTCTTGGGAGTACCCCGTACCCAAAATGCGCAGGGACTCCCACCACTGACTCCATATAAGGACATAAAGCAGGGTCTCCTAAGCCATAAATGGAGTCAGAGCAGGGAACCACGCAAAGCAGAGAAAATACTAAATAAAATACCGGCCAGGTGGCAACCCTAGCAGCTCTGTAGTTTCCAGCTCTGTCCAGTACACACTACACTGAGCTACAAGAACAAGGTAATAACAACTAATCAGCGGAGATGCAGGGTGTTTGGATGATGGGGCTGTGTCTGATGCTAGTTAGGGCTGAATTCTGGGAGTCGCTAGGGGAATTTCCCAGAATGATTTGCCACCACTTCTGAGAGTCCAGGAGGTCTCAGCTTTTAGTAGGAACCTCCTGGACATTTCAGGAGAGTTTGCAAGTATGTATAAAATCAGACTTTATTGAATGACGTAGAACTGCTTACTTTCCCGCCAGCTTTAGCCATAGCGATTATTCTGGTTGCCTCATCCTGAAGACTCCTCATCTGCAGTCTACCCAATCAGAATGCACAGTCAGGTCTTTAATAATACTTTCTGCCAGAGCTATATCAGCCTTGTCATGGTGACATAACTGATGATTCCTGGATCCAAAGCACTGCCCATGAACCAAGATAAGCAATATACCTTCCTTACTGTAGGGGGCAGCATCTTAGCAGTTTTGGACAGGGTCATCCTCTTTTTATTAATGGGGTTCCCTGATGAATATAGAGTATACTGCTTCTGGGACCCCACTGCTCAACTATATTCCGTGGAATTTGGTTTAATTTTCCTGGAGCACTACCACAGGAGAAGTTAAAAGGGTACTGTTGTTCCATAATGATTTTTTATCAGCCCAGAGTACCCCAAACACTGCATACTTTTGCCCCATATACCTGTTTTTCATGTCAGCACTTTCCTTCCCCTGTTCTCGGCATGGGTATCCTGGCAGGATGTTTACAAGCAGAACTTCCTGTTCTCATCGGCCTCCTCTTGGGTTTTTAATTTAATCCACCATGTGTTGCTCTGTAATGTTTTTTAGGGCTCTGCCTGCCACACTGCTCTCCATGCAGTAGTCATGACTCCTATACCTCCCCTCTCCATGTTAGGCTGGAAAAGACTTGGGATACAATGATCCTGAGAACAGGGGAAAGAAAGTGTTCATATGTAAAATAAGTATCTGGGGCAAAATATGCCATGTGTTTGGGGTACTGTGGGCTAATAAAAAATGTATTATGAAATAGGAGAACCCCCTTTAAGTATTAAACAGTTCCCAACGAAATCAAACTATCTCTATATATAATCCCCCGAGTGAAACAATCCTGAATGGGCGTACCCCCCTCCATTACTTCTGAATACCCTAATAGGGATTTCTGCACCAGAATACCAGGCTGACATACTGTAGTTCGGAAATTACCCATCCTCAGCTGCACCACTATTGCCTGTCATATGTGAACCTGGCTGAAACGGTCTTCTAAATCCCATTTTAAGCTGGTCAATATTACTATATGTCAGGTAACTCAGGAATTCAGGCAGTAAGGAGCAGCCTGTATACACGGCTCGTGATGTATCGTCGATACGCTGATTGTAATTGCTGACAATTCTGTCATTTACTTAATGAGTAACCAATGATCAATAGGAAGGCTGCCTGTTTCAGATGTAATTTTTACTCTGTAAACTATCGATAATATGTCAATCAGGCGACAATAAAAAGCCACAATACGCGGCTGTCCCTGGAGAGAACCGTGAAATCTGAAGTCACGACTTACAGGAAATAAGGCGGACACATTCTATGACTCAGCGTCCCAGCGTTAAAGTCTAATAAGGTTGCATTCTTAGCTACCCCACTGTGACATTAATTACTATCAAGAACAGAATGCTAGAACTACAGTGAAGACTGACACCTATAAGGCAAGAGAGTGTAACGCTGTTTAACAGGGCAGATCATGTGGTACACTGTGTCTGGTGTTGCAGTACTGTCCCATTGAAATGCATCAAGCATCAGTAGGGTACAAGAGGAATACCCCTAAAATGTTCTCACAGTCTGTCACGAATGTCCCTTGAAATTGCATCCAATGAGTCTAAAATGTATTCTGTTTTCATAGGCTGCGCATCTGGCTGAAAGCTATTATTCCCTGTTATCAGCTATTTGCGTTATTTAACACCCCCAGGAAATGAGGTGGGAACTGTATAGTAATATTATTTGCACAGTGAATAGATGTTTCATATGAGTGCTATATGAGAGCGTGATTTGGATATTAACTGGGCACTATATAGTAGTATAATTTGGACGACTTATGGAAGTATTACAAAGATACCGTTTATTATGTCCTATATATTCTTTATGGTAGTATCATTGGAGTACTGTAAGGAGGCATCATGATAATGCCGCTTACAAGTATTATTTGGATACTATATGTCGTGTGGGCACTATATGGTTGCATAATGTGGACAATATATGAAAGTGTTACTTGGATACCATTTATTATGTTCTGTTACTATGGCCTTTATGGTATCATTTGAATACTGTATGGGAGCATTATGGTAGTGCTGCTTAGAAGTATTATGTGGATATTATATGTCGCGTGGGAACTATATGGTCACATAGATTGGATAACATATAGAAGTATTACTTGTATACCATTTATTATGTTCTGTTATTATGGCCTTTATGGTATCATTTGAGTACTGTAATGAAGCTTTATGGTAGTGCTGCTTAGAACTATTATTTGGATATTATATATCGTGTGGGCACTATATGGCAGTAAAATTTAGATACTCTACATCTTCTGTGGGGGAAGGTTTTATTTTTTACATTTTGCTCGGGCCTAATTCTTAAAACCAGTCCAATGTTCCACACAGACCCTCCAACAACAGCTTCATTCGTGAGTGACTGATATCAGCCACTTCTTTTGCTGCACATATTTAGCGGCCATTGTGTTGCATGTGGTCACATGTACACAACATTCAGTGTTTGCAGTGATTTCAAGGTCCACATTCGGCGTTCTACATAATTGCTCAGGACAGCTACCTTATGCCTTCTATGAATTATTAGGACTCATTGAGCTTCTTTTGCCGGCGTCTATGTTCCATTCTTGCAGTGACATTAATCCCGCAGTCGGTCTTCCACTGTTTGTGTACCCAGTATATTACATTGTACCTTGCGGTAATAAAGCTGAGTTACCACATACCGCTTTTCTGTTTCTCTGCTCCACTAAAACCATTAATCATTTTCAGAGAACACCAGAAGCAACGTAGCAATCTCCGGCCGGTCTCTTCCCGCGCTCCCCTGTGCATCACCGTAAGAGTGAGCGCAGTGTTTGGTATGCACCTGATGTTGGCGGTCTCTCTCATGAGGCTGGGGAAATGTTTCACTGATCTGTTGCCAGCCGACCACCGTGTACTTCTAGAGAATAAGAGATCTACAAGTTGTTTGCAGAACAAGACGAGGGGAAAAAGGACGAGAGGAACATTATAGTACGGCACAGCCTCAGAATATTTCACCCCTCATTGATATGCTGGCGGCAAATGGCAACTCCCAGTATCATTTAACACTATAAAGCACAGTATAAGTCCAATAATCTGTCACTTTATATTCCCGAAATACAGCTAATCATCAGATATTAGAGCAAAACAGTCCGAAAATCAGAGTAGCGGGAAAATCCGGAAAGTAATCCCACAGTGGACGTTTTCCTTCCTAAGGGTCCATTCACACATCCGCAAAATGGGTCCACATCCGTTCCGCAATTTTGCAGAACAGGTGCAGACCCATTCATTTTCAATGGGGCCGGAATGTGCTGTCCGCATCCGCATTTGCGGATCCGCACTTCTGGATCCGCACTTCCGTTCCTATTTGTCCGCAATTGCGGACAAGAAAAGGCATTTTCTATGAGAGTGCCGGTGATGTGCGGCCCGCAAAATGCGGAACACACATTGCAAGTGTCCGTGTTTTGCGGATCCGTAATTTGCGGATCCGCAAAACACATACAGACGTGTGAATGGACCCTAAAGGGAACCTGTCATCAACTTTATGCTGCCCATACTAACAGTAGAGACAGGTGAGTTGATTTCAGAGGTCTGTCATTTAGAAGTTAAAAGTAAGTGGTTGCCGAGAACCAACATCCCAATCATTGCAGACCGGGCCTGGAAAAGAGTCCCGGCCACCTGAGAAGAGTCCTGGTTATTCATGAAGTCCTGCTCTCCCTGCCCACCTGCTGGTGATTGACAGGCTTCTACCTAGTTTTCTCCCTTTCTCTCTAGGAGAGAACTGCCAGTCATCAGCAGATGGGCAGGAGAGCAGGAGATTATGAATAACCAGGACTCTTCTCAGGTAGATTTGACTCTTTTCAAGGCCTGGGCTGCAATCATTATGATGCTGGTTCTCAGCAACCTCTTACTTTTAGCTCATGAGCGACACACCGCTGAGATCAGCATTTCTGTCACTATTTTATACTGTCCTCAGTGAGATCAGCGTAAAGCTGATGACAGGTTCCCTTTAAGGCTACATGCACATGTTGTATAATATGCACATACATATGCTATGCGGATAGCATTAAAATAAGTGAAATTCCCAAAATATCATGTACAGGTTGAGAAACTTTTATGTGCATAAATTCAACTGTGGTGTGGATTTTTAAAGGGAACCTGTCACCTGGATTTTGTGTATAGAGCTGAGGACATGGGTTGCTAGATGGCCGCTAGCACATCCACAATACCCAGTCCCCATAGCTCTGTGTGCTTTTATTGTGTAAAAAAAACGATTTGATAGATATGCAAATTACCCTGAGATGAGTCCTGTACGTGAGATGAATCAGGGACAGGACTCATCGCAGGTTAATTTGCATATGTATCAAATCGTTTTTTTGCACAATAAAAGCACACAGAGCTATGGGGACTGGTTATTGCGGATGTGCTAGCGGCCATCTAGCAACCCATGTCCTCAGCTCTATACACAAAATCCCGGTGACAGGTTCCCTTTAATGCAGTCTGTCACCAGGAAATTCACGGTTAACAGTGCTTTGCATCCGGGCTACCTCAGCTTAATGTGATGAAATCTGTCATTTAGACCTCTTTCACACGAGCGTGATGGATTAGGTCCGGATGCGTTCAGGAAAACTCGCACCACTTTGCAAGCAAGTTCAGTCAGTTTTGTCTGCGATTGCGTTCAGTTGTTTAGTTTTTTCCGCGCGGGTGCATTTTTTCACGCGCATGATAAAAAACTGAAGGTTTACAAACAACATCTCTTAGCAACCATCAGTGAAAAACGCAGCCCCATTCATATCTATAGGGCCAGGGCTGCGTGAAAAACGCAGAACATAGAACATGCTGCTTTTTTCACGCAACGCAGAAACTAATGCGTGGGAAAAAAACGCTCATGTACACAGACCCATTGAAATGAATGGGTCAGGATTCAGTGCAGGTGCTATGCGTTCACATCACACATCGCACCTGCACGGAAAACTCGCTTGTGTAAAAGGGGCCTTAGAGATCTGCTGCTTCATTAGGGAGAACAAGCACTTTTAATCCATATGCAAATTATCTGTTAAGTACACCGAGGGCAGGTCCAAGCCACTCTGTGCACCCTTGCTCCTCCTGCTTACTCTGCCAGCCCCTCCCTCTACTTTTGGATTGAGGGGGTCTGATTTCTGCATAGTTATCTTGTATGGTCCTGTCAATGAAAACAGGACAGTGGAGCACATTTATCAAACCCCTTGTAAAGGAAAACTAACTTAGATGCCCATAGCAGATTCCACTTTTCATTTGCAATACAACAGAATAGTCACTGCAATTGTTGTAATAAATTGTTAAGTGAAATGCTCTGATTTGCTGAATGTGTACAGTATACCCAAAAGTATGGTATGGATAAGTCAGGGTTAACACCTTGACTCGACCCCCTTTAGGTTGCTGGAAGATGGACCTGGGTCCACCCCTGGTCAATCAGTTAGTCTGTGCTTAGCTGAGGAAGAGAGAGGACTTATGTTGTATGAGCTCCTCAGAGCCAGGCTCGAATTTCAGAGAACCATAATCTATGAGGCTACAGCTACCCAAGCAAGCCACTGTACTACAAAAGTGTCTCAGAGAGAGAAAGACAGGAAATCAGAAGGTCTAGATCTAGAATCTGCAAGGCCATGCATTGGAGTCAGATAGCAAGGTACTGTGCACGGTCATGGCAGAGAGATTTTGCTGATGTGAGAAGGAACATTGCTAACACACCCTTCAATGGTTTCAAAGTTTGGTCAGCTGTATCTTAAATCTGTATCCCTCAGCCTGGGAATTACAGAACCTTTACCAAAAACCTGTATTGCATGCATAAGACTTTAGAAAGACAGAGAGGAGTACTCCAACACCCATTGTTGCTGTTACCCATTGCTAGAAGGGAGGAATTTGATTGTAATTTGCTTGAAACTGTGCCTTGATACTGTTGGGTGCACTATTATTCCTATTCTACACTTTTGTAAAGAGAGATTTATTTATTTGCACTGACTCCATCACCAGTTGCCAGCCATTGCATCTGCTTCCACACTCCTTCCTTGCACCCTGTCAAAAACAGTTAAGACCAAGGCCACCCCACTACACCAGGAAGGAGCCCCAACACCAGGGTGTGCCCTGAGGGAAGAAAGGGTGTGCCATCCTGTCAATGCACGGTCCTACGGGGTATCGGTGTCAGGACTGCCACTGCTACAGAGCTACCATCACTCCCATCCTCCACTTGCTCTTCCTGGGCCTGCTGCACATTTTTCAAAGCTCCTTTGGAAAATGAAAGGTGGAATCTGATTGGTTGCTATGGGCAACTAAGCCAGTTTTCCTTTACACCAGTTCTAATAAATCTCCCCTATTGTATCTTGTTCAAGGCCTTATTCACCACAGTGAGAACCAGCCATGCGACAGACGTGTTTTTTTTTAACATGGCTGTTTACAGAACCAAGACATTCTGAAAACCGAGGTCTATGAGGCACAGATGGTTTTCAAGCAACCGCCTCCTTCAGATCTCAGGCAGTGTGATGACGTCATCACGCATGCCTGTGCCAAGCCATGATCGCTGGAGGGTAGAAGTCACCGACTCAGACTGCAGATTGGAAGAAGCTTGTGGCCTGCATCGCAGATGGTGGTGGGGAGTCCAGTGAGTTTTTGTTTTTTCAAACTGGGGGAAGCTGGTACTGGCAGGTACTGTGTAAAGGGGATGCATTATAACTACAAGGGAGCTCTGTAAGTGCTGGGGGCACTAATAGTGCATTATACCTATTGGGACACTATATGGGGGGTCTACTAACTATGGGGGGGGCACTATAAATAATGGGGACACTACAGTGGGGACACTATAAGCACTGGGGCACTACAGGGGCGCACCATAATACTAGGGGCACTACAAGGGACAATATACCTGCTGGGGCATTACAGTGGTCATTATACTTATTGAAGGAACTACAGAGGGCATTATAACTACTGGGGATACTAGAAGTGGTCATTATAACTACGGTGGGCACTATAGGGGGCATTATAGGTGCATATAGGTATTATAACTACTGGGGGCTCTACAAAACAATATTATAACTACTGGAGGCTCTACAGGGGGAGCATTATGACTTCTGGGGCACTACAAGGGTCCATTTTAATTATTGAGAGTACTATAAGGGCATTAAATCTATTGGGGGTACTAGAATTGACAATATAGATACTGGAGGTAATATAGGAGACATTATAGCTACTGGCGGCTCTACAAGGGAGAATTATAACTACTAGTGCACTACCGGGGGCATAATATCTGCTGGAGGTACTAAAGGGGGGCGGGATATTACTGGGGCAGTATAGGAGGCATTATAACACAGAGTGTTCTACAATGGGGTATTATAACTACTGGGAGCTCTGCAGGGGGCTTTATTACTACTGGGAGCACTTTGGGAGTTTTTTCACTACTGGGGCCACTATGGGGCATGTGGCGGAAATAACCTCGCCACTGGGTTTTGGAGGGGCCTTTTTGCCAGCCTCTTGCCTCAGGATTATGGCCCATATACTAAAACTTTAAAGGAGAAGGCAGACCTGCCACACAGCCTAAATATGTGGAACTGTTTTGGGCAGGAAAGCCATGCTTGCGGATGGTCAAATGTGACTTCCATGGAATTCGGGAACCCCTGCTCAGATCTGAGTGATTTATGGATATGTTGTTCACCCAGATCAGAGCTATCCAGGGATGTATAATTTATGGGAGTATGTGGGGCTTTGGGATGTTTTCTGTGTTTTGGGGAAAAATGTGTGTTTTCTGCCTGTGAGTGATTAAGTTAGCCCATTGTGTTTGTTAATTGTATCACAGGCAGAGCCCATTGTGTTTGTTACTTGTATCACAGGCAGAGGGGGGTTGTGTATAATTGCTGGGAGTGTTTCCATACTGTAAATGCATGTGATTGGCTAATGTAAAAACTGTCTCAGGCTTTTAAAGTATATCGTCTGGTCTATGGATCCATACAGACCGAGTCCCAGTATTTGATGGGCTGAAGACACACTGTCTGTGGCCTGCATTAATTCCATTAGCATCGGTATGGTTTGTACAGTAGTACGGTTTAGAATAAGTGCAAAAAAAAGTATGTTATCCAAAACGTGTGCAGGTAGCCTAAAGGGGACTTGTTTTCTCTTTACAGGTGGAATAACGTGATTGTTATTTTATGGGGAATTCAGCAGTGTCTTTCTGTCTTCATGCACTGTTTAATGAGCAGCTGGCAGAAAAGTAATATATCCTGTCTAGGTAACGTAATTATAACCAAACTTTCAATAGTTTGAAATCTCAAACTAGATTCCAGATTAGGCCTCTTTCACACCAGTGTTATCAATTTCTGTTGTTCTGCTCCGTTAAAGGAGCAGAACAACTAAAATAGAGGAAGTGCCAGATTTGATACATGACTGATGTGAACTAAGCCAAACAGATCCCATTGACTATTATGGGGTCTGTTTGGTTTCTGTCCGGGAGTCCATTTTTTTAGTGGAGAAAAAAGTCTTGCATATAGGACTTTTCTTTCCACTGCTTTTGACGGAATCTATGTCAGAGGCCCTGAACTGAGGCTTGGATGTAGATGCAGGACCGTCTTTAATATTGATTGGACCCTGGGCAAAAATTTACTTGGGCCCCCCTGGATCCCGCCTTCCCACACTCTAGCATGCAATCACGCCCTACACCACAACACACACACACACAACCCCCCCCGCCCCCAAGTAATATATATAATATAGCTTACAGTGAAGTACTGTGAATACTTACAGTTCTGAAGACTCCAGCAGGCTCAGAATCAGTGCTCTCGACAGCTGGGCTCAGGGCTCACCCTAGCTTTGCAGTGCCTCCGTGTGACGTCATGGCACGTGGCGTATGCAAAGTGGAAGGGGAGGTCGGGAGGAGGAGCAAGCAAGTAGCGTATTTTTCGCCCTATAAGACACACCGGCCCATAAGACGCACCTAGGTTTTAGAGGAGAATAAGAAAAAAATATTTTCCATTACACCTCACGTCAGACCACCAATCAGACCCCCAATGTTAATAAGACCCTCAATCAGACCTCATATCAGCCCCCCAATGCCATATATCAGCCCCCAGCCTCATATATAAGCCCCCCAATGCCATATATCAGCCCCCCCAGCCTCATGTATCAGCCCCCCAGCCTCATACATCATCCCCCCAGCCTCATATCTCAGCCCCCCAGCCATCAGCGCAGGGGCAACTGGGCCCGGGGAAGCTACCCCTTTTGCCCCTCGTTAAAGATGGCCCTGTGTAGATGTCCACCAGCCCTTATTGGAATGCTATTGTGTGTATGGAGATATACAGCGTAGGGGTGCACAAAGGGCCCTTGTGTGGGAAGTCCCTCACTGGACTGGTGCACCAATTTGCCAGTAATGGACGTCCATGGAAATAACAGTGTAGTGTCTTGCATGTGTCTAATAAGCAGTTATTTTACTGTTTGAGTGGGCCCGAATACCAACTGGACAGCTTTATGTCTCAAATACTGTATATGGTACTGTATGCCTGCCCATGATACTGTATCTAAGATATATACCGTACAGTCCTTGTACTTCTCACAGGTACAGGTTTGCTACAATTGAAATCAGGGTAAACCACTTCAAATCTCTCTCTTGTCCTGATAATTTGTTACAATGTGATTATTAGGCTTCATTCACATCTGCATTGCTTATTTCGGTTGTTTATCTCACTCATAGGAGCAGAACCACGCAGATATTGGCAGTCCCAGATCAGTCTTATAAGGGACACCAATAGCGCCTGAAAGACCCCATTAACTACGATGTGGTTCCCTCATTGTTTCCGACAAAATAACGCAGCATGCCTAGCATTTTTATGGAATCTGACAGAAGTTCCTAATGGAGCCTCCAACACAGATGTCAATGAGGCCTTAGCTGTGAGATGTATTAGGTCCAGGCATGGGATTCAGCCAGTTCCCTCAGGTTCTCCAGATCCGGTTGTTAAAATTACAGCGCCAGCTGGAGATGAGCGCTTCCATTCCATAGTTAGTTTAGCTCCTTATGTGTGTGTAGTGTATATATGGTGTAGTTATGTATGTGTACTATGTATATAGTGTATTTATATGTATGTGTTTTGCATATACATGGTGTATGTATATGTAAACATGAGTCATGACACTGCGTGTCCGTCGTTGAGTAGGGAATCTGTTGTTAAAAATTTGAATCCCACCCCTGATTAGGTCTGTTCCGGTTTTCATCTTCTGGTTCTGTCGGTAATCGGAGTTCTTGAAAATTGTGAATTTTAAAACACTGAAGTCCTTTTGACAATGCATTTGGGCCCATTTTATTCAGTAGGATAATACCTGCATCCGAATGTCAAAAAGACAACAGTAATGGACCTGACAGGTGTGAACAGCCCCCCAGCATCACACACAAGAAGCTTTCCGCCCAATGTCTAGAGCATTTTACCTATTACCTGGTTCCTTATCTCATCAAACATGGGAGTGGTAGCTGCTCCACAAAACCAAGATCTCCAGATACCTCATCAGTATGCAATTTACACCTTCTATTCAAAGACTGTGAGGTTTCACTGCAGTACTGCCAACGAGACACACTCATGACACTTCAATTCCATTTAGACAAGAATAAAGAAAGGGGGATTTTCACTAAAGGCCCGGCAAAGATAAAGAAAATCTATGGAATCAGATCAATCCTACAATACGCAAACAAAATGCAATTACCACGTTAGTTTTCTTACATGTCAGTTTCCAGGAAATCCTCTGTAGGGGCGAGATTCATGGCAGGTTACCCATCTGCTATAATCCTACCATCGAAAGGTGCTGCCGTAATTGACGTCAATAGTGTAACACGTTTCGGAGGTTCTCAAAGAACACTACACCCCATAATACATCTTCAACAAATATACCGTAAGTCTTTGACTTGACCCTTCTGTCAAGCTGCATCAGCTAGAGATGAGCGAATTTCATATTTTGAAATTCGTTTTCGTTTTGTGATATAATGTGAATTGCGTTATGGATTCCGTTACCACGGACCATAACGCAATTCTATGACGGAATGCATAACGGAATGCCTCTAAAGGCATTCCGTTATGGTCCGTGGAAACGGAATCCATAACGCTATTCACATTATACCACAACGCGAACCGAAAACGAATTTCAAAAATATGAAATTCGCTCATCCCTAGTGACAACCATTAAAATAGTCTTTCAGGTTATGAACAACTTTCTTGCTTCCTATAAATTGCACCACCGTTGTCTGGTATTACAACTGAATAGGGCTGAGCTGCAATACCAGTCTTAACTTGGAGACAAGAGTGGCGCAGTTTCTCAAAATCAAACCAATTAAAATCCATTAAACATTTGTGGTCATCCCAAATAATATATGCGCCACTCTGGTCTGCGTATAACTCTGCAAGGACATTTCCTTGAAGAGTTAGCAGCTGCACAGTGATTGTGCAGCAGCAGGAGCGAGGAGCCCATTGTCAGTGAGAGCTGGGCTCCTCATTCAGAAGGTAAAGATGTTTTACCATTCCTGCCTTCCCCATCGCTGTACACATAGCACTCAATAAGCACAGTGTATGCAGATCACAATGATCGGCAATGCCCCTTCCTGCTCTAGTCTAGTACCTGATTCTCACACCAAAGGGGATGTGGTTGTGGGGCATGGCTTAACACAGGGTGTTAAGTCGCTGTCATACTGTGGCTCCCAATAATATTAATGCCATCATTAGTGCCGCCCAGAATTAATGCCCCCATTAGTGCCCCCCAACATTAATAATGCCCCCATTAGTACCCCAGTAATAGTAATGCCCCATTAGTACCCCCAGTAATAGTAATGCCCCCATTAGCATCCCCCATTATTAATAATGCCCCCAGTAATATTAATGCCCCTATTAGTGCCCCCTAGTAATAGTTATGGTCCCATTAGTGCCCCCCAGTAAGAATAATGCCCCCATTAGTGCTCTCATGTAAGAATAATGCCCCATTAGTACCCCTCAGTAAGAATAATTCCATTAGTGCCCCCCAGTAAAAATAATGCCCCCATTAGTGCACCCCAGTAAGAATAATGACCCCCATTAGTGCCCCTTGTAAGAATACCCACCCCATTAGTGCCCCCTTCTCTGCTTCTGCCCCCAAAAAAGCACTCATCACCTCCATTTGCTCGCGCTGCGGTGACACTCGCTGCTGACTGGAGGATAGGACCTCCAGCGTGATGATGTCATGCAGGTCCTGTCCTGCACATCCAGTCAGCAGTGAGCGTTCCCCACATCTCGAGCAAATGGATGAGGTGAGTGTTGTTTTTTTTTTTTTATTAACACAAGTGGGGGTTAAAGGCTGCATTAATGAGCGTTCCAAAATGGAAGCGCTCATTAGTAGTAGTCCTTGTAGGAAAATATAATGGCAATTAATGTTGCCGGTAAAAAATAAAATTACAAGCACCACACTAAAATACCGGCTTTGCCGGTGAGACATATTTTGGGTGGCAACCCTAGTGGCCCCCTGGGGCATCGGCCCACCGGGAAATTTCCCTGTAGGGTCTATGGCCAATACCCCCTCTCGTGTAGTGAAAAGCAGAAAACAAATTCCAAATGGGGTGGAATTGGAAAAAAGCAATTCCACTACAGTTTTACAGTTTTTTTTTATTTACGACATTCAATGTGCGATAATACTTTTATTCTGCAGGTCAATACAATCCAGCAATACCTTATATGTGTAGTTTTTCTTGCGTTTTGATACTGATAAAATAATAAAAACATGTTTTATTTTTTCATCGCCACATTCTCACCCCTGTGTGTTTATTTTTTGCGGTGCGATCTGTACTTTTCATTGATACCATTCTGGTGTGCGTCAAGACTTTTTGATCACTTTTTATTTAATTTATTGTGGGAAATGAAGCGACCAAAAATGGCAATTCGGACATTTGCCGTATGGGGAAAATATTTTTATATTACGGGTGTTTTCGCACGTGGCGATACCCATGGTGTGTATTTATTTTTTATTTTTTTGAGGAAAGGAGGGTGATTTGAATTTTTATATTTTTTAAATTTTTAAATTTTTAAAAACTATTTGTTTTACACTTTTTTCAGTTTCCATAGGAAACTATAACAAGCAAGCGTTAGATTGCTATTCTCATATACCTCAATGCATTAGTACTACAGACAGGGGCTCCATAGGAAACGCTATGCAGCAGCCTCCCGTCATTCGCTTCCGGGTTTACAAATGCTCAAATGCCATGATCAGATTTGATCATTGCATCTGAAGTGTTAGGCTACTTTCACACTAGCGTTTTTTTAGATCCGTCATGGATCTGCAAAAACGCTTCCGTTACAATAATACAACTGTATGCATCCGTCATGAACGGATCCGTTTGTACTGTGTTTTATATAGCCATATACAGCCTGTGTCTTATATAGCCATGAGTCAACGGGGGACGGATCAGTTTTCTATTGTGTAAGAGAAAACAGATTCATCTTGCTCTGCATCACATCGCGGACAGAAAAAAAGCTGCTTGCAGCGTTATTCTGTCCGTGACAGGGACGCAGCCAAACGGAACGGAATGCATTTTGAAGCATTCCGTTTCGTTTAGTTTTGTCCCCGTTGACAATGAATGGGGACAAAACTGAAGCGTTTTCTTCCACTATTGAGATCCTATGATGGATCTCAATAGCGGAATTGAAAATGCTAGTGTGAAAGTAGCCTAAAATGTCCGCGGCCGGCATTATCGCCAGTTGTAGACATGAGCCACGGGGGTCTGCTGTATGAAACAGCAGGCGCCATCTTTAAAGACCCGGCCATCACCGTACTAGTACGTCGCTGGGTTACATAAACATAAACAGAAAATCAAAGTTGTTGTGCAGATTTCAGTGCGAAAAAAAAGTGAGATTAGTCTAATCTCTCGTATACTTTGCTGGTACTATATCATGCCATGATTTTTCTACACGGAAAAAAACCTGTGTAATCTGCAACGTATGCAAGTACCCAAAATATGTGCTCCTTCCCGATAATTGAACTGATTCTCAGCCCGTGTAAAACCACTGAGGTGCAGAGGTCACTATTGAACATGGCAATTAAAGTATAACTGTCATTTTATTTTTATTTTTTTGAGTATTGGATTGTGGTGATTAATATCTCCTTGGTGGCCCTATTTAAACTTTTCACTGTGTATTCAATTACCCCGTAATTCTACAGTTTTGTTCCCTGTACTGCCTACCAGGGCCGGACTGGCCATAGGGCAGACCGGGCATTTGCCCGGTGGGCCGGGCCGCCTCAGGGCTCGAGTGGGTGTGCCTAATCACACCCCTGTCTGTCTGTGCTCCGCCTCCTGCCAGCCCCGGCCGCACATCTTAATAATCTGTCTGATCAGGGCCGGGCCGCCTCAGGGCTCGAGTGGGTGTGCCGGTATGGCCTAATCACACCCCTCCCTGTGCTCCGCCTCCTGCCAGCCCCGGCCGCACACTCATACTTACTCACTGTGTGAGTCCACCCCCACTGCTCCGCCTCCTGTGCCCGGCCTCTGTGACTCCATCTTCCGGCGGCCGGCAGCGTAACGTCACTCAGACGTCACGCGCCTGCTCCGCCTTCATTAATAAAGAGGGAGGAGCGTGCGACGTGACGTAGTGAGTGACGGCACGTTACGCTACGCGGCCGCCTAGTTTGAATGTTGAAGAGCGGGACTGAACTGGAGCCACCACCGCACCAGCCCACCAGCTTCTGCCTGCCCGCCTGCCCCAGTACTAGTGCCCAACTGGCTTTGGTAAGTTAGTGATGATAGTGATAGATTATTAGATAGTAACTTTATGTAAGTGAGAGAGCTATTGAGCTTGTAAATAAACTTGTGCAAACTGCAAAGTATATGAGTAGTTTAGTTACTAACTACTCATATACTTTGCACAAGTTTATTTACAAGCTCAATAGCTCACTTACATAAGGAACAGACGTCTTACAATAGGGAGGGACACTGTTATGGGGGGGGGGGAGATGTGATATGTGGATGATGACACATTTATATAGCACAAGATGCTTGCGCTGCCATATATGTGTGTCATCCACAGATCCCCCCGGCCACCCATAACAGTGTCATCCACAGATGCCCCCCCCCCGGTATCTGTGTCAGATTCCATCATTCCACAATCCACACAGATGCCACCATGCCAGTGTCATCCACAGATGCCCATACCAGTGTGTCATCCACAGATCCCCCATAACAGTGCGTCATCCACAGATGTCCCCATAACAGTGTCATCCACAGAAACAGTGTCATCCACAGATGCCCCATAACAGTGCGTCATCCACAGATGCCCATAACAGTGCGTCATCCACTGATGCCCATAACAGTGCGTCATCCACTGATGCCCATAACAGTGCGTCATCCACTGATGCCCATAACAGTGCGTCATCCACTGATGCCCATAACAGTGCGTCATCCACTGATGCCCATAACAGTGTCATCCACAGATGCCCCCATAACCGTGTGTCATCCACTGATGCCCATAACAGTGCGTCATCCATTGATGCCCATAACAGTGTCATCCACAGATGCCCCCATAACCGTGCGTCATCCACTGATGCCCCCATAACCGTGCGTCATCCACTGATGCCCCATAACCGTGCGTCATCCACTGATGCCCCCATAACCGTGCGTCATCCACTGATGCCCATAACAGTGTCATCCACAGATGCCCCCATAACAGTGCATCATCCACAGATGCCCATAACAGTGCATCATCCACAGATGCCCATAACAGTGCGTCATCCACAGATGCCCATAACAGTGCGTCATCCACAGATGCCCATAACAGTGCGTCATCCACTGATGCCCATAACAGTGGGTCATCCACTGATGCCCATAACAGTGCGTCATCCACTGATGCCCATAACAGTGCGTCATCCACTGATGCCCATAACAGTGCGTCATCCACTGATGCCCATAACAGTGCGTCATCCACTGATGCCCATAACAGTGCGTCATCCACTGATGCCCATAACAGTGTCATCCACAGATGCCCCCATAACCGTGTGTCATCCACTGATGCCCATAACAGTGTGTCATCCACTGATGCCCATAACAGTGTGTCATCCACTGATGCCCATAACAGTGTGTCATCCACAGATCCCCCATAACAGTGCGCCTGCGAGGAGAGACAGAAAGGAGGGCAAATAATCAGTGGAAGCAAGCAGAGGACGGCAAAGCAGACAACTTAATAGCTTCTTTTGTAAGTAAATTGTTTTATTATAAATGTAGTAAGTAAATGTAGTGGTGCTATAATGTGGACCCCAGGCCTCTCTGATGTCCTGCAGGCTGGGCTGGTGCTGTGGCAGCATACGGTTGGTCAGGCAGCAGAAAGGCTCTGGGGCAGTCATTGCGCTCTGGAACTTTTCCCTTCACAGCCACTGCTATCTCTCTCTTGTACAGTGCAGACTCTGCAAGAGGCTTTCAGTTTGCTCTCCGTCCTCATAAAAGTCTATGGGAATCAAAACAGATCCATCTGGTTCCTGTTATGCAAGTCGGAAAACAAAGTCAATTGTGCTTCCGGTTTTGGCTCCACCCCTAGACTGCAAGGGGGTGGGGCCTGTTGGGTGTCATGTGATTGGGCTGCTCAGTCAAAAATGCCCGGGCCTATTTTTTGTCCCAGTCCGGCCCTGCTGCCTACTTTTACCTGTGCTTAAAATCAGGTTGCTATGCATGGTCCGTCTATCTGTTGAAGGACGGAGCATGCAGAAGCATGCAGTCTGTAGGGTCACATTACTGACAGCCAGGGACTGTAAGTAAATGATTAAAGCCAGGTCCTTCCCAGCAGCTGATAACAGTGCCTGGGCTGTGTGCACTTCTCCCTGTCCCTGCGCTTGGCAGACGCTCCCTCACTCAGCAGACTAGGACAATGCAGAGTTGGAGCAGCGCAGAGCAGGGAAGGGAGATCTGCCGTCTGCTCAGTGTATAAATGAAAGCAACATGTGGTAAGAGGACCCCTTTGTGCTGCAGAAGATTAACCCTTTAGGGGGAGGGCTCTGGTTACTGACACTTTTGGGGGGCTATTATTACTGGCTAGTGAGGGCAGGCAGGATTAGCCTCAGGGGAAGGGCAGTGGCGGCCATCTTAACTGAATAGTAAAATTGCAGTTTTATGCAGACTGGTTGCTAAGGGCTGAATCTTATTTAATATGGGGTAAGTCAGTCTAATAGTAACTGATTCTGGAATATCATGTTATTAGTAACTACATATGTGAAAATTGAAATTAGGGTCTAAGTGTGACAGTTATCCTTTAAGAGTATACATGGCTGAGATTGGAGTTATTTCTGATCCTGGCCAATAGAGCAGGTTTCAGCTGTACAATATACACTGAACAAAAATATAAACGCGACACTTTCGGTTTTGCTCCCATTTTGCATGAGCTGAACTCAAAGATCTGAAACATTTTCTACATACACAAAAGACCCATTACTCTCAAATATTGTTCACAAATCTGTCTAAATCTGTGTTAGTGAGCACTTCTCCTTTGCCGAGATAATCCATCCCACCTCACAGGTGTGGCATAGCAAGGTGCTGATTAGACAACATGAATATTGCACAGGTGTGCCTTAAACTGCCCACAATAAAAGGACACTTCTGAAATGTGAACTGTTTTGCCTTACTGGGGGTGAGTCAGAAAACCAGTCAGTATCTGGTGTGGCCACCATTTGCCTCATGCAGTGCAACACATCTCTGTCGCATAGAGTTAATCAGGTCGTTGATTGTGGCCTGTGAAATGTTTGTCCACTGCTCTTCAATAGCTGTGTGAAGTTGCAGAATATTGGCAGGAACTGGAACACGCTGTCGTATACGCCGATCTAGAGCATCCCAAACATGCTCAATGGGTGACATGTCCGGTGAGTGTGCTGACCATGCAAGAATTGGGATGTTTTCAGCTTCCAGGAATTGTGTACAGATCCTTGCAATATGGGGCTGTGCATTATCATGCTGCAACATGAGGTGATGGTCGTGGGTGAATGGCACAACAATGGGCCTCAGGATCTCGTCATGGTATCTCTGTGCATTCAAAATGCCATCAATAAAATGCACCTGTGTTCGTTGTCCATAACATACGTCTGACCATACCATAACCCCACCGCCACCATGGGCCACTCGATCCACAACGTTGACGGCAGCAAACTGCTCACCCACATGACGCCACACACACTGTCTGCCATCTGCCCTGAACAGTGAAAACCAGGACTCATCCGTGAACAGAACGCTTCTCCAACGTGCCAGATGCCATTGAATGTGAGCATTTGCCCACTCAAGTCGGTTAAGACGACGAACTAGTCAGGTCCAGACTCAGATGAGGATTATGAGCATGCAGATGAGCTTCCCTGAGATGGTGCAGAAATTCTTTGGTTATGCAAACAGATTGTTGCTGCAGCTGTCCGAGTGGCTGGTCTCAGACAATCATGGATGTGGAGGTCCTGGTCTAGTTACACGTGGTCTCCGTTTGTGAGGCCGGTTGAATGTACTGCCAAATTTTCTGAAACGCCTTTGGAGACGGCTTATGGTAGAGAAATGAACATTAACTGAACAGGACAACAGCTCTGGTAGACATTCCTACAGTCAGCATGCCAATTGTACGCTCCCCCAAAAGTTGTGACATTGTGCTGTGTGATTAAACTGCACATTTCAGAGTGACCTTTTATTGTGAGCAGTCTAAGGCACACCTGTGCAATATTCATGCCGTCTAATCAGCACCTTGATGGTGGGATGGATTATCTCGGCAAAGGAGAAGTGCTCACTAACACAGATTTAGACAGATTTGTGAACAATATTTGAGAGTAATGGGTCTTTTGTGTATGTAGAAAATGTTTCAGATCTTTGAGTTCAGCTCATGCAAAATGGGAGCGAAAACCGAAAGTGTTGCGTTTATATTTTTGTTCAGTGTACTGCAAGTGAGGGTACGGGCATAGCTCTGTATAAGTACAGCTGTTCATAGGAGCAACCAGCAATATATTGTTAAGTGTTACTGCACAGGGTAGGAAGGGGTTATACTCCTGCACAAACCCTTTGAATTATCCATTATATATAGCTACCCATACAAGATGCGGCTCCAGCAGCAGGATCTACATGTGTCACACTGCATCTGTACATGCTATTTGTTTCAAATAGTGTGGTCCGCAATTAGAGGTGGGCTGCATACTTGGGGACCTCACTGTAGACAGATTTATCATTAAAGTTTGAAGCTAAGGGCACATGGCAAAATCAGAGGCAGAAATATCAGTAACAGATCAGTAGCAGATTACTAGCTGAAAACCAGTCGTTTTTGGTGGCAGATTTCAAATTTGGTTGAGGTTTCTCTACTTCCCAACTGATGCCTGAAATCCACAATCAAATCTGCATCTAAGTAGTAACAGGTCACTTTTTTCAAAACTGCTACTAAAAATCAAAAAAACAATTTTACACTGTGCACAAGGTGGAGTTTTGGTTGTGGATTTAGCAGCTGATAACGCTCATTTTCCGGTGCAGAATCAGTTGCAGGTTTTAGCCAAGTACACATACTGTAAAGACAGCTGTATATTTCTATACGCAGGTATAGTGGCGGCTGCTGTTAGCCAGAATTTTATCATTTTAAAACTGTCAACAGTTTTATGCAGTCCTATCTGAAGGCAGAATAAAATAGTTACAAAGACCCTGATTAAAACGCTGGGTCAATTACTTGCATTTACCCAGTTGCTTTAAAAAAATAAAAATAAATAAAGATTAATTAGTTTCAGCACCAGCATAGCGCTGGAGTCTGCTCAGCTGAGGCAGCCAGGGAGTCCTCATATTCATGAGTCTCTAGGCCAGGCATCCTCAAACTGCGGCCCTCCAGCTGTTGTAAAACTACAACTCCCACGATGCCCTGCTGTAGGCTGTTGGGGCATGCTGGGAGTTATAGTTTTGCAACAGCTGGAGGGCAGCAGGTTGAGCATGCCTTCTCTAGGCTTTCCCCGCACCCTGCTTATGATTGACGAGTTATCCTCGTATACACAGGCAGGAAGAGCTGGTAGCTTATTAACCTGTGTTCCTGCACTGTATTGAGCAGACTTTGGCGCTCAGCTCGTGCTGCAGCTGCTCAGTGGGGATTTTGAGAAAATTAGGTAAATACAAGTAACAGGTGCCCCCTGTGCTGCGGACCGCAGTAGTCACTTGAATGGGTCCGTGATCTGCAAGATTCAGTCTGCACCGCAATTTTTTTTTATATTTATATTTTTGCGGTGCAGAGGCACGGACCAAAATCTCACGGAAGCGCTCCATAGTATTTCTATGGGCTTCCACTCCCGATCTTGGGGATCCATTTAAGTGCCAGTGCACTGGGAGTGTCAGGTCCTTCCAGTTCCCTCCACTGCAGAGCAAGCGTCTGCGCAGTCAAGTGGACAAGGTTTAGCCCAGTCGTGTGAATGTGGCTTAAGTGATTTAGCGTTTATCAGGGTCACGGTCAGCAGTTTAAGCATAAAACTGATGACAGATTTGGCTATATGAGGGGAAACAGGGCTCTTTGTGTCAAGAACATGGCCGCTATGAATCCTGCAAAGACTGGAGCTTACCCTCAGATACATTAAATAGTTGATGGATCCCACTAAAACAGGGATACTCAACCTGCAGCCCTCCAAGCGGTTGTAAAACTCCAACTCCCACCATGCCCTTATGTAGGCTGTCTGAGCATGCTGGAAGTTGTAGTTTTGCAACAGCTGGAGGGCCGCAAGTTGAGCAGCCCTGCACTAAAAGAATAGGGATCTGCTGACAAATGTATAGAGGCTCAATAAAAAGGGTTGGCTTTTAGCCTTCCAGCAAGAACCACTTTTATCCATCTGGCTGCTAACGCAGATCAGCCGTATTCATATCAGTGAGGCCGAGCTGCAGTACTAGACTACCACATGGGCAGTAGTGGCAACTTATGAATCCCAATTGAAATAAAATAAAAAATAAAAAAGACCTAACTCTTCTTAGTTGTTCAAAATTTCAAACAAGACAAACCTGCCATAAATAAGAAGCAGAAAGAGTTATTAACATTTATTGTACTTTTTTCCTTTGGAGTAAACTTCCAGGTGAAAGTAAAAGTTTTACAAACAGAATAAAAACAGAGAGAAAAGCGCCTGCAAAGATTTAAAAAGAAAACATAAGTTATTGAATTAAAGCACGCAAAGCAAAAAGAAGGGAAAAAAGAAAGCTCTAACTCTTGAATCCAGTCTCTTACTAGGATGCTTTTCATGGGGTCTGATTTATAAGGCCTCAGATATGAACGACCCTGGTGCTGGGTAAATCCAGCAACATGTTGATGATGGGCCCCAAGCATTCATAGGGGGTCCGCATGCACATAATACATTCATCACTTATAAGCAACATCCAATGAATGTCAGAAATAGAAGGAAAAAAAAACAAAAACAAAAAACATAAGAGTCATTCGCAGGGTAGGGAGGTAGCAGCCAAGTTTCTAGAGCTACAGAAAATAAGTGCCATTTAGAAGAGCAAATTTCCTCGGAGTGACGGGAATGGTCAAAAATATTGCTGGTTTTAGGGAAATCTGCGAAAGTCAATGACATGAACACAAATAGTTATTACTGCCACAGTTAATGGATTGTAAAAAGTGCTTCGGTGGAAAGGAGGCAGAGACGTTCCAAGGTATGGTCATTGGCTTCCGTAAAATTTGGCTGCTGAAACTTTAAAATCAATAGCAGCTCTGTTGAGTGTGTGTTAACATTGGGAAGTGGGGGGAAAAAAAACCTCAATTTAAAGGGGACTGGTCACCATTTACAAAAGGGTATACCACATTTTACAGAAGGGTATACCACATTTTTCAAGGAGGTCTAGAGAAGGAAACCTAAAGGCAAACGGAAAGAAAGACCCACTAATTCTACAGCACATAAATGAGAATTCAGCAGGTATCACAAGACCCTTCCCTGCCTTGACCTCATGCCCGCTTAATGTGCATAAACCAATCTGATTACAAGACCTGAGCACTCTACCAGGTTTACATCATATCAAAGAAAAAAGGTGACCGGTCCTCTTTAAAACATTTCTTGGCTTGTGATTGGCTGAGGATACTGCAACTGTGCCAACTAGGTTGCCTCTAATCTCCCTGTGCAACAGGTTCTCTGGGTGTTTTAAAAGGTCATAAATATGTAATCGTGGGAGTCCGACTACTGCCCCCTCCCCCAGATCAGCTGTTTAAAGACTCTGTTGGCACTTTGTAAGTGACCCAACCTCTTCTGAGGCCAGCGACATCACATTCATTGGTCACATGGCCTAGACGCAGCTCTGTCCCATTCAGGTAAATGGGGCTGAGGTGTAATACCAAGCACAGCCGCTGTTCAATGGATGAAGCTGTGGGGCCCCCCTGGAGCTCGTCTCCTGTTCAGACCCCAACCGACCAGTTATCGGTGGCTCATCAAAGATGGCTCATCAAAATTAAAACACCCGGAAAATCCCCTTAAAATAAACTTAAATTACTCTGGTAGGCAGGGCATAATGGGTACTGCCAGGACTAGGCGCTAGTTACCTAAAATGGAATTGATATTCCATAGCTTGCATAAAATGGTACATTCCATGAATTTTAAGGGTCATACAGGTGAAACTCGAAAAATTAGAATATCATGCAAAGTTCATTTATTTCAGTAATGCAACTTAAAATGTGAAACTAATATATGAGACTCATTACATGCAAAGCGAGATATTTGTTATAATTTGGATGATTATGGTTTACAGCTCATGAAACCCCAAAGTCACAATTATGAGGTCCCCTTTTCTCAGGGGGTATGGGTTAATTAGCTGACTAGAGTGTGACACGATGAGCCCAGAATATTGAACCTTTTCACAAAATTCTAATTTTCATGATGCATTAATGCAATTCCTTTTCATTTGCATTACTGAAATAAATGGACTTTTGCACGATGTTCTAATTTTTCTAGTTTTACCTGTATATCAAGAAACAGAAACGGTAAAGAAGTGCCACATTTTGCATCATTTATCCATAGTAAGATACTGTAAATTACTACAGTCCTAATGCATTTTCAGCCCTCCCAAACCACAAAAATACACTATGAAAAGCAGTTAACAAGCGTCACCGCTAAAGTTTTAATGCACATGATAATAGTAATATGTCAGTGTAAGCAAAGGGGGAAAATAATGGAAAAGAAGTACAAAGCTAAGGTTCATGAGTAAGAAGGAAATAGCTGTTTCAGCTATACCAAGTCACATCCAAAGTGGCAGTGTAAAAAAAAAAAAAAAAATTATATATATATTTTTTAACACCGCTACTGGGGTGTCGGTGCAGTTTATCTGCCCAATGTTGTCAGACAGCTTAGCACTCGCCATGATTTGATGTTTACTGCTCTGCTTACCATATGTGACTGGGATCTTTCGGATGTGACAGGAAGCTAAAATATGATGCGTTGGATGCGAATGGAGGATAAAAAGTGATGGTTTTGAGAATAAGAGGATAAAATGTAATGATTTGGATGTGACATGTGGGTAAAACGTGAAGCTCGATACACAATGAATAAAGAAAAGTTATGCCTCATTCACAGGTCAGTGTTTTCCATCAGTGATTTTCAGCCAAAACCAGGTGCAGCTCTAAACACAGAACAGGTGCAGATCTTTCCCTTTTAACTTCTGTCCGTGGAGGCTCCAGTCCTGGTTTTGGCTCACAATCACTGATGGAAAAGCACTGACGTGTGAATGAGGCTTTATTCAGCATTGGATGTGGATTTTAACTGTGATATGGTGGCAGATGGTTTATTATTTCCAGTACAATTTGTATTTTGCCCCATTTCACTCACATACCGGAACAAAATGCATAAACTGCCCAGCGGCATCGGGCATCAAACATGGCTTATGGCTTTGGGGAGGGTTGTTAATGATATCCTCTAAATATACAAAACCTCAAACTGCGCCGGGTGAAACTTTTTATTAAACATTATAGAACATGGTTCAAAGCCCATAACCTCATGGGCCCAGTGCACACAATCCATTTGGATGTGCAATTTATAATTGTACTATATTTAACCACAGATGACTGCCATGATGGGGCTGTGCCCAAACGCCCAACACCGCTTGCGACAGTGGTACATTCGCCAATCTTCGAAAAGCTAAGCATTGTGCGACTGCTGCTCTCGGTCATTAATTTGTGTCCTCAGATGGTTGAATTAATTGGCAGAAGAAAAAAAAATTAAAATAAGAGAACAGAAAAATAAGACAGAAGTGAGAGGCAAATGTCGCAGACAAGCTCCAGTCCCATCAATGAAGCAGTTCTTTAATAGACTGGTTGTCTGTGGATTCCAAGGCACTCAGTCCGTCGGGTCCTTTTACGTTCTTGTCAGCTCCCTGCGGAAACAAGAACAGAGAAAAGTGAATAAGACAGGCAGCGAGGACGACTGAGGCAGCCTTGTAAGGCTGCTTTCACACTAGCGTTCGGGTTTCCGTTCGTGAGCTCCGTTTGAAGGAGCTCACGAGCGGACCCGAACGCAGCCGTCCAGCCCTGATGCAGTCTGAATGGAGCGGATCCGCTCAGACTGCATCAGTCTGGCGGCGTTCAGCCTCCGCTCCGCTCGCCTCCGCACGGACAGGCGGACAGCTGAACGCTGCTTGCAGCGTTCGGGTGTCCGCCTGGCCGTGCGGAGGCGTGCGGATCCGTCCAGACTTACAATGTAAGTCAATGGGGACGGATCCGTTTGAAGATGCCACAATGTGGCTCAATCTTCAAGCGGATCCGTCCCCCATTGACTTTACATTGAAAGTCTGGACGGATCCGTCCCAGGCTATTTTCACACTTAGCTTTTTTTAGCTAATATAATGCAGACGGATCCGTTCTGAACGGAGCCTCCGTCTGCATTATTATGGGCGGATCCGTTCAGAACGGATCCGCCCGAACGCTAGTGTGAAAGTAGCCTAATCAGCACGGAAAAGGAAGCTTTAGCTGAAGTAGCAAGTTTAGAAAAAAGGGGAAATAAAACCCCCCCCCAAAAAAAAAAGCTACCTAAAACAATAATATTTACAGGGATATTTCTATAGAGGATAGGACATCATTTTCTGATGATGTTCCACCTCTGGGACCCACATCTCAGCCATAAGTCCCATCTTCTAATTTCAGCCCAGCTTCTTCCATAAACCCGCCGATCCAGAGTCTAGGTCGTCAAAGCAGGCAACCCCCTTTAAGCTTCCCTAGTGTTGGCTGTAGGAAACCAGGTTTTTAATGTCTATACAAGGAATCCTGAGCTCTGCATCAGAAACATAAAAGAGCTCCGACAGCCATGAAGATCCAGAAGGTGGACATAGCCTTTAAAATCTATATTATACAGGGGGGGGGGGGGGGGGGTTCCTACAGAAGCCCTTTATGATGTGTCATAAAACATACATCAGTGAGAGTGCGACCTCTGATTCTTAGGAGGAAATATTTTTGGTCCCTTGTGCCAACAAACACCAGGCTGGGCATGAGTGGCTGCTTTCCATTGAAATGAACGTCAAACCAATTTTATGAAGCTGCGACAATGAAACAAATATCATTTTATGGGACGGATGTATTTCCCCAACTCAATTTATACCTTTGAAGGGCATTTTTTATAATAGCTCCCGGTATTTTAAGTCAGCGCTCATTAACCATTTGTAATGCAACCATTGACGGCGGATTCGGGACTAAGCAGCTTTTTTTCAACGAGTAAACGCTGTATATTAGGAAAAAGAATAGAAGCTTGCACTGGGATTTGTTACACGCTCTCGCTGCTGTATACAATATCTGTAAATGAAGCCACATATTAGTTTTTTATGGAGTTACAGGAAATCTCTTTGAGCATAAAATAAAAAATATATATAATATTAAATAAAAACGGTGGTTAACACTGTTGCTATTTTCTGGTGCCTGCGCTGGGACCTGAGTGTTTTATTGCTTTTAAAGAACAGTAATTAGTTTCCGCAGTATTTTACACTGTGGTGGGAAATTGGTTTTGCGGTAGAGAGTTGTGTGTTCTCTTAGACCTCAAAAGGGTTTTGATTGTGCTCGTAGATCTAATGTCAGCTCTCGGATGTAACAAACAGGAAAGCACACAGTTCTGCTATGTACAGCTGCATATAGGCTGTGTGTTGGGTAAAACGTACATGGGCTTTGGGCTAAAGAGCCAGCAAGTCTGGTGCAAAAATGCAACAAAAAGGGAGGGGTTGTCGGCTTTGCAGCAGCAGCAGACAGACACTGGGTCTGAGGCAGCATGAAGTAGTAATCATTGAGTTAGGCTAGTTTCACACTGTCGGGGCGGGTGCTCTGCCTGTCGGCAGGGATAGGTTTAGGCACAGGGAAGGAGAGTCCCGACTGCGTACAGGAAAAGGTCATCACCTTAGAGTTTTGGTCCCACCTATAAAGATCCTGCATTTATTATCCGCATTTATTGTAACTATTATTATCTCTTATTTTTATTAGGGGTGTTATATTTTATTGTATATCACTAAAAGTTAGATTTTATCTTATTGAAAGTATAAAGGAAGGGTTTTCAAGGATTGTTGGCTAGTTTCACAATTGCGCTAATCTGTTCCGGTAGAGGAACAGCACTTGGCATAGCCGGATACTACCTTTCCCCACCGGAGCCCATTGACTATACTGGAACCTAGTGAGGATCCAGCCCGTTTCCTTCATTAGTGCCAGGATTTGACCAGACAAAAAACGCTGCTTGCAGCACTATTTGTTAGGCCGAGTCTTGGCACCAACGCGGGAAATACAGTGCTTCAGATGTTTACCGCTATGCTGGATTCAATAAACTCCAATAGGCTGTTCCTCTACCAGAACAGTTTAGCGCGAGTGTGAAACTAGTCTTACCGCTTCGTGTGATACACTGAATTACAAAGATTAAGTTACACTACATGATTAGCCTCACAAGGAATACACAAGCCAGCACAAGACTGTCGGTGCAGAATTCAAAATGAAGCTCCATGCAAGTGGACTTTAAAATAAGACCCAGTCTTTTAAAAAGTTACTATGTTGCTTTAAAAGGCAGGACATTGTACTGGCAGCCAGACGGTATGGCCAGTATACCAAGTTCCATGATGGCCTACCCAGGCACAGGAGAGGAAGGAGGCTGCACCCAACTGCGTCCGCATGCATGTCACAGGCAGTAAGGGAACTACAGATCTCTCTAGGGTGGTGGAGCAGGGATGACTGGTTGACAGTAGCATTATATCTAAAGAAAGCGGCTGGAAGAGTGGTTGTCACTCCCATAATGCTGCTATGCAATGAAAAGAAAAAGAAAGAGGGAAATAAAACCCTAAAAACAACTACATGTTTATCACACTACTCCTAGCAAGCGGTTTAAAAAGCAGCACAAAGCTGAAGGGCCTTCCACAAGATCTGAGCCAGATTTCGAGCCTCCTCATCTTGATCTTTAAAGGGAATCGACTCTTGGAATTTCTGAAGCTTTACCACTTTGTAAATAATTCGACAGGCAATTAATTACTTTTTTTTTTTTTTTTTTTTTTTTTTTTTTTACTCGAGGCTTTGAAGGGAGAAGAAAAACAACCAGAACGGGATTTCTATGCATTTGAAGGACATTGGTGATAAAACCACAGACAAGCTGAAGTAAGATTGACAGCGACACGTCCTGAACACCACGAGATTAATCGCAAAATCAAAAAAGGAAGAGCTGAAAGACATTAATTATTTCTTGAAATTCATTAGTTCATTCTGGGGAGGCTGCGGGGACGTCACTCACATTCCTGCCGCTTCTACCATGAATACAGAGCAACCATCTGTAAAGACGACCGTTAAATTGTCACCTCGATTCCCGCACCCCAAAATACCGGGAGATATAATCCCCCAGAAATATCCTCATGTGAGATTTTCAGATGACCTGTAGAAGACCTCCATTTAATGGAAGCCAAAAGAGGGTGTCACCAAGCTTTCCACAGACACCGAGCAGCTTTAGGCTGCTTTCACACTAGCGTTCGGGTTTCCGTTCGTGAGCTCCGTTTGAAGGAGCTCACGAGCGGACCCGAACGCAGCCGTCCAGCCCTGATGCAGTCTGAATGGAGGCGGATCCGCTCAGACTGCATCAGTCTGGCGGCGTTCAGCCTCCGCTCCGCTCGCCTCCGCACGGACAGGCGGACAGCTGAACGCTGCTTGCAGCGTTCGGGTGTCCGCCTGGCCGTGCGGAGGCGTGCGGATCCGTCCAGACTTACAATGTAAGTCAATGGGGACGGATCCGTTTGAAGATGCCACAATGTGGCTCAATCTTCAAGCGGATCCGTCCCCCATTGACTTTACATTGAAAGTCTGGACGGATCCGTCCCAGGCTATTTTCACACTTAGCTTTTTTTAGCTAATATAATGCAGACGGATCCGTTCTGAACGGAGCCTCCGTCTGCATTATTATGGGCGGATCCGTTCAGAACGGATCCGCCCGAACGCTAGTGTGAAAGTAGCCTTAGCGGCATAAGGCAGTGACAAGCACTCTGATTTTAGTCCGTAAAAAACTTTTTGTGAAACCTACACTTTATTACTAGGAGCATCACAGACGTCCCCAGAATTCACCAACTGCGGGATAACCCTGCCATTTAACCGCATTCTCAAAACCCAGTGTTGAGCCCCATTCACGCGACCGTATTTTTAGTCTGCATCTATTCTGCATTTTTACCGGATCAGATGCGGACCTATTCATTTCAATGAGGCTGCAGAAAATGCACACCATGTGGTGTCCGCATCCTTAAAGGGGTAGTCCTATCACAGACAATGGGGGCATCACTAGGATACGCCCCCATTATCTGATAGTGCGGATCCCAGCGGTGGGACCCGCACCTTACATCGAGAGCAGTAGCCGGAGGACCCCGGTTTTCCCAGAGTCCGGCCACCACCAAGCCCTCCCCCCCATAGAAGTGAGCGGCAGTGCACCACGCTTGCGCAGCCACCGCTCCCATTCATTTCTATGGGGCCGACAGACCTGCACCCATCAGACAATGGGGCCATACCCTAGCGATATGCCCCGATTGTCTGTGATAGGAAAACCCCTTTAAGCTTGCAAAAAAGATATAACGTCCTATTGTCCACTTTGCAGACAAGAATAGGCATTGTTACAATGGATCCGCAAAAAAAAAAAAAAAAAAAAGCGGCACCTGTATTTTTGGTGCTCCTCATTTTGCAGGCCGCAAAATACATACGGTCATTTGAATGTGCCCTAATCAAGAGAATGCTGTCAGATTTGTTGCATTAGCTGATGAAGGACATGCTTTACACCCCAAAGTTATAAATACACAGGTATTACTAAACCTGTTCACCATCTTTCCAGTGAAAGCGCAGCCGTGGTTTTCCATTTTACCTGATGCTTGTGTAGATGTCAGTCTGCACTGTAGTTCTAACATTCTATTTATAATCCATACTGTAGGATCTATAATGTGTGCCAATCATAATTTTAAAGTTGTGGTCAGTACTGCGACTTCTAGATGACAGTGTGGCCGACCCAATAGTCCACAAAGGCCAGGACTACCGAAACATCTACTGTTCCTTACTGCTCCTGTGTAACTGAAAAGCAGTTAGTGCGTAGCTTTTACCATGATGGCAAGAGGGTAGAACAAGCATCTGCTTGGAGAAAGGGGCTAATCAGCTGTAAGGCACTGGATAAATGAGGCAGATCTCCATCATCTTCCACCGCGCAGAAAGACACCGGAGTCCATCCCTCTAGTCAGGGACCACTTGTCACGTACTGATGACGGACATTAGGATGTGTCTCACGCTCCTGCTCTGTGCAGTCCTCTCCTTATCTGGCCGGCTGCAGCTCTCTGAGCCTCAACCTTCGTCATCTGCAAAGTACAAAGTAATATCTGCCAATCAGACGCCTTCCATGAAACGCCGATCAAGAAAAGCAGGACGCTCACCCCGCTCCGCCTGGCCACTGTCGCCTTCCTGGAAAGATGAACAGCTTCCCGTGCGTTGTGATCTTATCGCTTGCCCGCAGCATCTCCGAGCTAGACACGTCGTTTGTAATGTGCTGCTAGAATGAATAGGGCTAATGTATCGACCTGCACGTGGGGGTAGATGAAGAGACTTTATCCGGCTGTAACCTCTTAATGGCTGATCAATGGCTTTCCAATGTCCATCGTGCATCCAGCGTGACTGCACATATAACCTGGGCTCTGGATGTGGTGGGGGGAGGGGCGGGCTTTCCTTCAAGTACTTCTAACATTGTACCAAAGCACTCTAAAAATAGAGGTACACATATTCCTGCTCCTGTCATATGCTAATCAGCGCTTTGTAGTCAATGAGGTGGGATTTTGTAAAGTGATGTAGGTACACTGACTCCACCAGCAGAATAGTGAGTGCAGCTCTGCAGTATAATACAGGATGTAACCCAGGATCAGTACAGGATTAGTATTGTAATGAATGTACAGAGTGAATGCACCAGCAGAATAGTGAGTGCAGCTCAGGAGTATAATACAGGATGTAACTGAGGATCAGTACAGGATAAGTAATGTATGTACACAGTGACTCCACCAGCAGAATAGTGAGTGCTGCTCTGGAATCTAATACAAGATGTAACTCAGGACCAGTATAGGATAAGTAATGTATGTACACAGCGATTCCACCAGCAGAATAGTGAGTGCAGCTCTGGAGTATAATACAGGATGTAACTCAGGACCAGTATAGGATAAGTACTATAATGTATGTACACAGTGACTTCACCAGCAGAACAGTGAATGCAGCTCCAAATTAATACAGGATGTAACTGAGAATTAGTACAGATAAGTACTGTACGTATAAATTGACTACACCAGCAGAATAGCAAGCGCAGCTCTGGAGTCTAAAACAGGATGCTTTGCGGGATAAGTGCAAGATAAGCAATGTAATTACAAATATACTCAGATTTATTCTACAATAAAAGCTATCAAAAGGGTTGACATTCATTTTAATTGTTGAGGGGAAAACACCCAAAGCCATATTTTTTAGATATTTCATCCAATGTCACAGATGACTCTGGTCTCAGTGCACTTCATCAGTAATTAATGGCAAAGTCTGTTATTGCCGATCCCTTTCTAGCGGTGTTTGTTAGCAGAACTTAAAAGGGATCATTGGCAGGTGGTCAGCAGCTGTCCGGCTGCCATCTGTCAGCGATGCGATTCTGGCAGGAGCTTCAACCAGTTAACCTACAAAAAAAACTCTGTCAAACTAGACAGCTATGATTTCCACCTGTACGATTTCCAAAATAGACTAAAACAAACAGGTGGAAATAATGTATCAAAATATCAATTTACTATAAAATATATAGTATGGGGAAAAGACAGGATGGTATACAGTATACAGAAAAGCAAAGGGTCAAAGATACCCTAACATACACCTATCAACCTATGTATCAATCAGACACAGGATAGTGTAGCACTCAAGGAACGAGGGATAAAAGCACAGGGACAACTGATACTGCATAGCATAAAAATATCCACCACAAAAGGGTTGTATGCTGTCAAATGCAAGGTATCATACCATGGTGTCCATAGGCTCTCTCTCATCCCATAAAACATATGCGGCATGACTAATTATGATAAAAGGATCTATCAGTATCCTGAAAAATAATAATCACAGTGGTAGGCCTGAGAAATCTAGGACCCACTATGGATGTAATGGAAGTGCCAGGGGGATGCCAAGCTAGGCTAAACACAGGTCGTACCTGAAGACATGGTGACTGGAAGGATGTCAGACCCTAAGCGCGAGACCTCGACGCGCGTTTCACCTCAGCGGCTTCGTCAGGTGAAACCATTAGGCATATCATCCAATCCTACCTACCCGCAACAGCTGTAAGCAATATTATTTTAAAGTAAAAGTTGGAAGTAAAGCCTATGTCCACCTGCACAAATAATCCCATATACTACTGTCAGGAATAAGGAGTAATATTTACTGTCAGCCATGTCCTCACACCCACCATTTGCTGAAAGATAACAGAGATAGTGAACTCTACAGGAGGGCCCTGCTTCAAAGCCGCAGCCAGATAGCATAAAACTCCTAGCAGGCCATATTTGGTTACATTTCATACCTCTATTCAGACAGCACGGATCCTGCAGGAAAACCTTCCTGCAGGGGGTCTAAGCCATTCCCCAGTTTAATCAAATCTAGCAGACAGCATGGAACTGGCGATTTATAAGGAATTATGAATCTTCCGTCCATTCCAGGCATAATTCGGTTATCTTTTTGCGATCCTGGGGCAAAGCCAAACAACCACATGGTCCTGGCTTGATGCTAGGATGCCAGGGAGGGGAGATATACATAACTCCCCACAGAAACCACATAGCGGCACCATGTTTGGACTCTAGTTGTAGCCGGAACCCAGGCGGATCAATTGGGCCCGGAACCACCTCCCTATGACATTCTGGTCTGGAGCTATGAACCCTAAAGTGTTTTGTGGGTCATTTAATGCAGCCCAGAAGAGGGGGGAGTAGACCCTTCCCAGAGGAAGGGACGGCTATGGTTGAAAAGGGTTGTGCCAGCAAGCGGGCATGTCTGTTTCTGAAAGGGGGGTCACATCGTGCAAATGTGTTTGGAGAGACCTGGAAACCAGCTGACAACACTGCCCTCCATGTGAATACAGCAAAGGAACATTCATCTACCTGGTAACTGACCTGTGCTCTGTGTAATCCTGTTTGTACCATATCTGCATTTGTAACCTCAGACCACTGTATATATTCTTAGTGTATATTGTGTTATCTAGTGAGCCCTTAAGGTGATTAAATATATAATTTAATCTTGTGCTGTCTTGTATCTCAATCACGAATCCCCGCGTCAGTGTTTCGGCCTAGTTATAAGCTACCGCGGGTTGGTTTCTCACCCTATATAATCCCGTTAGCGGACCGGGCTTATATCAAACGAGAAGCAGGTGGCAGATTACCCGGGCAGAGATGGCGCTGTTTCACTGCGGCAGTGGGCTCTCAGCTTGTTGCCTCTCTGTGCCCGCGTGGACAGGAGGTGTCTGTGTAAACTGTACCAAGCCGATCTTACATGCTCCTCCAGGAGGGCGCAACGTCACGTCTTGGTAACCAGGGACCATACCGCGTCTCGTGAGCTTGACGTAGTTGTTGTCAAGCGGGTACGAGGGGTGGTATCCATCACAACCACCAATGCATCTAAAACTGGAACTGAAGAAACACTGCATCAGGTTTTAAAGGGAACCGGTCACCATGAAAACGCAGTCCAGTCTGCAGGCAGCATGTCATAGAGCAGGAGATGCTGAGAAAACTGAAATATGTGGGCAATGATTCAGTATAACTCGTACTTTATTCATTTAAATGTCTGTTCATTCTGAGGAGTCATGTGGGAGGTCCCTTCAGTGACTGACAGCGATCTGTGCATGCTCACAGTAACGCCTTAGACCCACCCACAGGACTCTGCTCAGCTCCTCCTGCTCTATAATATGCAGCCTGCAGACTTCACTGCATTCTCCTGGTGACAGCTTCTTTTTGGTTAAACATTTTCTACCCTTTAGTTCCTGCATGTCCTATACAGACCTAAACGTATTAGGAAATGGGACAGAATGAGCTAAAAAAAGGGAATAAAAATAATTAAAATGTAGTGATATCTGTAGGGAGATCCTTTGCTGCTCCAGCACCTACAGGGTCCTCGCTGGTCTCTACTTCTTGGCCCCGTTTTGACAGCAGGCATTTCCTGTGTCGCAGGGACCCTTTAGATGTGGGAATAGTGTGTGTGTGTTTTTATTTTTTTTTGAATTCTGTGCCTTTTCTAAAAAGTTTTCTCTCCCCATATACCTAGTTAATATAGTGTCAGATTGTCACCCAGCTTTCCACACACTCTGAATTACATAAACCTGCACTGTTCCACATAATTACATACCACTGCTTCGCCTGTGTCATAGCAGATCTGCGCATTATATTCATGAACCAGGAGGCTCAAGGTAATGTAAACAGATCAATCAGGAGAGAGAAGAACCGCACTTAATAAAATACGTATTTATCAGAACTCTATGCTACATCAGCGACTGCAATCTATTGCGGGAACGGTGCAGGACAACAGTGTTACACTGCACCCCTCCCTCTATGCTTTTATCCAAGCATAAAATAATAAGAAAATAGGAAGGACAGATGCCAGACCGCATACGGTAAGATCCTCGAATATGCTAAGCCACAAATTCCAGCAGAGCCATTTGGAAATTAAAGACATATCTCCCTGCCGCTCTGCTGCTAACTGGCAGAAGATGCTGGCACCCCGGACGCATTATCACTTGTAGGTTACAAAGGAGCAGAGAGAATTCTAACAAGGGTCATGTTGTGCTCCACTGGCCCGCTCAGAACAGCAGCCACGTATTAAAATGCACTGGATGTGTATAGGGGAAACCACACAGCCCTGATGCCGCGGTTATGCGCCAAGTAAACATTTAATTAGATGTGGAAGTGTGCGGCATACAAAGAATACAGAGGAGCAGCTTAAGAGGGGATATTGTGTCATAGCGGAGGAGACGAGCTCCTGGGTATTAGAAAATTTTAGGAATTTAATCAGAAATGGTTAAGGCGAGACTGTATGCAGCAGAAATTAATATAAACACCCAATTCTATAAAAGACAGCTGCGTAACAAAAAAAGGGAGGGTGCAACAGTGGCGCTATTCAAGTCAGATGCCCTGTTTGTGTCACGCTCCAACAGAAGCTAATGGTTTGGCACCATACCCGATCACTATGCAGTATAATTAAAGCGCTAACGGGCACGGGCCGGTACAGATGCCAATTATGAGTAGTTTTTATGTTAATTCTTTTC
This sequence comes from Bufo gargarizans, assembly GCF_014858855.1. Classification (NCBI taxonomy): domain Eukaryota; kingdom Metazoa; phylum Chordata; class Amphibia; order Anura; family Bufonidae; genus Bufo; species Bufo gargarizans. The sequence goes on from NC_058081.1 coordinate 498,770,495, forward strand.
AAAGTAAAACATTTTTTTTACTTTGGATTTTTATTAATCTATACAGATTTCAATATTTTTTTGTCCCTATAGGGAACTTCCTGTAATGCTCTGATCCAGTGTGTAGCACACTACAATACTGCTGTACTAATATGTATAATGTTGGTCAATCTTGCATTAAAATGGTTATCCCTATAATGTACCCCCTATTGCATGGGCCCCTCATGTAGTTTATACTTACCCCGCTCCCCAGCACCTGCCCATCACGTGGATCAAAACATCAGGCAACGGGGGTGGGGTGCAGCTAATAGCAGGACACAATGGGGATGAGCCTCCCTAGCGTCAACAACGATGCTATGGAGGTTCGTCCCTGTCGTGGCCTGCTATTTGTTGCCTTAAACCCCCCCCCCCTTCTTCCCCGGGAAATTTGATCTGGGGAGACACAGAAGCACTTTGTTTCTTTTTCCTCATTTTAGCAATTGGTGGGGGTCTTTAAATCATACCCTCACCAATCAAGACTTCTTCTCACCCCACACCATACATTTACGCCACACACCAATGTAACTTTTTTGATAAAATTCAACCACCACTAGGGGGAGCTCACAGCATACAGAATAAAAAAATAAAATAAAAGATTCAACAGGTGCAGCAGAAATTAGTATGCAGTGGGCTCCCCTTAGTGCTGAATGCAGGCATGGGGTTCTAGCGCCTATAAGCTTATATTAAGAAATTAGTCGGCACATAATTTGACTTAGTTTACATTTAAAATTTAAAAATGTGGCCTTCAGCTGCCTGTGCAGATTAACTCTGTCCTCCTTAATAGGTAATATGACTGACAGAGTTCAGCTTCCTATGACGGCTCTAAGGCCTCTTTCACACGGGTGTTGCGTGTGAGGGCTGGATAGGATGCGGGTGCATTGCAGGAAAATGCACGATTTTTCTGTGCGAGTGCAAAGCATTTTAATCCGTTTTGTACGCGCGTGAGAAAAATCGGCATATTTGGTACCCAGACCAAGTTCAGGTTTGGGTTAGGTGTTGTGTAGATTATTATTTTTCCCTTATAACATGGTTATAAAAGGGAAAATAATAGCATTCTTAATACAGAATACTAAGTAAAATGGTGATTGAGGGGTTAAAAAATATAAAATATTAGACTCACCTTAACCACTTGTTCGCGCAGCCCGGCTTCTCATCTTTCTTCTTTGATGAGCTGGTAGAAAAAGGACCTGTGGTGACATCACTAAGCTCATCACATGTTCCATCACCATGGTGATGGATCATGTGATGAGCGCAGTGACGTCACCAAAAGGTCCTTTTCCTCAAAGAAGAAGAAAGAAGAGAAGCCAGGCTGCGCGAACAAGTGGATTAGGGGGAGTTTCATTTTTTATATTTTTTTAACCCCTTCATCACTATTTGGCCTCATGCACACGACAGTTTTTTTTCACGGCCCGCAAAAACGGGGTCCGTGACCGTTTTTTCGTCCGTGGGTCTTCCTTGATTTTTGGAGGATCCACGGACATGAAAAAAAAGTCGTTTTGGCGTCCGCCTGGCCGTGCGGAGCCAAACGGATCCGTCCTGAATTACAATGCAAGTCAATGGGGACGGATCCGTTTGACGTTGACACAATATGGTGCAATTGCAAACGGATCCGTCCTCATTGACTTTCAATGTAAAGTCAGGAGTCCCTTCACTTTCACACTTGTGTTCATAATGCAGACGGTGGCTCCGTTCAGAGCGGATCCGTCTGCATTATATTGTTAAAACATTTCTAAAGTGTGAAAATAGCCTCAGACGGATCCGTCCAGACTTTACATTGAAAGTCAATGGGGGACGGATCCGTTTGAAAATTGAGCCACAGTGCGTCATCTTCAAACGGATCCGTCCCCATTGACTTACATTATAAGTCTGGACGGATCCATGTTCACCATGGGAACTCCTCTATGTTAGAATATACTGTCGGATATGAGCTACATCGTGAAACTCATCTCCGACAGTATATTCTAACACAGAGGCGTTCCCATGGTGATGGGGACGCTTCAGGTTAGAATACACTGAAAAACTGTGTACATGACTGCCCCCTGCTGCCTGGCAGCACCCGATCTCTTACAGGGGGCCGTGATCAGCACAATTAACTCCTCAGGTGCCGCACTGTAAGAGATCAGGGCTGCCAGGCAGCTGGGGGCAGCCCCCCCCCCCTCCCCAGTTTGAATATCGTTGGTGGCACAGTGTGCGCCCACCATCGCCCCCCCCCCTTCCTCCCTCTATAGTTAAAAATCGTTGGTGGCACAGTGTGCGCCCACCATCGCCCCCCCCCCCTTCCTCCCTGTATAGTTAAAAATCGTTGGTGGCACAGTGTGCGCCCACCATCGGCCCCCCCTCTCCCTATAGTAGTAACAACCATTGGTGGCAGTGTGCGGCCTCCCATTTCCCCCCCCCCCCCCCCAATCATTGGTGGCAGCGGAGTTCCGATCGGAGTCCCAGTTTAATCGCTGGGGCTCCGATCGGTAACCATGGCAACCAGGAAGCTACTGCATCCCTGGTTGCCATGGTTACTTAGCAATAGTACAATTGTAGAAGATTCATACTTACCTGCTTGCTGCTGCGATGTCTGTGACCGGCCGGGAGCTCCACCTACTGGTAAGTGAAAGGTCTGTGCGGCGCATTGCTAAAGAACTGTCACTTACCAGTAGGAGGAGCTCCCGGCCGGTCACAGACATCGCAGCAGCAAGCAGGTAAGTATGAATCTTCTACTGTGGTGGGGGGGGGAAATGGGAGGCCGCACACTGCCACCAATAGAGGGAGGAAGGGGGGGGCGATGGATGGCGCACACTGTGCCACCAACGATTTTTAACTATAGAGGGAGGAAGGGGGGGGGGGGGGGGGGCGATGGTGGGTGCACACTGTGCCACCAACGATTTTTAAGGGGATGGTGGGCGCACACTGTGCCACCAACGATATTCAAACTGGGGAGGGGGGGGGGGGGGGGGGTCTGCCCCCTGCTGCCGGGCAGCCCTGATCTCTTACAGGGGAATATGATAGTACAATTAACCCCTTTAGGTGCCGCACCTGAAGGGGTTAATTGTGCTATCATATCCCCCTGTAAGAGATCGGGTGCTGCCAGGCAGCAGGGGGCAGTCTTGTACAAAGTTTGCAGTGTATTCTAACTAGAAGCGTCCCCATCACCATGGGAACGCTTCTGTGTTAGAATATACTGTCGGAAATGAGTTTTCACGAAGTGAAAACTTAGATCAGAGAAAGCTTTTATGCAGACGGATCTTCGGATCCGTCTGTATGAAGGCAACCTACGGCCACGGATCACGGATACGGATGCCAATCTTGTGTGCATCCGTGTTCTTTCACGGACCCATTGACTTGAATGGGTCCGTGAACCGTTGTCCGTCAAAAAAATAGGACAGGTCATATTTTTTTGACGGACAGGATACACGGATCACGGCCTCGGCTGCAAAACGGTGCATTTTCCGATTTTTCCACGGACCCATTGAAAGTCAATGGGTCCGCGAAAAAAAAACGGAAAACGGCACAACGGCCACGGATGCACACAACGGTCGTGTGCATGAGGCCTTTTACTAAGCATTTTGCATTAAGAATGCTATTATTTTTCCTTATAACCATCCATGTTATAAGGGAAAATAATAAAATCTACCTAACCCAAACCCGAACTTCTGTGAAGAAGTCCGGGTTCGGGTACCAAAGTGGCAGATTTTTCTCACACGCTTGTAAAACGCATTAAAAAGCTTTGCACTTGCGCGAAAAAAAAACACGCATTTTTCCGCGACCACACATGGCCGGCACTTTAATAGAAATGCCTTTTCTTGTCCGTGTCAGCGGACAAGAATAGGACATGTTCTATTTAATGCCGAACGGAAGGGCGGATGTTTTCCAGCCCCATTAAAAATGAATGGGTCTGGATCCGTTCCAAATTTGCGGAACGGATCCGGATCTATTTTGCGGACGTGTGAATAGACCCTAAATGTCTGGACCTTGGAACTAATGCTGCACAGAGGAGACGTCTCAGAAGAAACTTAGATTGGATTTGACGAAGAAGTTGAATCCACTTGCAGCATGTGAAATGAAAAACGAACCGGGTGGGAATGTGAACAGTTTTGGGTCCTTGGGTCCAAAGAGAAACATAAAATAAAAAACTCTAAAAAGGTGGGTTCACAAGTAGTGAGTCTAAAGTGGATCAGAAAGAAAAACCACCAGTGCCAAAACCAACCGCCGGGGCATGACTTCTGGGATTACAGCAGGTACTCTCCTCCTTTCAACGCTGCATTGAAGGCTGAAAGCTGCAGGTAAAACCTGAGTACAGCGCTCAGCTATCTCTGGAAATCCCATAAACTAAAGGAGCAGATGAATGCATGCCCAATTGGCTCATCTCGGGGGGTTCCATAGGGTATGGGTCCCGTTCTCATTCTATTAGTTATCCCCTAACTTCACATAACAGGAATACCCCCTTTAAGGTCCCTTTCATGCGGGTGTAATTTCCGCGCGGGTGCAATGCGTGACATGAACGCATTGCACCCGCACTGAATCCCGACCCATTCATTTCTATGGGGCTGTGCATTTTTTCACACATCACTTGTGCGTTGCGTGAAAATCGCAGCATGTTCTATATTGTGCGTTTTCCACACAACGCAGGCCCCATAGAAGTGACTGGGGCTGCGTGAAAGTTGCAAGCATCTGCAAGCTAGTGCGGATGCGGTGCGATTTTCACGCACGTTAGCTAGGAGACCCGATCATTTTATTATTTTCCCTTATAACATGGTTATATAGCGCTGGAGGGGTTAAAAATAATAATTTAACTCACCTTAAGCCACTTGCTCGCGCAGCCGGCATCTCTCCTGTCTCTCTCTTTGCTGATTGCAGCCATCATCACATGATCCATCATCACATGATGGACCATGTGATGACTGGAGTGATGTCACCACAGGTCCTTTGACTGCAATCAGAAAAGAAAGAGATGCCGGCTGCGCGAGCAAGTGGATTAAGGAGAGTTAAAAAAAATGTTTTAACCTCTCCAGCCCTATTGTACTATGCATTCTGTATTCAGAATGCTATTATTTTCCCTTATAACCATGTTATAAGGGAAAATAATACAATCTACAGAACACCGATTCTGTGAAGAAGTTCGGGTTTGGGTACCAAACATGCAGATTTGTCTCACGCGCGTGCAAACCGCATTACAATGTTTTGCACTTGCGCGGAAAAATCGCGCATGTTCCCGCAACGCACCCGCAACGCCCGTGTGAAACCAGCCTAACAGTTACATCATCAGCAAACACTGTAGAAATTCTCACCCTCTCCAGAAGCAGCTTGACTGTTTTTAAGTGACCTTCATAGCAGGCGGACAGAAGAGGGGTGATGCCGTGTTTATCTGCAGCCTACATAGAAAAAAACAAAACAAAGACAAAACATTAGTTTTCCCAATCATTTCAGATGTTTTGCCTAGGCTTCTGGTACTTCCTTAATGAGGACCACTGTGATTAAACACGGGCGTCTCCCCAGCCATGTACTGATGCTATTGATCAGTATACAGGGCAGCAAGAGATAAGGGGGAGCGTATCTGTAAAGTAGAGATATCACATCTCCTAAACATGCCCGGTATTAATACTGTAATCTCAGAACCGGTTAAAGGTCCTCTTTAAGGCACTTTTACACAGACGAGGCGCAGGACAATAGTCGGGGATGAGCGTTCATACAAAAGCCCCTGTAAATATATAGCTGATAGTCTGATGAACAAGCAAACGCAGGCAACAGTTTTTGATGGACTTATGCTGGGAAGCAGCCAGATCCATTTAATTAACAAGCACAAACGATGATCTACCGAGACTTTTTGCTCGTTATTGTTATTTTCTTGCGTCTAGAGCACTTGCATTGCTAACGCATGGTGGATATCTGATTAGACGAGGGGATGTGGCGGTGGCTAATGATAATCTTTCAGTCACCTAGACGGGAGAACGATCGATTTATCGCTCATCATTTCATCGCTGCAAGCCATTACATGTGACAATAATTTCAGTCTTATGCTGGCACTTTCTACAGGATTAGTAAATCTTCCCATCAACCTATCCATAGCCGATTCAGATTGCGGGAGATTAACCCCCGTGTTCTCTGCAGGATTTCTGGAACATACAGAAAACCCTGCAGACCGACAGAATGGGGAATTATCATTTATCTCTAGGTGTAGTGTTCCGTCCATTTATACCGAGAGAATATGCCGCAGGAGCCATCAGATTATGTGGACATGCGACCCCATGTCACACGCCCCAAAAATCAGGTTATAGACATGCCTGTGAGATACAGGCGACCAAAAATTAGATGAGGCCCGTTTTTATAAAAATCACTTAAGGGATTGTCCAGTTTCAGGATGAAGCCAGACAACCCCTGGGATCTGCCTGCAATAAAGAACTGGTAAGTACTTACCTAAGAGATCCCACACGACCACTTTGGTTCTCTCCACTGCAGAGTTGGTGGCAATCACTTGACTCAACGGTGCACCCGATGAGGACAGCGATTGGCTGCAGTTGTCATGTGTTGTTGACATGATGCCACTGCTGTAGAACCAGAGTTCTGGTGTGGGATCTATCAGGAAAGTACTTACCAGTTCTTTATTCTAGGCAGATCCTTAGGGTTGTCCAGCTTCCTCCTGAAACTGGACGACCCCTTTAAGCAGTCCCCATACTTTAAAGTATAACTGTCATATTTTTTTTTTTTGGGAGTATTGGATTGTGGGGATTACTATCACCTTGGTGGCCCTATTTAAACTTTTCACTGTGTATTCAATTACCCCTTAATTCCAGTTTTGTTCCCTGTACTGCCTACTTTTACCTATGCTTAAAATAGGGTTGCTAGGCATGGTCCGGAGGACGCTGCGTGGAAGGTCAGATTACTGACAGCCAGGGACTGTAAGTAAATGATTAAAGCCAGGTCCTCCCCAGCAGCTGATAACAGGGCCTGGGCTGTGTGCACTTCTCCCTGTCCCTGCGCTTGGCAGACGCTCCCTCACTCAGCAGACTTGGAGAATGCAGAGTTGAACCAGCGCAGACCAGGGAAGGGAGATCTGCCGTCTGCTCAGTGTATAAATGAAAGCAATATGTTGTAAGAGGACCCCTTTGTGCTGCAGGAGATTAACCCTTTAGGGGGAGGGCTCTGGTTACTGACACTTTTGGGGGGCTATTGTTACTGGCTAGTGAGGGCAGGTGGGATTAGCCTCAGGGTGAGGGCAGTGGCGGCCATCTTAACTGAATAGTGAAATTGCAGTTTTATGCAGACTGGTTGCTAAGGGCTGAATCTTATTAAATATGGGGTAAGTCAGTCTAATCGTAACTGATTCTGGAATATCATGTTATTAGTAACTACATATATGAATATTGAAATTAGGGTCTAAGTGTGACAGTTATCCTTTAAATACAGAGATGCAACAAGGAAAACAACCTGTGATAAGCCATAATTACCCCGCACTGATGTGAACTGGTAATTTATTTTACTCACTGATATAGCGCTGACATATTCTGCAGCACTTTGCAGACATTATCATAATTTGCAGTGCCTGATAAATTTTACCAATCAGTTCTTGAAATGTTTGTGAACCAAGGAAAAAAGGTCAAGCTTTTGCCTCAACAACACGTGAAAAAGCTGTGCTGACAGGACTTTATAGGAACCTACCTTGGAAGATCACAGGTCTATGGGTCTGAAGGTTGCACTAAAGACCTCTAGGTTCTGAAGAATACTGCCCGACAGGTATTTCGCCCCTTAATGCCCGACAAAATGCATGAGAAGCAGCGGCATAAGGCAGGCTGGGAAGCAGATGGACGGCAGACGGCCAGCTTAAAAGATGCTCACGGGTTCCAGGATCTCCAACAAGCCCTCAAAGGCATTGTGACTAGGGTTGAGCGAACCCGAACTCGTAAAGTTCGGGTTCGTACCGAACTTTACGGTGTTCGGCACCTGAACATTTCCGTAAAAGTTCAGGTTCGGGTAATATTAATATACCATCGGATCGGAGTTTTCTCCAATCCGATGGTATATTTTAACTTCAAGCGTCCCCATCACCATGGGAACGCCCTTTATGTTAGAATATACCATCGGATTTGAGTTAGATCGTGAAAACTCAGATCCGAAAGTATATTCTAACACAGAGACGTTCCCATAGTAATGTTATCGCTTCAAGTTAGAATATACTGAGAACTGTGGAAATAACGGCCCCACTGCAGTCCTGGCTGCCATGGTTATTTAGCCCTTTTAGCAGCATTATACTTACATGCGCTGTCTGTGGCCGGCCGGTGCTCCTCCTACTGGCAAGTGAAAGGTCTGTGCAGCGCATTGCTTATAGCACAGACCTGTCACTTACCAGTAGGAGGAGCGCCGGCAGGCCACTGACAGCGCACGTAAGTATAATGCTGCTAAGAATGCTAAGTAACCATGGCAGTCAGGACTGCAGTAGTAACCGATGATAGCCGCACTGGACACCAATGATTTTAATGGGGGGGGGGCGCACTAACCACCAATGATTTTAATACTAAGGAGGGAGGGGGGGGGGGGCTGCACTGGCCACCAATGATTTTAATACTGGGGAGGGAGGGGGGGTCTAGCCCCTGCTGCCTGGCAGCATCGTGAAAACTCAGATCTGAAAAAGCTAATATTATTTTCCGTTATAACGGAAAATAAAGTGAAGTTCGGGTCCCCCATGACTTCAATGGGGTTCAAGTTCGGATCAAGTTCAGGTCCCAAACCCGAACTTTTTTTTTTAAAGTTCGGCCGAACTCCCCGAACATCTAGGTGTTCGCTCAACTGTAATTGTGACTTCTCAAGTTTGTGGGCCTTCTAATCTGAGGATGCGGCTCATTCACAGAAATTAACACGTCTGATTCTACCATGTTTAGTACAGTTTTTTGCACTATAGAAATATAAGCTAGATAATAAAAAATATAAAAATAAAAGTGCCAATACACATTTCAGGAGCTTTCATCTGCAACAAACATATGGGGGATATGCTGTAAGAAGAGCCATAGCTTTCATCTTCCTCACTGAAAGCAGAAATTTTAGGGAGGGGTGAAGATTTATGTTGCAGCAAGCTGCCGCAGTGCCCAAGCAATCCCCCATTTCTTCTCCTGCTCTACCATGGATACCTTTTGGGGCATATAGAAAATATTTTTTTATCCTACAATGGAACCTTTTTTTGCTGCTAAACCACCACCATTTGCTTTTACTGTGACTTGCTTTCAAGAAGTGTTCTTATATGCAATACTAGAGGCTGTATTACGTAAAATACGCAGTGCAATCGCAATGTAAATTACCTTGAAAAAGTCAGGAAGGTGGAGCTGCTCTGCAGAGCAAACACAGGGACCAGGCCCTAAACACAACCAATCTGGCTTAACTGATGTCTTTATGCATGCGCCGTTGTCTTCTAGTACCAGCGCATGCACACTCAAGCTGGGTGTACTTGCACCGACTTCAAAGGTGCACTGCACTGCACATGCCTTGAAGACACCAGCCTGTTAATAAATGACTCCCAGTGCAAACACACCCAGCTTTACTGCACTTCCAGAACTAGAAGGCAATGGCACATGCGCAGGATTTAGAACAGGTAAGCCAGACACTTTGGGGGTCATTTACTAACCGATATACACCAGCTTTCTGGCGTACATCTTTAGCAGATTTTACCGCAACCTGCGACTTTTCCCCACTCACGCCAGGCCCTCCCAAAAAAGGAGGGGGGGGGGGCCAGGTTGAGGAAAGGGGCGGGGTGGCAGGCCCATCTCATTTATCATTTTCTATGCTGGCGTAGATTTAGACCGGTGGTCGAGGCCTCTACATAACTTCGGCAGATCCACCGCTAGCAAAGGGGTTATTGAGACCAGCGTCTAAAAGCAAACGGGAGTTCAGCAACAAAAAAACTGAAAGCTTGGCTTTAAAGGGCATGTCAAGAGATTTGTACCTATGACACTGGCTGACCTGTTCCATGTGCTCTTGGCAGCTGAAGGCATCTGTGTTGGTCCCATGTTCATATGTGTTACACCTAGAGGCTCAGCTCTCTCTGCACTTTGATTTACAGGGCAAGACAAGATCACATTTACACTGCCTGGTCCTGTCAAAGTGCACAGGACGCAGCAGTTGAGAGAGCAGATCATCTAGGTGTAACAGTAACGCCCCCGTTGCCCCTAGAGGCTCATTTGCATATTGTAAAACATTATTTCTCTCAGTAATGCGGGCACATATGAACATGGAACCAACACAGATGCCCTCAGCTGCCAAGCGCACATACAACAGGTTAGCCAGATTCATAGGTACAAATCTGCTGACAGAGGCCCTTTAAGTGTTCTCAGTTTATTATTTTTTGCACCCCCTATAACATTTTTTGCACCCCCTTTGTTAAAAAAATAAAAATAAAAAATGGATCACATAAGCAGCACCTACATTTATATCGGCTCCTTTTGCCAAGAGATATTCCAAGATTTCGTCTTGTCCACAGTCAGCTGCATAATGTAGAGGCTTTCGTCCACCCTCCAGCATCCGGTTGACATCCACACCCTGTGCAAAAAATAAACTGAAATTTAGAAATCCGTTCCGGCATCGTACCTTCCCCATTATAAAGATTTGCATTGCATAGGAGTCAGTTGTTTGTGCAGTTCTCACCTTGGGTCCACACACAAAAAAGGGCACATACCCGTTTACAAGACAGGGCGAGCGGCTGCGTGAGAAGAGATAGACACAAAGCAATGCAAATATGAATACTGTAAATGTTACGGTATTTCTTGTAAAGTGCTGCGATGGAATCTCCTTCCGGAGACCGAGCTCAATTCAGGATAGTCTTCAGCGTAGACCCTGGAGTTACTTTTGGACAGCAGTAATATATTCCCTACTCCTGGTTTACTACATCCTCAGGTCACAGCCTTAGCTGCAAGATCAAGAGCAAATAGTTATATCTATATCCAGGGCGTCTGCTCTCGTCCAGCTTCCCCAGAGCAAAATAATTGGAGGTACATTGCTCCACGGTACTGCTGAGCATCAAGACAGAATTACTGTCTTTTGCCATTAAATGTGGCCACCCAACTTTCCCAGAAACAGGACAAACTGACATTTTTAACGTGAGCTTTCGCCCTTTAGCCCCACATTGTGTGCTTATATTTTTATAGCAGCTGGAGCTTGGATTCCCAATGACAAAGCCCCAAATTCTCCCGGTATAGGCTCCGGTATCTTCATATTTTCGGCTCAACTGGGTGGAGCCTGCCGGCCTCTCCTTCTCCCAGGCTGGAGTGCTGGCCAATCGCAGCGCTGAGATCATAGCCTGAGAGGGGAAAAAAAAAAAAACAGTGCTCCAGCCTGGGAGAAGGAGACGCCGGCAGGCTCCACCCAGTTGAGCCGAAAATCTGGAGATACCGGAGCCTATATCGGGAGAACGGAGCGGCGCCCAGGTATAACAGTAAGTGCAGGGAGATCCCTGGGCGCTGCTCTCCATGTCTGTATAGTTAGTCTAGATTTTCTATTGTAGTTAAAAGGTCCTCTTTAAAAATGTTGAATGCCAAGCAAAATCTGTTATGTAATCACTGATGCTGCAATAGTTTCTCATTTGCTTGTGACCCAATCCGCTCTGTTACCAGCACAGAGGGGGCAAATGGATAGGAAAAAAAGTGTCTTAGTTTAAAGGGAATGCGTCATCAGAAAATGACTCGCTGTTTAAATAACTTGTTATAAATAATTTTTGATATTTTTAATTTTCCATTTCACTTTTTAGATTTAACTAAAACCAAAAATCCTGCAGTTTTCACACTGGCCGCCATGTCTAATTATCGGTGTCACTTCTTGGTCTGTACAGATCACTTTACTGCAGTTATCTGCTCATCCTGCCTGTAATTATAATATATCACCTCTATGTATAGATAAGACAGGATCCACCAATCACAATAGGTGATTGTCAGAGCTTATCTATGCTTTCCTTGTACAATGACCTCTGCACAGGGCACAGAACATGCCTAATAGACTCTCCCATAGAAGTCAATGAGGTCCCCTCCTGGCCACTGTGTTTATGGACCATGGAGCTGCCGTAAAGCAATTTCCTTAATGCAGTTAAGAACAGCTCAGGCAACATGGCCGCCCCCATAATCATGTACAGGAAATAGAATAAAAACAAACAAAAAAAAGTGTCGCTATATCTGGTTTTAACTGGAAGATAACAATTTTGGTGACACATTTACTTTAATACAGCTTTAAGGCTCATGAACATGACCGTATGTATTCTGTGGTCCGCAAAAGTAACAATGCCTGTTCTATTTTTTTTGCAGAACGGACATTTGGAAACTGAATGCACACAGTCATTTTTATTTTTACGGACCCATTGAAGTTAATGGTTCTGCATACAGACCTGTGTGCATGAGCCTTTAGAGTCTGATAACCAGGCATCTATCAGTCTGTGAAGGTTCTCATTTATCCAGGTCATGGTATATCTGTAAAGAATAAAGTCCAGTTGCCTTGATTTATTCTTTACAGATACAGGCATCTATCAGGTCCACCGATGCCACATTCTGTTCTGTCTTTGCCTATAACATACAACTCGGAAATTTCATGTTGAGTAAATGAAAACATTTTTTGCCAACGCATCACAAACTGAACGTTACTCTTCTGTATCCAAACGCTGAATGCACAGAATGACACTGAGCCAAAGGAGGAATTAAGCTGGATTGGAGACATGGTGCAGTGGGGTGCATGAGCCAGAAGGAAAGGGGGGGGGGGGGGGGGGGGAAAGGAAAGGGCAGAACCAGCAGTGGAGAATCAACCACAGGATAACTCTCCTTAAAGGGGTTGTCCAAGTTATATTTATTGATGACCTATCCTCAGGAGAGGTCATCAATATCAGATCGCCTGGGGTCCTGACACCCGGCAACCCCGCCGAGCAGCTGTTTGAAGAGAAGGCGCGCACCGTACCAGCACTGCCTCCTTTTCACTGTTCACCTTCTCGCCATTGCATCTGCTGTGGTGAGTAGGTGTAATTACACCTAACCGTCCCATTCATTTCAATGGTACGGATCGCTTCTATACAAGTGTATGGGAACGATCCGTCCCATTGAAATGAATGGGACGGCTTGGGTGTAATTACACCTGCTCACTGCTGCAGAGGCGTTGGCGAGAAGGTGAACAGTGAAAAGGAGGCAGTGCTGGCACGGTGCGCGCCTTCTCTTCAAACAGCTGCTCGGCGGGGGTGCCGGGTGTCGGACCCCAGGCGATCTGATATTGATGACCTCTCCTGAGGATAGGTCATCAATAAATATAACTTGGACAACCCCTTTAAAAAGGGAACCTGTCACCTCCCAAAACCATCCCAAGCCGCCAGCAGTGCGTTTCTGATGATGCCTTTCTTCCTGAAGGCAGATGCGGCAAAAGTACTGAAAACGTTGTTTTATCCCCTGCCCGTGCTATTTTCTAGTCATGCTTCACTGTGACTGACAGCCGGCAGTTTGGCTGGCTTTGCCGAACTCTCTGCATAAGCGCTCTCCGTCACAGTGGGGGCAGGGAAGGGGCGTGGTTACCGGGACTTGAAGCAAGGAGGCCGTTGCCCCCTTGACACTAAGCATGACTAGAGAAGCGCGCCGGGCAGGGAATAAAACAACGTTTTCAAAGCTTTTGCCACATCTGCCTTCAGGAAGAAAGGCATCAGAAACACACTGCTGGCGGCTTGGGAGGCGACAGGATGATGATAATAATAATAATAATAGCTCCTCAAACCGTTTTCTGTACTGCACCCCCACTGCATAGGAGAGCCTGAGAGAAAACCTACAGGCTGAATAGATCAAATACATGCAGAAGAGTTTGAAACCGATTCCCATACAGATGGGTGACAAGGGCTTTACCACTCTGTGTTCCATGCAGCTGAATAATGGAGTCCCTGGATGAACAGTGCTACAGGCATGCCCTCCCTGGTGGTGCATCAGGACACAGGGAGAAACTAGTGCTAGTTTTAGGGTGGAACAAAAAGTTGCACATTCTGAAGCAGAAGTCTTTTGAGCAAAAATCTGACTTTTTAACAAGTGGGTGAGGCTCGGTGTCATCCGTGGTACAGCAGATTTACTATAATTGGGTGTAAATTACAGCTCACTGCATCTTACTCCAATGGACTTACACTGAGATTGCCATATGAAACACTAGTCTTATTAAAGGGGTTGTCCAAGGAAGACTGCCGGGAGCCTGATAAAATAATAAAAACACATAAACTCACCTTCCCAGTCCCCTGCCACTGCTCCCCGGACTGCAGCCAGTAACGTGTTGGCTGTAACGTCACGCACACTGCTGCAGCCAATCACTGGTCTGTCAGCAGGCAAATATTCTATGATTTTGTGCATCTTAAAGGGGTTCCCGGGAGGAATGACATTTTACTATGTGCCTGCAGCCTGCTGCACTAAGCTAAGGATTGATACTTAATGTACCTGCTCCCCGCTGCCTCTGGTGTCTCCATGTTCCGGTCCCTGCAGTGTCTACTGCAGCATGTGCATGGTCATATGCTCCACTGCAGCCAATACCTGGCTTCAGCAGTGGCCTGGCTGCTGTGGCAGGCATGTATGAATCCTTAGCTCAGCGGGACAGGCTGCTGGCACTTATTAAAATGTCATTTATTAACGGAAAACCCCTTTATGGGGTTGCCCCATTGTTGTTAAAGGAGTCAGGCCACAAACTGTCCTGCCTCCTCCTGACATCATTCCAGGGTACAAAGTTGATACCTAATTCTGATACACTTATGACTAGTGCAGGGCGTGCGGGGGTCCTGCTCCACTGCTCCAGTCCTCTGGCCCACACATACTAACATGAATGCACCTAAAATTTGGCATAAACTGCAGAGAAATGTGGCACATCTAAGTTTACAGAAATGAGCGGACACCAGCCCAACAAGGGGCCTGGCCAAAGATACAACATTTTGCGCCAAAATTCTATGTCTAACTAAGCGAACCAGTAGTTATAGAGTCAGAGAAAAAGTGTCTGTGCCACATTTACCATCCAGCCTGAGCCCCTGTGATAAATCTGGTGCAGGTCTAGACAGTCTAAGTATATCCACAGGATTAGATGCCCCATGTGCCTATTTTGTCTAAAGTGTCCCCATAATAAGCAGTCCGTGCAGGGAGTGATGGGCCAGCAAGGCCCCATCATAAGTTCCACTTGAGTTTGTTTTTGTGGTTTTGTGAGAGTTGTGTGTGGGGTTGGGACTAGTTTCTTCGAAGTCCTTATCTATATATCGTCATATTCAATATTCTTCTTGCTTTTATGAGCTATGTGAATGTGCACCATGTTAGGGTACGTGCACACGTTCAGGATTCATGTGCGGAGAAATCCGCAGGTGTTCGCAGGCAAATCCGGTCAGGAAAAATAAAATAATTTGACATGCTGCGGATTTAAAAATCCGCACCGCAGGTCAAAATCTGTGCAGAAAAAAATCTGCATCATGTGCATTGAGAATTTTAAATTCTCATAGAATACAATGTACATGACCTACGGTGCGGATTTTCCGCACGCAATCCTGATCGTGTGCATGTAGCCTTAGGCTGGGTTCACACTTGAGCGTTGCGCAAACGCGCGTTTAACGCGTGTTTTTGACGCGCATTTTTATGCGCGTTTTTGTAATAGTAAACGCGCGTTTGACGCGCGTTTGTGTGATTCACTACAGTGTCCTATGGCCACAAACGCCCCAAAAGTCGCTCATGTACTTTTTGGAGCGTCGGGCGTTTTACAGCGCGATCGTACGCGCTGTAAAACGCCCAAGTGTGAACCATTCCCATAGGGAATCATTGGTTTCTCCTTGTTGAGCGTTTTACAGCGCGTAGGAACGCGCTGTAAAACGCTCAGGTGTGAACCCAGCCTTAAAGTGGGCTGGGGCCGAACATGCTGTAGCCAGGAATTATGACAGCAGTAGGGGAGGAGTGTGCTGACCTTGTGGGAGCCAGTGACCTGTCCACTCATGGGATGGCGTTTGAGCATAGGGCCAAATGTGACAGTATCTTGATCTAGATGTGAGTACGTGACGGGAGACAAGAGGGAAGTCACAGACTGAGACAGCGGGTGTGGACAAAAAGAAAGAGAAGGCGCTCATAGGGTGAATATGTAAGGGATTATTTTCCTTGTTTCAGACGAGAGGTAATGCGCTCACCTGTTAAAGTTGCACCTATTGGATGCAACTACAATGAGAGCTGAGTAAATATTAGGGTTGGTTGGTGCCGCCGGCTCTGTCCTAAAAAACACCCTTTGGTCGGTGCCTAACCGCCGAAAAGGGTGAGTGTGGGAACTGTGGGTTTGGTGGACCAAGGAGGTCCAAGAGAAAGCGGACAGAGTAACGGGCGCAATTCCACAACCAGAGATCGAGAACAAATTGGTTTATTCAGGACAACGCGTTTCGGGGTGCATGACCCCTTTATCAAGTCTGGTGGAGCCGCTCGTACCACAGCACGTGTGGTGTCTGGAGCAGTGGTTTCCTCTGTGGTTATTCAGGAAACGCGTTGTCCTGAATAAACCAATTTGTTCTCGATCTCTGGTTGTGGAATTGCGCCCGTTACTCTGTCCGCTTTCTCTTGGACCTCCTTGGTCCACCAAACCCACAGTTCTCACAGACTGAGACAGAAAGGGAGGATTGGGTTCTTCAAGCAGCACAAAGTATTTCATGAGAAGCATGTGCAAGTTCTATGTGCCAATTTTGTATGGCACAGTAACTTGTTCACTTGTGGTAGTGATGGTAAGGTCTGTGGTAGTGTCATAATGTGTGGAAGGAGCTCACAGACTTGAATGAACGTGGTCTTTAGCGGCACAGAGTATTTTAGGAGGAGTATGTGCAGTTGTTGTAGGAGGTAGTGACCTAACAAGGCTGTGAATTACTGCCATCCCTTCCAGGTTCATGGGGAGTATTAGGTTATCACTCCAACTTTCTCAACACTGCCAAGTGAGTTTTATGATGCATCTGAGGGCTGCACTTGATTTGAAAGGAAACGGGGTCGTGCCATAAATAACTTTTCGCTCTAAAGTTAAATTTAAGCAATTACTCCGGCTCCCATTCCATCTTGATTTTTTTTTTCTTCACATTTACCTAATTTTCAGTTTTCTCTTATCCCCCACGCTTGAAACCTACTTCCTGGTTTGTCATGTGTCTGCTGTCCCATCAAGCCTTAGGGCAGCGAGATGTGTCCCGACATCGGCAGATCATATGACTAACCAATGACACTTCTGTGTTTGGAGCCTTGTAATGTAGGACATCGGGACGTAGCCTACAGCAGCTGCATATCAATAGGTTTACCACAGGATGCAATGGTAGGTTAATAACTTTAGAATAAGGTAGTATTGATAAATAGCGTTATTTGAGGAAAGAAATGTAACAGCCATATCTGTTGGGAGGGACGCATTTATATTAGTGCCACAATCACAAGGAATTGGACAGGTGTAGGGTGCATTAAAACCAATCTTCTGTCCTCTTGCTGTGGAATTCTGCCGTATATTGTTCCCCCGTTTGCAGAAGAAAAAAAAAAAAAAAAGGAAGAAATCTGAGGGTCAGCCAACCCCTTTAAGGCTGGTTTCAAATGGGCGTTGAGGGAACATGCGAGATTTTTCCACGCGAGTGCAAAACATTGTAATGCGTTTTGCACGCACGTGAGAAAAATCAGCATGTTTGGTACCCAAACCCGAACTTCTTCACAGAAGTTTGGGTTCGGTGTTGTGTAGATTGTATTATTTTCCCTTATAACAGAATGCATAGTACAATAGGGCTGGAAAAGGACCTGTGGTGACGTCACTATGCTCATCACATGATCCATCACCATGGTGATGGATCATGTGATGGACCATGTAATGAGCGCAGTGACGTCACCACAGGTCCTTTACCCAGGTCCTGAAGAAAGAAGAGAAGCCGGGCTGCGCGAACAAGTGGATTAAGGAGAGTTTCATTATTTTTTTTAACCCCTCCAGCCCTATTGTACTATGCATTCCGTATTAAGAACGCTATTATTTTCCCTTATAACCATGTCAAAAGATTTGGATTGCCTGATAAATCGAGCATTTGCTTGTTCATCGGGACAATACTACACTGCCAGATGATCGCTAACAAGCGTTCATGCGCCGAAAAATCATGCAGTGTAATATAGGCTTTAGGCTGCATGCACACGACTGTGTAACCTTTCTAGGCCAGTCACATCATGTTCAGGCACATGGCTAAGGTTCAGGTCGGGCCCATTAAAATGATCATCAAATCTGTGGGGGTCCAACTCCAGGCACCCCCCATGGATCAGTTGTTTGAAGGGGCTGTGGCATCAAGCTGAGCACTGTGGCTTGTAGCGCTGTGTATTGTATAGCAGGTGTGCATTCACAAAGGCTATGTGACCGCTGTATGTCACCTGTAGTGCTGTGGCCACTTCTAATACTTGATTGACAGGAGTGCCGGAATCCCACTAATCAGATATTGATTATCTAGCCCGAGGACAAATCATCTGAGCCCTGGACGACCCCTTTAATTGTAATCTGTGCTCCCACAAGGCAATGCTCCAGGAGTCCTGCAGTTCATCTTGGAAGCCCCTGTAACTTAGTAGTGACTAAACAAACATTCACAGGTGACTACTTTTCTTTTAACTTCATGGCATTCAGCCCTTTAAAACCCTGCATACAGCAGCACAGATCTCAGCTTCCTAGACTCCGGAGTTCTACAAAAAGTTGTACTTGTCTGATGACATAATAGCAGTACCCGGAGGGTAGAACGAATCTTGCGTTCTCCCGAAGCATAGGGGGAATCACCAATTAATATATAGATCTTTTCACATCACATGTGATATAAGAAACACTGTCCTCAATACCAAACCCCAGGCACCCAACAAGCAAATCAGATATAAAATATCATGTAGAAACAGATGGAAACTGCGCATTCAGCTGCTGCATCAGCACTTCAGAAGAACATAGGAGTGACAATACGGTGGGTCACAATCCATGGGAAACGGCTGAACATTGCTGAGGTCGGGTTATTCTTCCTACCATGTAGGGCGGGCACCGCAGACACTGGCTGGACCCAGATGTAGATTTAGGATCTATGTGCACATTTTTAGGTTCAATGCGTTTTATTGGTGCGGTTTATGATTTCCTATTGAGATCTACGGAGAAAACGGGCATCACAAAATCCACAACACATCAAGTTTTCTGCAGAGGAGCACAGACGTAAAAGATTTTTTCACTGGGCAAACATGGGGAACTATCGATGCTGCACGTTTCTCCGCAAACGCATTCCGCCACCTCAGGGTGATGGCAGCGGTCCTACGAGCAGGCGCACCCAGAGACTAGCCGTAGCCCACAATTACAAGTACATCCAGATTCCCTCAATTTGGATCACTGAGCTCATCCTGAGCTGTCTGGTTTATTTAACCCTTCACAGAAGCTTCTGTGTACTGCACCTCATAAATGTACCAGACGTGTATCACCACATGCCCATTCTACTGAACATGACAGCACCAGTATGGCGACCTCCCTCATCCGCGATCAACGAGCAACAGCGCAACCAAATTCAGGCCCATCATTGCGTCTCCTGTAACAGTTCCGAGATTTCTGACAATACAGTCAAAGTCATCGGATGCGGGACACACAAACCTAAGATGTCTGACAATCTAGCATGCTTCCATACCACCCTGACATGTGGAATAGAAAACAGCAGGGGGGAAAGGGGGGTGGGGGGTTAGGATATTTCTACTTCTGGCAGGGTTCGACACCCCACACCTCCACCGATCAGCCAGTCTGTGTAGCTCCGTTGATGGAAGTCAGCGCCAGAGATACACAGCACCAGCAACACTGTCATGGCAGGTGCTCACTACTACAGAGTTGCTCCCATTGACTTAGTAGCTGGTTCCCACTGAGACATTGTTGCTGGAGCTGTGTACCTACAAAGACGAGCAGAACCTTGTTGATCACATACTGATGGCCTAACCTGAGGACCTAGCACAACCCCTTGAACACGGACATCAAGCAGAGATACACACTTTTGTAGGACCTTCTAATAATTCAGCACCTATCAGGTCCCATTAACCTCAGTACTAATCGGCTCCACCACAAAAACATGCATAAAGCACCCACTTTGGGGTGAATTTGCTCCTAAGTTTAGCCCTGCCCATTTCTGTTGCACTTGAGCCTACTCTGGGACTTTTTGCAGCTAGGGACCATATATACTATAGACTATATACAGTCACTTAGGGGGCCTAAGCCAGAACATACATTTCAGGGCTGCAGGCTTAGTCCAGAACATCTTTCTCTTGTCCGGCTGTATACTGATAGTTGGGCTCTGATCCCAGCCATTTAACCCTCTTGATTCCACTGTCAATATCAACAGCTGCATCCTAGTTGTTTCGAGTAGGGAGCCTCCTTCTTTCACCCTCCCATTGACTCATCTGAAAGTGACCCTACCCCTTCGGACTTCCCCAGTAGTCACAGCAGGACTTCCTCTTCCCACAAGAGGTCCACTTGATGACTGAGGTTTTGTGAAGCCCCTGACCTGAGGATA
This sequence comes from Bufo gargarizans, assembly GCF_014858855.1. NCBI lineage: Eukaryota > Metazoa > Chordata > Amphibia > Anura > Bufonidae > Bufo > Bufo gargarizans. The sequence goes on from NC_058081.1 coordinate 498,790,983, forward strand.
TGTTCACATGTGGCAAAACCATTGCAGAAAGTTCTGCAAAAAAAAACCCTTCCATAAATTAGCTGTTTCTGCAACATGTGATTTTTCACATCATATACTCAAGAGATTTCAGGGGCAGAAATGATTTCATCAGAAATCTGCCAAGTGTGAACATACCTAAGCTCCTTATATGGATCTGACCAGTTATGTCCCAGTGGTACAAAGTTCACAACTTCCAGATAGTCTACTGGTGGGTCCAAAGTTATTCCCCGGCCAGAGTGACTCACAGGGCGACTCTCCCATTACCTGTGGGTTTACAGTTTCAAATTAAACTAACGTATCCCGCAATGAAAAGTTCTGCAGTTGTCTACCATGCCAAAAATTAAGACGAAGGTCGTCATATTTATATTCTAAGTGTTTCCTCAAAGAGTACCTGTCACCACAAAATACTGTGCAATCTACGGGCACCATGCTATAGAGCAGGAGGAGCAGAGCAGATTGATACATGTTTATGGTCAAAGATTCAGTAAAACCTGTCATTTATACCACCTCCTGTGAACAGCTATGGGTACAGGGAGGACTCCTGCATAATGGAAACCAGGGGGATCCGTTATGTGGCCCATAGTCTTATTATAACGGAATGCAAAAAGGAATGCCTCTTAATGGCAGTCATAGAATTCTGTTATGGCCCGTGGGAACGGAATTGCAATAAAACCGGAACATCACAAGTTCGCTCATCCTTAGTCTAAGGCTGGGTTCACACCTGAGCGTTTTACAGCACATACGATTGCGCTGTAAAATGCCCGACGCCCCAAGAAGTACAGGAGCTTCTTTGGGGCATCTTTTCGCGCGTTCCCGTACATAGACTTCAGCGGGAACGCGCGACAATGGGCGTTCGCTTGTCTCTGTATGCGCGATTGCAAACGCCCGTACAATCGCGCATACAGAGTGCTCCATTGTGAACGCTCAGGTCTGAACCCAGCGTTAGTCCTAACTCTTCACTGGATCATGTTTTCACAGCATATAAAAAAAAAAAGGCAAATGTGTTTTATTTTTAGGACATGCACAAAAAATTTGACATTTAATGGTGGCACAAATCCTTTAGTTGTCCTGTATCTACAATAACTATTATATTGGTTGGATCCTACAATTGGGACCTGCCGTACCGTGCAGGGCGCCCCAAAATTAACAGAGCACAGTTTTGTTTTTTTTCTACGGTGTTCAGCTGAGGGGTTAGGTCATGTGATATTTTTAAAGAGTCGGTCGATACGGACGCGGCAATACCCAATATGTATACTTTTTTTTCCCCCTATTTTATTTTTTTTTTTACTTTATTTGGGGAAAATTATGTTTTTGTTTATTTTTACTTGAAACTACATTTTTTTGGGGGAAAAACTTTTGGGGGTCTTATCCTTTACAATGCATTCCAATACTTCTGTATTGGAATGCATTGGCTGTATGAGTAATACTGTGTGTATTACTCATACAGCTTCCGGCCTGTGAGATCCAGGGGGCTGGATCTCACAGGCTCTCCACCGGAAGGCAGCACGATGCCTTCCTTAGGCATCACGCTGCCTTCCATGCCATCGGGTCCCCCCTACAGCCGCATGGGGGCCCGATGGCCCCCGGCGTTGTGACAGGATGCCCGCTGAATGATTTCAGCCAACATCCTGTCCCTTTTAACCCCTGCCGCGCTACATCTAGTTTTAAAGTTATGACGTACAGGTACGTCATAAGTCCTTAAGGTGTTAAAGGGGTTTTGCCATCACAGACAATGTGGGCATATCGCCAGGATATGCCCCAATTGTCTGATAGGTGCGGGTTCCACATCTGGGAACTGCACCTACATAGAGAACGGAGCCGGAAAAGTTGTGGAGGGTGCACTGCGCATGCACAGCCGCACTCCATTCATTTCTATGGGGCCGCTGAAAATAGCAGAGCGGTGGCTCGGCTATTTCTGTTGACCTCATATAAATGAACAGGAGCTGCGCACGTGCAGTGTGCTCCCATTCATTTGTATGGGAGCAGCGCTTGGTGGTGAGCGGACCCGGGGTCCTCCAGCCACAACTCTCTATTCTCTTTGCAGGTGCGGGTCCAAGAGATGGGACCTGCACCTATAAGACTATGGGGGCATATCCCAGCGATATGCCACCATTGTTTGTGATGGGAATACCCCTTTAATGTTTGCTGGGGGCTAAGACACCAAAACGCACAGCTTCCTACTTCAATTAAAGGGTTATTCCACAACTCCTATAAAAGTTAGTGGAGAGAACCAGGCATGACACCTCACCCACGCATTCTCTACCAGGATTCTCCTGCTGCCTGGTCATTGGTGTCTGTTCCAAATGTAGGATCGGCATCGATCAGACATTTATGGCGCTTCTTGTGCATGTTAATAAATAACTCTGACCAATCTTACAGACACCAAGTGTGAATATGCCTCAATCCAAGGTTCTCTCGCTCCTTGCAAACGGCAACTTTCAAAACAGAAGAAAAAGAGATGCACACAATCCGCAGCTTCCTTCAGCAAAAATACTTCCACTTAGTCTAACACAAATCAAGATCTCAAAGCATGAATATGGAGGAGATCCAATGTAAAACTCACATGCTTGACAAAGGGGGTGGCGTCTCCCGAAACATAGCTTTGTGACAATTTTACACTAGAACCCCTCTGTATTCGGCTTTTGCTATTTTAATTTATAAACTAAGCCAATGTCTATGCACTTTATTGTTAAATGGCTGTCCCGTGATGATCTTTACTTCAAGGACGTGTAATAAACTAATTTTTGTAGAAGGAACCTGCGCATTTTGAAAGTATCTTGATAACATGTCAAATACCAGAAGTGGGAAAGCCCCTTAAAGGGGTTTTCTGGGAATCCAATATCGATGACCTGTCCTCAGGATAGGCCATCAAAACCAGATAGGCGGGTGTCCGACACCAGCCACCGATCACATACTGTTGTACCCCTGGAAAACTACTTTATACTCATACTGCACCATAAATATAAATAACAGTGCGACCCCCTCCCCAGTACAAAATTGATGCCAATAAACGGCTCAACTCTCCCTTAAAAAAATAAAATAAAGAGCCCTCATACAGAGACACAGAAAAAAATAAATTAAGTTATGGCTCTTGCAAAGACTCGTATAAGGCCAAAGTAGGCCATGTCCTTAAAGGGTTAATGAGATTAGCTAAATAAAGAAGAGCGTGGCCTGGAGTAATGAGGGCACACATGAGAGGTCCCCCCAGGTAGACACCAGCTTACCCCTCCTTCACACGTCCAGCAGTACAATCTACACAAGGGCTGCAGGGCACATGATATGACCAGCAGGAGAACATTTACAGGGGGGATATTAGGAAATTGCTTAAAAAGCACTTACACAACAGTCCTCCCGTTGCAAGAATTTGAAATATACGGCTGAAAGAAAATAAATGTCAAGTACAACGCAGGGACACCATAGGTTTCCGTATTACCCACTGATTACAACAAGAGGGGACAGGAGCACCGGCTCAAACATGTCCCAGAAACGTGTCACACAACAACAACGAGATTGCCTCCACAACACCTGGACCAGAACCCTGGAGTAACCCAAACCCGCATCTGCAGAACCACATTCTGCTGGTGGAGCGACTGAGTACATACATTACTTATCCTGTGTTGCACCTACACTAATCACAAAGTTAGGGATATTTGGCTTGAAGGTGAAATCTCAGGATGAACCTAAAATGCACCCTTGACAGGTGAACTAAACTTTTGAATGCACATGTCAAACTGTTTAATGGTTCAATACTTTGTGCACAACTTGCTGTTCTCTAACAAGGAGCTTAACAGCAAAATTCAGGTGTTAGATCCACGAATTGTCCTATAAATTTCCTGGTTCAGTTAGAATTGGTATTTAAACAGTCCTCCTCATCATGCTGCTCACATTTTGACATCATGAGACCATAATGAACCTTGCAATTGATCAACAGTACCTCACCATTGCAAGGCTTCAAACAGGAGCTGAGAGTGTCGCAGACTGTCATCAGCAGGTTGCAACAGAGAGACTGGAAGAGTACTTTGGCCACATCCCACACTGATGACCGCTTCATTGTGAACAATGCCCTGCAGAAACGGATAATGAATGCCACCCAACTCCAGGCACATTTAAGGGAGGTAAGAGGCGGCCAAGTGTCACGTCAGACCATTCGATACCATTTACATCAGCATGGCCTGCGTGCTAGATGACCTGCAATGGTACCTGACCACACCACCAGGCACAGGCGCCAGTCTTACATGGCCCAGGGAGCATATACGCTGGACAACGGACCAGTTGGTCTCAGCGCTGTTCACTGATGAAAGTTGATTCACACTAAGCAATAGTGATGGCCACCAATGATGCTGGAAACATCAAGGAGAGCGCTATGTATCAGCCACGGTTTGCTTTTGGTGGAGGTGGTAGTGGTGTGGGCAGGTGTGTGTCTAGGCTTTGGTTTCAATAAATAGTTTGAGAGGGAAGGGATGCAAATGAGCTCTTGACAAGCTCTGCCTCTAATGCCACCAGATGTACGGCAGCTATCCTATAAGTCAATATTCAGCTGTTAAAAGAAGCCTTGAGACATGACTTGGATATTAAATAAGCCAGCACCTCATCTGCAGACAGCTGTTTCAGGGTGATTGCCCCTCATCAGTGCAGAGCAGAGAGTACTGGCTTAACTGGGCGAGAGGCCTGTGTCCAGGTCAGGGGGGAACTAACTCTCCTTAGAGAGAGCACCTTAATTAGTGTGATTATTGTTTGAGATGAGGAAATCACCATTACTGTTTCTTAAATGAGCGGAGCGGCTGGAAACAGGAAGCGGGAGAAGTGCCGATACAGAGGTTCCAACTTTTCTTTTATTCTTCCCACTGAATGCTTCACCCTGACGGCCTCATCCCCAGCACGGGTAGGAACCTAGGCAGCAGCGCAGGCACTCCGTATGCTGGTCGGATAATACCAGCAAAGTGCAACTCTTTTGGATACCACCATTTCAATATCAAACAGCACCACACATGAGGCGCTGCCTCCCGTCTCTCTCTTCTCTTACATGCTTCTACTTAAAGGAAATCTGTCACTAGCAATGTGTGGTACATGTGACAACAATCTCCCGTATTCTTCATATGTCTGGGCTATGGGGTAGAGTGGCAAGACGAAAGCCTTTTCTGACGAAGAAAAACATCCAAGCCAGGCTACATTTTGCAAAAACACATCTGAAGTCTCCCAAAAGCATGTGGGAAAAGGTGTTATGGTCTGATGAAACCAAGGCTGAACTTTTTGGCCATAATTCCAAGAGATATGTTTGGCGCAAAAACAACACTGCACATCACCAAAAGAACACCATACCTGGGGCCTTAGTTAGGCTAGAGGGAATTATGAACAGTTCCGAATACCAGTCAATATTGTCACAAAACCTTCAGGCTTCTAGAAAGCTGAACATGAAGAGGAACTTCATCTTTCAGCATGACAACGACCCAAAGCATACATCCAAATCAACAAAGGAATGGCTTCACCAGAAGAAGATTAAAGTTTTGGAATGGCCCAGCCAGAGCCCAGAACTGAATCTGATTGGAAATCTGTGGGGTGATCTGAAGAGGGCTGTGCACAGGAGATGCCCTCGCAATCTGACAGATTTGGAGCGTTTTTGCAAAGAGTGGGCAAATCTTGTCAAGTCAAAATGTGCCATGCTGATAGAGTCCTACCCAAAAAGACTGAGTGCTGTAATAAAATCAAAAGGTGCTTCAACAAAGTATTACTTTAAGGCCTCTTTCACACGACCGTATGGCTTTTTCAGTGTTTTGCGGTCCGTTTTAAATGGATCCGTTGTTCCGTTTTTTGTTTCCGTTGCGTTTCCGTTCCGTTTTTCCGTATGGCATGTACAGTATACAGCAATTTCATAGAAAAAAATTGGGCTGGGCATAACATTTTCAATAGATGGCTCCGCAAAAAACGGAACGGATACGGAAAACATACGGATGCATTTCCGTATGTGTTCCGTTTTTTTTGCAGACCCATTGACTTGAATGGAGCCACGGAACGTGATTTGCGGGCAATAATAGGACATGTTCCATCTTTTAACGGAACGGAAAAACGGAAATGGAATGCATACGGAGTACATTCCGTTTTTTTTGCGGAACCATTGAAATTAATGGTTCCGTATACGGTACGCAAAAAACGGCCCGCAAAACGAAAAAAAAAGCAAAAAAAAAACCAGTCGTGTGAAAGAGGCCTAAGTTTATAGGTCACATTAAGGCTCCATTCACTCGTCCGTACTGTGCACAACACAGACACCGGCAATGTGCGTTCCGCATTTTGCGAACTGCACATCGCCGGCACTAATACAATATGCCTATTCCTGTCCGCAATTGCGGACATGTTCTACTCTTTGGGGGAACGGAAATGAGTCCGCAATTCCGTATCCGGGCAGCACATCGTGCGGCCTCTTAGGATTGAATGGGTCCGCAATTCCGGACGTAGGAATGGGGCCTAAAGGTGGAAAAAGTTCTGAAATTATTTATCTTTGCCTCATTTTTTTTACATCACAGAAATCTGACATTTTAACAGGGGGTGTGTAGACTTTTTATATCCACTGTAAGGGCTCCTTCACACTTGCGGCAGGACAGATCCGGCAGGCTGGTCTCCCTGTCGGATCCGTCCTTCTGCTGTTTCGCCGAGCCGCCACTCCGTCCCCATTGACTATAATGGGGACGGGGACTGAGCTCCGGCGCAGCATGGCGAAAGCCGCCGGACTAAAGTCCTGCATGTTCGCCGGAACTCAGCCCCCATCCCCATTATAGTCAATGGGGACGGAGCGGCGGTCCGGCGGCTCAGCGAAACGACGGATCCGACAGGGAGACCAGCCTGCCGGATCCATCCTGCCGCAAGTGTGAAGGAGCCCTTAGTAATGTAATGTATGTACACAGTGACTCCACCAGCAGAATAGAGAGTGCAGCTCTGGAGTGTAATACTGGATGTAACTCAGTATTAGTGATGTTATGTGTGTACACAGTGACTCCAGCAGCAGAATAGAGAGTGCAGCTCTGGAGTATAATACAGTATGCAACTCAGTATTAGTACAGAATAAGTAATGTAATGTGTGTACACAGTGACTCCACCAGCAGAATAGAGAGTGCAGCTCTGGAGTGTAATACTGGATGTAACTCAGTATTAGTGATGTTATGTGTGTACACAGTGACTCCAGCAGCAGATTAGAGAGTGCAGCTCTGGAATATAATACAGTATGCAACTCAGTATTAGTACAGAATAAGTAATGTAATGTGTGTACACAGTGACTCCACCAGCAGAATAGTGAGAACAGCTTTAGAATAAAATATGCTTTATAACTCAGGATCAGTCATATAATGTATGTACACAGTGACTCAGTGTTTTCCAGAGCCTAATATATAAACTTCCCCATCGTCCTCCCCCTGCTGATGGTTAGCTCTGATATTTACTGTCGTGACCCTAATATTGCATAATCCGCTGCCCGGTATACTGACATCAGGGGCCAATGCTCAGAGCATTATAAAGGTTTCTAAACTGGGAAGCATCGGCCTCATCCGTATGAGCTGCAGACGCCTCTCGCTGCCAGGAATCCCAGTAGTAAGTGAACACATAATCCCCCAGAGCCTCACTTACTGGTGTCATGGGTAAAGTTACCTGGGGGAGGGGATGCGCACCCCAGGAGACAGACATACACTCTAGTAACACTTTATAACTAGTAATTCCCTAATACAAACCCTGTGAGCTACCTGGATCTATAGACTACAACTCCCAGCATGCCCTGAAGACTCAGGAGGAGAAGCTGGGAGTGATAGTTTCATGAGTTCCACCTGTGGATGGCTGTCAGTCACATAAGGGTATGTGGATATCATAAGAGAAGGAGGAAGAGTGGAAAGAGCGTCCCCAATCATGAAGATCCACTGCCAGGAGGAGTTGTCTCAGAAAAGGGAAGGGGGCATCCTAAGTGGACTACCCCTAACTAGATTTTAGTGGCTTCCTGTCCACCAATTACAGGACCACCATCACCTTCCATAGAAGCTAGTGGAAAGAGGGCAGGGCCCTCAGTCACGTGACTACTCCCTATATGGAAGAGGGGGAAAAGTTCACTAGGTGGGGCAGCAGAAAAGTTGCATCATGTGACTTGTCCCACTTTTACACCGGCTCATGGGCTCTAACCTGCCCCTGTCCATACACATAAGACCTGACAGCAGCCCCACTGGCGGGGTCTCTCCTCACCCCGGCAATGAACTCCTTCACCGCGTCCAGGTCTCCGTTCTTCAGCGCCCACATCAGTTCTTTGTCACACATGGCTGACGGGGAAGGCGGCGGCGTCACAGGCGGGAGAAGAAGACACACGGCGCGGCCTGACACTGACAGCAGCCTCCAAGGCCTCTATCTATCCACTTCCCACACACTGGACCGCTAAGCCCCGCCCTCCGGCTGCGTCATGACGTCACCGCGCGCGGCTCACATGACTTCCTGACGCAGTCTAACCAGGCGTCTCCTAGCAACCGGCGGCAGCTCAGCATCTGGTGGGAAGAGAGGATGGTGCAGGACCTGTATAGCAACCTGACGGATCGAGAGTTTATTTTCCACCCCCCAATAATGGAATTTCGTTGGTTACTATGGGAAACCGATTTCTTAGCAGTAAATAAAGGCACAGTTTTTTCTGTTTTGGTTCCTTCTCATTTTAACCCCTTAACCACGTCAGCTCCCCTAGCTTAAACCCCCTTAAAGGGAACCTGTCACCAGGATTTTGTGTATAGAGCTGAGGACATGGGCTGCTAGATGGCCGCTAGCACATCCGAAATACCCAGTCCCCATAGCTCTGTGTGCTTTTATTGTGTAAAAAAAACGATTTGATACATATGCAAATTAACCTGAGATGAGTCCTGTCCCTGACTCATCTAACATACAGGACTCATCTCAGGTTAATTTGCATATGTATAAAATCAGTTTTTGGACACAATAAAAGCACACATAGCTATGGGGACTGGGTATTGCGGATGTGCTAGCGGCCATCTAGCAGCCCATGTCCTCAGCCTTATACACAAAATCCTGGTGACAGGTTCCCTTTAACCACTTCAGCCCCGCTAGCTGAAACCCCCTTCATGACCAGAGCACTTTTTACACTTCTGCACTACACTCCTTTCACCGTTTATCGCTCGGTCATGCAACTTACCACCCAAATGAATTTTACCTCCTTTTCTTCTCACTAATGGAGCTTTCATTGGGTGGTATTTTATTGCTGCTGACATTTTTACTTTTTTGTTATTAATCAAAATAACGATTTTTTTGCAAAAAAATGACATTTTTCACTTTCAGCTGTAAAATTTTGCAAACAAAACGACATCCATATATAAGTTTTTAGCCAAATTTATTGTTCTACATGTCTTTGATAAAAAAAAAATGTTTGGGCAAAAAAAAATGGTTTGGGTAAAAGTTATAGCGTTTACACACTATGGTACAAAAATGTGAATTTCCGCTTTTTGAAACAGCTCTGACTTTCTGAGCACCTGTCATGATTCCTGATGTTCTACAATGCCCAGACAGTAGAAAAACCCCACAAATGACCCCATTTCGGAAAGTAGACACCCTAAGGTATTCGCTGATGGGCATAGTGAGTTCATAGAACTTTTTATTTTTTGTCACAAGTTAGCGGAAAATGATGATGATTTTTTATTTTTTCTTACAAAGTCTCATATTCCACTAACTTGCGACAAAAAATAAAAAATTCTAGGAACTCACCGTGCCCCTCACAGAATACCTTGGGGTGTCTTCTTTCCAAAATGGGGTCACTTGTGGGGTAGTTATACTGCCCTGGCAATTTAGGGGCCCATATGTGTGAGAGGTACTTTGCAATCAAAATGTGTAAAAAATGACCGGTGAAATCCGAAAGGTGCACTTTGGAATGTGTGCCCCTTTGCCCACCTTGGCATGCAAAAAAGTGTGACACATCTGGTATCGCCGTACTCAGGAGAAGTTGGGGAATGTGTTTTGGGGTGCCATTTTACATATACCCATGCTGGGTGAGAGAAATATCTTGGCAAAAGACAACTTTTCCCATTTTTTTATACAAAGTTGGCATTTGACCAAGATATTTCTCTCACCCAGCATGGGTATATGTAAAATGACACCCCAAAACACATTCCCCAACTTCTCCTGAGTACGGCGATACCAGATGTGTCACACTTTTTTGCTGCCAAGGTGGGCAAAGGGGCACATATTTCAAAGTGCACCTTTCGGATTTTGCAGGCCATTTTTTACACATTTTGATTGCAAAGTACTTCTCACACAAATGGGCCCCTAAATTGCCAGGGCAGTATAACTACGCCACAAGTGACCCCATTTTGGAAAGAAGACACCCCAAGGTATTCCGTGAGGGGCACGGCGAGTTCCTAGAATTTTTTATTTTTTGTCACAAGTTAGCGGAAAACGATGATTATTTTTTTTTCTCTTTTTTCCTTACAAAGTCTCATATTCCACTAACTTGCGACAAAAAATAAAAAATTCTAGGAACTCGCCATGCCCCTCACGGAATACCTTGGGGTGTCTTCTTTCCAAAATGGGGTCACTTGTGGCGTAGTTATACTGCCCTGGCAATTTAGGGGCCCATATGTGTGAGAGGTACTTTGCAATCAAAATGTGTAAAAAATGACCGGTGAAATCCGAAAGGTGCACTTTGGAATGTGGGCCCCTTTGCCCACCTTGGCTGCAAAAAAGTGTCACACATCTGGTATCGCCGTACTCAGGAGAAGTTGGGCAATGTGTTTTGGGCAAACACTGCGTTTTGGGTGGAGGGCGAACTAAGGTGACACTAATACTATTATAGATCTGACCGTGATCAGTTTTGATCACTTACAGATACTATAAAAGTACAAATGCTGATTAGCGATACGCTAATCAGCGAATAACGGACTGCGGTGCGGTGGGCTGGGCGCTAACCGATCCCTAAACTACGGTACCTAACCAAGGGGCCTAAACTATACCTAAAACCTAACGGTCAATACCAGTGAAAAAAAAATGTGACAGTTTGCACTGATCACTTTTTTCCTTTCACTAGTGCTTGACAGGGGCGATCAAAGGGTTAATTGGGGTTCAGGGGGGTGATCTGGGGCTAGTATGTGATGTTTGGTGTACTCACTGTGTAGCCTGCTCCTCTGCTGGATCCAACCGACGAAAAGAACCAGCAGAGGAGCAGGCAGCCATATAACAGATCATATTTACTAATATGATCTGCTATCTGGCGCTCTGATTGCTTTTTTTAAAAAATCATCAGCTTGCCAGCCGCGATCATTGGCTGGCAAGCTGATGACGATTTACTCCCTGACGAAATGCCGGCCCGAACTGCGCATGCGCGGGCCGGCATAGCGCATCATCTCGCGTCTCGCGAGATAACGCGTATATGCGTCAGTCTGCGCAGCGATGCCGCCTCCGGACCGCACATCTGCGTTAGGCGGTCCAGAGGCGGTTAAAGAGGACCTTTCACTAGTTTAAAAACTAACTATATCAGTGGACAGAGCGGCGCCCAGGGGTCCCCCTGCACTTACTAGTATGTCTGGGCGCCGCTCCGTTCGCCCGGTATAGGCTCCGGTGTCTGCAGCTCCCTCTGTTGTACTGGACTGATTTTTTGTATTAGGCGTGTCCCTTGCTGCAGCGCTGGCCAATCGCAGCGCACAGCTCATAGCCTGGGACTCCTAATACAAAAAATCCGTCCAGTACAACAGAGGGAGGTGCAGACACCGGAGCCTATACCGGGCGAACCAAGTGGCGCCCAGACATACTAGTAAGTGCAGGGGGACCCCTGGGCGCCGCTCTGCCCACTGATATAGTTAGTTTTTAGTTTTTAAACGCGTGAAAGGTCCTCTTTAATGACCAGGCCACTTTTTACACTTCTGCACTACACTACTTTCACGGTTTATTGCTTGGTCATACAACTTACCACCCAAATGAATTTTACCTTCTTTTCTTCTCACTAATAGAGCTTTCATTTGGTGGTTCATTGCTGCTGACATTTTTACTTTTTTTGATATTAATCGAAATTGCCCGAAATTTTTGCAAAAAAAAACATTTTTCACTTTCTGTTGTAAAATTTTTCAATTAAAACTACATTTCTGTATAAATGTTTCTCTAAATTTATTGTTCTACATGTCTTTGATTAAAAAAATGCAATAAATATATTTATTGGTTTGCGCAAAAGTTATAGCGTTTACAAACTATGGTACAAAAATGTGAATTTCCGCTTTTTGAAGCAGCTCTGACTTTCTGAGCACCTGTCATGTTTCCTGAGGTTCTACAATGCCCAGACAGTAGAAAAACCCCACAAATGACCCCATTTCGGAAAGTAGACACCCTAAGGTATTCACTGATGAGCATAGTGAGTTCATGGAAGTTTTTATTTTTTGTCACAAGTTATTGTGAAATTATTTTTTTTATAATTTTTTTATTCCAAAGTCTCATATTCCACTAACTTGTGACAAAAAATACAATTTTACATGAACTCACCATACCCCTCACGGAATACCTTGGGGTGTCTTCTTTTCAAAATGGGGTCACTTGTGGGGTAGTTATACTGCCCTGGCATTTTAGGGGCCCTATAGTGTGAGAAGTAGTTTGGAATCCAAATGCGTAAAAAATGCCCTGTGAAATCCTAAAGGTGCTCCTTGGAATTTGGGCCCCTTTGCCCACCTAGGCTGCAAAAAAGTGTCACACATGTGGTATCACCGTACTCAGGAGAAGTAGAGCAATGTGTTTTGGGGTGTATTTTTACATATACCCATACTGGGTGAGATTAATATCTCTGTAAAAGACAACTTTTCCCATTTTTTTTATACAAAGTTGTCATTTTACAGAGATATTTATCTCACCCAGCATGGGTATATGTAAAAATACACCCCAAAACACATTGCCCTACTTCTCCTGAGTACGGCGATACCACATGTGTGACACTTTTTTGCAGCCTAGGTGCGCAAAGGGGCCCAAATGCCAATGAGTACCTTTTAGGAGAGCATTTTTAGGCATTTGGATTCCAGACTTCTTCTCACGCTTTAGGGCCCCTAAAATGCCAGGGCAGTATAAATACCCCACATGTGACCCCCATTTTGGAAAGAATACACCCCAAGGTATTCCGTGAGGGGCATGGCGAGTTCCTAGAATATTTTTTTTTGCCACAAGTTAGCGGAAAATGATTTGAAACATTTTCCGCTAACTTGTGCAAAGAAATATATATTCTATGAACTCGCCATGCCCCTCACGGAATACCTTGGGGTGTCTCCTTTCCAAAATGGGGTCACTTGTGGGGTATTTATACTGCCCTGGCATTTTAGGGGCCCTAAAGCGTGAAAAGAAGTCTGGAATATAAATGTCTAAAAAAATTTACGCATTTGGATTCTGTGAGGGGTATGGTGAGTTCATGTGAGATTTAATTTTTTTGTCAAAAGTTAGTAAGAAAAAACAAACAAAAAAAAAATTTCCGCTAACTTGTGCCACTTGTGCCCAAAAAAATATCTTCTATGAACTCGCCATGCCCCTCAAAAGTGATCTTTATAGCGCCGCAGCGATTTTACTGTGTTTTTGCAGTGATCTGAAAAAAAAATAATTCTGTCACTGCGGTGGCGCGGACTAAACGCAAGTGTGCGCACAAGATCAGGCCTGATCAGGCGAACACTGCGTTTTTTGTAGAGCCTATAGAACATGCCCTATTCTTAGCCTGGCTTAGCCTGATGCGCCATTGCGGACTGCTGGCATCGACTTCTTCTTGCACTGTGTGCACACGCCGAGAAGGGGACACTGCTACAGGTTGCCGGAAAAGTTTACTGCGAGTAAACCTTTCCGGGATATATTGTTTCACATGCGGGCGTCAGGGAGCCGCTATCTAATAGCGGGAGACTCCCTGAATTTCCGGGAGACTTGAGATCCCTGATATGTTCTGCTCAACTGGGTGGAACCTGCCGGCGTCTCCTTCTCCCAGGCTGGAGCGCTGGCCAATCGCATCACTCAGCTCATAGCCTAAGAGAAAAAAAACCTCTCAGGCTATGAGCTGAGCGATGCGATTGGCCAGCGCTCCAGCCTGGGAGAAGGAGACGCCGGCAGGCTCCACCCAGTTGAACCGAACATATGAAGATAACGGAGCCTATACGGGGAGAACAGAGCGGCGCCCAGGGATAATAGTAAGTGCAGGGAGATCCCTGGGCGCTGCTCTCCATGTCTGTATGCTTAGTTTAGATTTCTTATTGTAGTGAAAGGTCCTCTTTAAGGACCAGGGCATATTTTGTAAATCTGACCAGTGTCACTTTATGTGGTGATAACTTTAAACTTTGACTTATCTAGGCCATTTTGAGATAGTTTTTTCGTCACATATTGTACTTCATGACACTGGTAAAATGGAGTAAAAAAAATGCATTTTTATTTATAAAAAATACCAAATTTACCAAAAATTTGGAAAAATTTGCAAATTTCCAAGTTTCAATTTCTCTACTTCTATAATACATAGTCATACCTACAAAAAATGATTATTACTTTACATTCCCCATATGTCTACTTCATGTTTGGATCATTTTGGGAATGACATTTTATTTTTTGGGGACGTTACAAGGCTTAGAAGTTTAGAAGCAAATCTTTAAATTATTTTCAAAATTTTCAAAAACCCACTTTTTAAGAACCAGTTCAGGTCTAAAGTCACTTTGTGAGGCTTACATAATAGAAACCACCCAAAAATGACCCCATTCTAGAAACTATACCCCAAGGTATTCAAAACTGATTTTACACACTTTGTTAGCCCTTTAGGTGTTCCACAAAAATTAATGGAAAATGTAGAGAAAATTTCAAAATTTCACTTTTTTGGCAGATTTTCCATTTTAATAATTTTTTTCCAGTTACAAAGCAAGAGTTAACAGCCAAACAAAGCTCAATATTTATGGCCTTGATTCTGTAGTTTACAGAAACACCCCATATGTGGTTGTAAACTGCTGTACGAGCACACGACAGGGCACAGAAGGAAAGGAATGCTCTACGGTTTTTGGAAGGCAGATTTTGCTGGACTGGTTTTTTGACACCATGTCCCATTTGAAGCCCCCCTGATGCACCCCTAGAGTAGAAACTCCAAAAAAGTGACCCCATTTTATAAACTACGGGATAGGGTGGCAGCTTTGTTGGTACTATTTTAGGATACATATGATTTTTGGTTGCTCTATATTACACTTTTTGTGAGGCAAGGTAACAAGAAATAGCTGTTTTGGCACCGTTTTTATTTTTTGTTATTTACAACATTCATCTGACAGGTTAGATCATGTGGTATTTTTATAGAGGAGGTTGTCATGGACGCGACAATGGTTGTTTGTTTCAGTTTTACATAACAAAGCATTTTTTTATTTTATTGATTCTTTAGTGTCTCCACAATCTGAAAGCCATAGTTTTATTTTGGGCGACTGTCTTGTGTAGGGGCTCATTTTTTCGGGATGAGATGACGGTTTAATTGGCACTATTTTGGGGTGCGTATGACTTTTTGATCGCTTGCTATTACACTTTTTGTGATGTAAGGTGACAAAAAATGGCTTTTTTTACACCATTTTTATTTTTATTTTTTTACGATATTCATCTGAGGGGTTAGATCATGTGATATTTTAATAGAGCAGGCTATTACGGACACGGTGATACCTAATATGTATACTTTTTTTATTTATATAAGTTTAACACAATAATATCATTTTTGAAACTAAAAAAATCATGTTTTAGTGTCTCCGTATTCTGAGTCATAGTTTTTTTTATTTTTTGGGCGATTGTCTTAGGTAGGGGCTTTTTTGCGGGATAAGATGACGGTTTGATTGGCACTATTTTGGGGTGCATATGACTTTTTAAACACTTGCTATTACACTTTTTGTGTTGTAAGGTGACAAAAAAATGGCATTTTTTCACCTTTTATTTTTTTTTCGGTGTTCATCTGAGGTGTTAGGTCATGTGATATTTTATAGAGCATGTTATTACGGACGTGGCGATACCTAATATGTATACTTTTTTATTTATTTATGTAAGTTTTACACAATAATAACATTTTTGAAACAAAAAAAATTGTTTTAGTGTCTCCATATTCTGAGTCATATTTTTTTTAATATTTTGGGCGATTGTCTTAGGTAGGGGCTCATATTTTGCGGGATGAGGAGACGGTTAGATTGGTACTATTTTGGTGGGTATACGCCTTTTTGATCTCTTGTTGTTGTACTTTTAGTGATGTAAGGTGACCAAAAATGGTTTATTTAGCACAGTTTTTATTTTTTATTTTTTACGGTGTTCATCTGAGGGGTTAGGTCATGTGATATGTTTATAGAGCCGGTCGATACAGACCCGGTGATACCTAATATGTGAACTTTTTTTTTTCAAAATTTTTTTTACTTTATTTCAGGGAAATTACTTCTTTTTTTTTTTTTTTACTTGAAACTTTTAATTTTTGGGGGGGAAAACTTTATTTTTTTAACTTTTTTCACTTTATTTTTTGTCCCACTTTGGGACTTCAACTTTTGGGGGTCTGATCCCCTTTACAATGCATTCCAATACTTCTGTATTGGAATTCATTGGCTGTATGAGTAAGGCCTCATGTGGCCGTTGTTCCGTTTTCCGTTATTTTCTGCGGACCCATTGACTTTCAATGGGTCCGTTGAAAACTCGGACAATGCACCGTTTGTCATCCGCCTCCGTGATCCGTGTATCCTGTCCGTCAATAAAATATGACCTGTCCTATTTCTTTGACGGACAACGGTTCACGGACCCATTCAAGTCAATGGGTCCGTGAAAAAACACAGATGCACACAAGATTGGCATCCGTATCCATGATCCGTGTCCGTAGGCTACTTTCATACAGACGGATCCGAAGATCCGTCTGCATAAAAGCTTTTTCAGAGCTGAGTTTTCACTTCGTGAAAACTCATATCCGACAGTATATTCTAACACAGAGGCGTTCCCATGGTGATGGGGACGCTTCTAGTTAGAATATAATACGAACTGTGTACATGACTGCCCCCTGCTGCCTGGCAGCACCCGATCTCTTACAGGGGACTGTGATCCGCACAATTAACCCCTCCCTCTATTGTATTAATATCATTGGTCACCAGCCCTGTACCTCACATGGATCCAGAGATCTCTCCATTCATTTATCTGCTAGATTTATACCAAGCTGAAAGCTCAAAGGATGTCTTTTCTGCTGCAGCTAAGGGGGCGTGTCCATACTCACCCTATCACAGCTCAGGAAGCAGTTGAAACTGAGCATGTGTGGCCATCTCAGTAAGCAGGACAAGGAAATAAGAAAGAGAGCAGGTGGTGTTACACAGATACATCTTATTGAATAACTCAGTAGTAGAGTTGAGCGGACACCTGGATGTTCGGGTTCGAGAATTTTGGCCGAACTTCCCGGAAATGTTCGGGTTCGGGATCCGAACCCGATCCGAACTTCGTCCCGAACCCGAACCCCATTGAAGTCAATGGGGACCCGAACTTTTCGGCACTAAAAAGGCTGTAAAACAGCCCAGGAAAGAGCTAGAAGGCTGCAAAAGGCAGCAACATGTAGGTAAATCCCCTGCAAACAAATGTGGATAGGGAAATGAATAAAAATAAAATAAATAAAAATTAACCAATATCAATTGGAGAGAGGTCCCATAGCAGAGAATCAGGCTTCACGTCAGCCACCACTGCAACAGTCCATTGGCATATATTTAGGCCCAGGCACCCAGGCAGAGGAGAGAGGTCCCGTAACAGAGAATCTGGCTTCATGTCAGCAGAGAATCAGTCTGCATGTCATAGAAGAGAATCAGGCTTCACGTCAGCCACCACTGCAACAGTCCATTGTCATATATTTAGGCCCAGGCACCCAGCCAGAGGAGAGAGGTCCCGTAACAAAGAATCTGGCTTCATGTCAGCAGAGAATCAGTCTGCATGTCATAGAAGAGAATCAGGCTTCACGTCAGCCACCACTGCAACAGTCCATTGGCATATATTTAGGCCCAGGTACCCAGCCAGAGGAGAGAGGTCCCGTAACAGAGAATCTGGCTTCATGTCAGCAGAGAATCAGTCTGCATGTCATAGCAGAGAATCAGGCTTCACGTCAGCCACCACTGTAACAGTCCATTGTCATATATTTAGGCCCAGGCACTCAGCCAGAGGAGACAGGTCCCGTAACAGAGAATCTGGCTTCATGTCAGCAGAGAATCAGTCTGCATGTCATAGCAGAGAATCAGGCTTCACGTCAGCCACCACTGTAACAGTCCATTGTCATATATTTAGGCCCAGCACCCAGGCAGAGGAGAGAGGTCCCGTAACAGAGAATCTGGCTTCATGTCAGCAGAGAATCAGTCTGCATGTTATAGCAGAGAATCAGGCTTCACGTCAGCCACCACTGTAACAGTCCATTGTCATATATTTAGGCCCAGAAACCCAGCCAGAGGAGAGAGGTCCCGTAACAGAGAATCTGGCTTCATGTCAGCAGAGAATCAGTCTGCATGTCATAGAAGAGAATCAGGCTTCACGTCAGCCACCACTGCAACAGTCCATTGGCATATATTTAGGCCCAGGTACCCAGCCAGAGGAGAGAGGTCCCGTAACAGAGAATCTGGCTTCATGTCAGCAGAGAATCAGTCTGCATGTCATAGCAGAGAATCAGGCTTCACGTCAGCCACCACTGTAACAGTCCATTGTCATATATTTAGGCCCAGGCACTCAGCCAGAGGAGAGAGGTCCCGTAACAGAGAATCTGGCTTCATGTCAGCAGAGAATCAGTCTGCATGTCATAGCAGAGAATCAGGCTTCACGTCAGCCACCACTGTAACAGTCCATTGTCATATATTTAGGCCCAGCACCCAGGCAGAGGAGAGAGGTCCCGTAACAGAGAATCTGGCTTCATGTCAGCAGAGAATCAGTCTGCATGTTATAGCAGAGAATCAGGCTTCACGTCAGCCACCACTGTAACAGTCCATTGTCATATATTTAGGCCCAGAAACCCAGCCAGAGGAGAGAGGTCCCGTAACAGAGAATCTGGCTTCATGTCAGCAGAGAATCAGTCTGCATGTCATAGCAGAGAATCAGGCTTCACGTCAGCCACCACTGCAACAGTCCATTGTCATATATTTAGGCCCAGGCACCCAGCCAGAGGAGAGAGGTCCCGTAACAGAGAATCTGGCTTCATGTCAGCAGAGAATCAGTCTGCATGTCATAGCAGAGAATCAGGTTTCACGTCAGCCACCAGTGTAACAGTCCATTGGCATATATTTAGGCCCAGCACCCAGGCAGAGGAGAGAGGTCCCGTAACAGAGAATCTGGCTTCATGTCAGCAGAGAATCAGTCTGCATGTCATAGCAGAGAGTTAGGCTTCACGTCAGCCACCACTGTAACAGTCCATTGTCATATATTTAGGCCCAGGCACCCAGCCAGAGGAGAGAGGTCCCATAACAGAGAATCTGGCTTCATGTCAGCAGAGAATCAGTCTGCATGCCATAGAAGAGAATCAGGCTTCACGTCAGCCACCACTGCAACAGTCCATTGGCATATATTTAGGCCCAGGTACCCAGCCAGAGGAGAGAGGTCCCGTAACAGAGAATCTGGCTTCATGTCAGCAGAGAATCAGTCTGCATGTCATAGCAGAGAATCAGGCTTCATGTCAGCCAACATTGGAACAGTCCATTGGCATATATTTAAGCCCCGGCACCCAGACAGAGGAGATGTTCATTCAACTTTGGGTTGCCCCGCAATATAATGGTAAAATGAATATAAAAATAGGATTGAATGAGGAAGTGCCCTGGAGTACAATAATATATGGTTAAGGGGAGGTAGTTAATGTCTAATCTACACAAGGGATGGACAGGTCCTGTGGGATCCATGCCTGGTTCATTTTTATGAACGTCAGCTTGTCCACATTGGCTGTAGACAGTCGGCTGCGTTTGCCTGTAATGACGCCTCCTGCCGTGCTGAATACACGTTCAGACAAAACGCTGGCCGCCGGGCAGGCCAGCACCTCCAAGGCATAAAAGGCTAGCTCTGGCCACGTGGACAATTTGGTGACCCAGAAGTTGAATGGGGCCGAACCATCAGTCAGTACGTGGAGGGGTGTGCACACGTACTGTTCCACCATGTTAGTGAAATGTTGCCTCCTGCTAACACGTTGCGTATCAGGTGGTGGTGCAGTTAGCTGTGGCGTGTTGACAAAACTTTTCCACATCTCTGCCATGCTAACCCTTCCCCTGTGACATTTGGGAATGCTTTCAGTAGCGCGTCTACCAACGTGCGCTTGTACTCGCGCATCTTCCTATCACGCTCCAGTGAAGGAAGTAAGGTGGGCACATTGTCATTGTAGTGTGGATCCAGCAGGGTGGCAACCCAGTAGTCCGCACACGTTAAAATGTGGGCAACTCTGCTGTCGTTGCGCAGGCACTGCAGCATGTAGTCGCTCATGTGTGCCAGGCTGCCCAGAGGTAAGGACAAGCTGTCCTCTGTGGGAGGCGTATCGTCATCGTCTTGCCTTTCCCCCCAGCCACGCACCAGTGATGGACCCGAGCTGCGTTGGGTGCCACCCCGCCGTGACCATGCTTCATCCTCATCCTCCTCCACCTCCTCCTCATCCTCGTCCTCCTCGTCCTCCAGTAGTGGGCCCTGGCTGGCCACATTTGTACCTGGCCTCTGCTGTTGCAAAAAAACTCCCTCTGAGTCACTTCGATGAGACTGGCCTGAAAGTGCTAAAAATGACCCCTCTTCCTCCTCCTCCTCCTCCTGGGCCACCTCCTCTTCCATCATCGCCCTAAGTGTTTTCTCAAGGAGACATAGAAGTGGTATTGTAACGCTGATAACGGCATCATCGCCACTGGCCATGTTGGTGGAGTACTCGAAACAGCGCAACAGGGCACACAGGTCTCGCATGGAGGCCCAGTCATTGGTGGTGAAGTGGTGCTGTTCCATAGTGCGACTGACCCGTGCGTGCTGCAGCTGAAACTCCACTATGGCCTGCTGCTGCTCGCACAGTCTGTCCAGCATGTGCAAGGTGGAGTTCCACCTGGTGGGCACGTCGCATATGAGGCGGTGAGCGGGAAGGCCGAAGTTACGCTGTAGCGCAGACAGGCGAGCAGCGGCAGGATGTGAACGCCGGAAGCGCGAACAGACGGCCCGCACTTTATGCAGCAGCTCTGACATGTCGGGGTAATTGTGAATTAACTTCTGCACCACCAAATTCAGCACATGCGCCAAGCAAGGGATGTGCGTCAAACCGGCTAGTCCCAGAGCTGCAACGAGATTTCGCCCATTATCACACACCACCAGGCCGGGCTTGAGGCTCACCGGCAGCAACCACTCGTCGGTCTGTTGTTCTATACCCCGCCACAACTCCTGTGCGGTGTGGGGCCTGTCCCCCAAACATATGAGTTTCAGAATGGCCTGCTGACGTTTACCCCGGGCTGTGCTGAAGTTGGTGGTGAAGGTGTGTGGCTGACTGGATGAGCAGGTGGAAGAAGAGGAGGAGGAAGCCGAGAAGGAGGAGATGGCAACAGGAGGCAAAGAATGTTGCCCTGCGATCCTTGGCGGCGGAAGGACGTGCGCCAAACAGCTCTCCGCCTGGGGCCCAGCTGCCACTACATTTACCCAGTGTGCAGTTAGGGAGATATAGCGTCCCTGGCTGTGCTTACTGGTCCACGTATCTGTGGTTAGGTGGACCTTGCCACAGATGGCGTTGCGCAGTGCACACTTGATTTTATCGGATACTTGGTTGTGCAGGGAAGGCACGGCTCTCTTGGAGAAGTAGTGCCGGCTAGGAACAACATACTGTGGGACAGCAAGCGGCATGAGCTGTTTGAAGCTGTCTGTGTCCACCAGCCTAAATGACAGCATTTCATAGGCCAGTAGTTTAGAAATGCTGGCATTCAGGGCCAGGGATCGAGGGAATGTTTGTGAGATGGAGAGCTGAACGCTGCCGTGTGACATGGTTGAGATGCTTGGTGACGGAGGTGGTGGTGGTGTTGGTGGTACATCCCCTGTTTGCTGGGCGGCAGGTGCCAACGTTCCTCCAGAGGCGGAGGAAGAGGCCGAGGCGGCAGCAGCAGAAGAGGCCGAGGCGGCAGCAGCAGAAGAGGTAGCAGGGGGAGCCTGAGTGACTTCCTTGGTTTTAAGGTGTTTACTCCACTGCAGTTCATGCTTTGCATGCAGGTGCCTGGTCATGCAGGTTGTGCTAAGGTTCAGAACGTTAATGCCTCGCTTCAGGCTCTGATGGCATAGCGTGCAAACCACTCGGGTCTTGTCATCAGCACATTGTTTGAAGAAGTGCCATGCCAGGGAACTCCTTGAAGCTGCCTTTGGGGTGCTCGGTCCCAGATGGCGGCGGTCAGTAGCAGGTGGAGTCTCTTGGCGGCGGGTGTTCTGCTTTTGCCCACTGCTCCCTCTTTTGCTACGCTGTTGGCTCGGTCTCACCACTGCCTCTTCCTCTGAACTGTGAAAGTCAGTGGCACGACCTTCATTCCATGTGGGGTCTAGGACCTCATCGTCCTCTGCATCGTCTTCCACCCAGTCTTGATCCCTGACCTCCTGTTCAGTCTGCACACTGCAGAAAGACGCAGCAGTTGGCACCTGTGTTTCGTCATCATCAGAGACATGCTGAGGTGGTATTCCCATGTCCTCATCATCTGGAAACATAAGTGGTTGCATTCTATGTCTTCCACCGCTGGGGAAGGGCTGGGTGGATGCCCTTGGGAAACCCTGCCAGCGGAGTCTTCAAACAGCATAAGAGACTGCTGCATAACTTGAGGCTCAGACAGTTTCCCTGGTATGCATGGGGGTGATGTGACAGACTGATGGGCTTGGTTTTCAGGCGCCATCTGTGCGGTTTCTGCAGAAGACGGGGGAGATAATGTGAACGTGCTGGATCCACTGTCGGCCACCCAATTGACTAATGCCTGTACCTGCTCAGGCCTTACCATCCTTAGAACGGCATTGGGCCCCACCAAATATCGCTGTAAATTATGGCGGCTACTGGGACCTGAGGTAGTTGGTACACTAGGACGTGTGGCTGTGGCAGAACGGCCACGTCCTCTCCCAGCACCAGAGGGTCCACTAACACCACCACGACCATGTCCGCGTCCGCGTCCTTTACTAGATGTTTTCCTCATTGTTATCGTTCACCACAACAACAAAAATATTATTTGACCTAATGTATTGAATTCAAATTCAGGCCTTTTTTTAAAGACAACTAACACTATCTGGCTATCTATTTAGGTACCGTATTACACTAATACAGGCACAGCAGTAACCACAGATTTAGCTGACTATAAATTTGAGGACTATTATTTAGGCGCTGGGTGACAGGTATAGGTTTACTGACAGAATTAGACTTGGAAATGCACAGTAGCGTGTTTGTGAAGTTATTCAGAATGACCCTATGTGCACCTTGAATCTGATATACCCTTTTAGGGATACATTTAAAGTAGGCCTGATACAGCAGAAACCACTAAATTAGGAAATTGCTAAATTGGGAATTGTATTTCAACCCAGAACAAAAACTGTGCTTTGACGGACACTAAATAACTTGACCAGCCACACCAGTAACGACAGATTTAGCCGGATATAAATTTGAGGCCTAGTATTTAGGCGCTGGGTGACAGGTATAGGTTTACTGACAGAATTAGACTTGGAAATGCACAGTAGCGTGTGTGTGAAGTTATTCAGAATGACCCTATGTGCACCTTGAATCTGATATACCCTTTTAGGGATAAATTTAAAGTAGGCCTGATACAGCAGAAACCACTAAATTAGGAAATTGCTAAATTGGGAATTGTATTTCAACCCAGAACAAAAACTGTGCTTTGACGGACACTAAATAACTTGACATGCCACACCAGTAACGACAGATTTAGCTGGATATAAATTTGAGGCCTAGTATTTAGGCGCTGGGTGACAGGTATAGGTTTACTGACAGAATTAGACTTGGAAATGCACAGTAGCGTGTGTGTGAAGTTATTCAGAATGACCCTATGTGCACCTTGAATCTGATATACCCTTTTAGGGATAAATTTAAAGTAGGCCTGATACAGCAGAAACCACTAAATTAGGAAATTGCTAAATTGGGAATTGTATTTCAACCCAGAACAAAAACTGTGCTTTGACGGACACTAAATAACTTGACCAGCCACACCAGTAACGACAGATTTAGCTGGATATAAATTTGAGGCCTAGTATTTAGGCGCTGGGTGACAGGTATAGGTTTACTGACAGAATTAGACTTGGAAATGCACAGTAGCGTGTGTGTGAAGTTATTCAGAATGACCCTATGTGCACCTTGAATCTGATATACCCTTTTAGGGATCAATTTAAAGTAGGCCTGATACAGCAGAAACCACTAAATTAGGAAATTGCTAAATTGGGAATTGTATTTCAACCCAGAACAAAAACTGTGCTTTGACGGACACTAAATAACTTGACCAGCCACACCAGTAACGACAGATTTAGCTGGATATAAATTTGAGGCCTAGTATTTAGGCGCTGGGTGACAGGTATAGGTTTACTGACAGAATTAGACTTGGAAATGCACAGTAGCGTGTGTGTGAAGTTATTCAGAATGACCCTATGTGCACCTTGAATCTGATATACCCTTTTAGGGATAAATTTAAAGTAGGCCTGATACAGCAGAAACCACTAAATTAGGAAATTGCTAAATTGGGAATTGTATTTCAACCCAGAACAAAAAATGTGCTTTGACGGACACTAAATAACTTGACCAGCCACACCAGTAACGACAGATTTAGCTGGATATAAATTTGAGGCCTAGTATTTAGGCGCTGGGTGACAGGTATAGGTTTACTGACAGAATTAGACTTGGAAATGCACAGTAGCGTGTGTGTGAAGTTATTCAGAATGACCCTATGTGCACCTTGAATCTGATATACCCTTTTAGGGATAAATTTAAAGTAGGCCTGATACAGCAGAAACCACTAAATTAGGAAATTGCTAAATTGGGAATTGTATTTCAACCCAGAACAAAAACTGTGCTTTGACGGACACTAAATAACTTGACCAGCCACAGCAGTAACGACAGATTTAGCTGGATATAAATTTGAGGCCTAGTATTTAGGCGCTGGGTGACAGGTATAGGTTTACTGACAGAATTAGACTTGGAAATGCACAGTAGCATGTGTGTGAAGTTTTTCAGAATGACCCTATGTGCACCTTGAATCTGATATACCCTTTTAGGGATAAATTTAAAGTAGGCCTGATACAGCAGAAACCACTAAATTAGGAAATTGCTAAATTGGGAATTGTATTTCAACCCAGAACAAAAACTGTGCTTTGACGGACACTAAATAACTTGACCAGCCACACCAGTACAGCAGTAATGACAGATTTAGCTGGATATAAATTTGAGGCCTAGTATTTAGGCGCTGGGTGACAGGTATACGTTTACTGACAGAATTAGACTTGGAAATGCACAGTAGCATGTGTGTGAAGTTTTTCAGAATGACCCTATGTGCACCTTGAATCTGATATACCCTTTTAGGGATAAATTTAAAGTAGGCCTGATACAGCAGAAACCACTAAATTAGGAAATTGCTAAATTGGGAATTGTATTTCAACCCAGAACAAAAAATGTGCTTTGACGGACACTAAATAACTTGACCAGCCACACCAGTAACGACAGATTTAGCTGGATATAAATTTGAGGCCTAGTATTTAGGCGCTGGGTGACAGGTATAGGTTTACTGACAGAATTAGACTTGGAAATGCACAGTAGCGTGTGTGTGAAGTTATTCAGAATGACCCTATGTGCACCTTGAATCTGATATACCCTTTTAGGGATAAATTTAAAGTAGGCCTGATACAGCAGAAACCACTAAATTAGGAAATTGCTAAATTGGGAATTGTATTTCAACCCAGAACAAAAACTGTGCTTTGACGGACACTAAATAACTTGACCAGCCACAGCAGTAACGACAGATTTAGCTGGATATAAATTTGAGGCCTAGTATTTAGGCGCTGGGTGACAGGTATAGGTTTACTGACAGAATTAGACTTGGAAATGCACAGTAGCATGTGTGTGAAGTTTTTCAGAATGACCCTATGTGCACCTTGAATCTAATATACCCTTTTAGGGATAAATTTAAAGTAGGCCTGATACAGCAGAAACCACTAAAATAGGAAATTGCTAAATTGTGAATTGTATTTCAACCCAGAACAAAAACTGTGCTTTGACGGACACTAAATAACTTGACCAGCCACACCAGTACAGCAGTAACGACAGATTTAGCTGGATATAAATTTGAGGCCTAGTATTTAGGCGCTGGGTGACAGGTATACGTTTACTGACAGAATTAGACTGGGATATGCACAGTAGCGTGTGTGTGAAGTTATTCAGAATGACCCTATGTGCACCTTGAATCTAATATACCCTTTTAGGGATAAATTTAAAGTAGGCCTGATACAGCAGAAACCACTAAATTAGAAAATTGCTAAATTGGGAATTGTATTTCAACCTAGAACAAAAACTGTGCTTTGACGGACACTAAATAACTTGACCAGCCACACCAGTAACGACAGATTTAGCTGGATATAAATTTGAGGCCTAGTATTTAGGCGCTGGGTGACAGGTATAGGTTTACTGACAGAATTAGACTTGGAAATGCACAGTAGCGTGTGTGTGAAGTTATTCAGAATGACCCTATGTGCACCTTGAATCTGATATACCCTTTTAGGGATAAATTTAAAGTAGGCCTGATACAGCAGAAACCACTAAATTAGGAAATTGCTAAATTGGGAATTGTATTTTAACCCAGAACAAAAACTGTGCTTTGACGGACACTAAATAACTTGACCAGCCACACCAGTAACGACAGATTTAGCTGGATATAAATTTGAGGCCTAGTATTTAGGCGCTGGGTGACAGGTATAGGTTACACTGACAGAATTGGACTTGGAAATGCACAGTAGCATGTGTGTGAAGTTTTTCAGAATGACCCTATGTGCACCTTGAATCTGATATACCCTTTTAGGGATAAATTTAAAGTAGGCCTGATACAGCAGAAACCACTAAATTAGGAAATTGCTAAATTGGGAATTGTATTTCAACCCAGAACAAAAACTGTGCTTTGACGGACACTAAATAACTTGACCAGCCACACCAGTACAGCAGTAACGACAGATTTAGCTGGATATAAATTTGAGGCCTACTATTTAGGCACTGGGTGACAGGTATACGTTTACTGACAGAATTAGACTGGGATATGCACAGTAGCGTGTGTGTGAATTTATTCAGAATGACCCTATGTGCACCTTGAATCTAATATACCCTTTTAGGGATAAATTTAAAGTAGGCCTGATACAGCAGAAACCACTAAATTAGGAAATTGCTAAATTGGGAATTGTATTTCAACCCAGAACAAAAACTGTGCTTTGACGGACACTAAATAACTTGACCAGCCACACCAGTAACGACAGATTTAGCTGGATATAAATTTGAGGCCTAGTATTTAGGCGCTGGGTGACAGGTATAGGTTTACTGACAGAATTAGACTTGGAAATGCACAGTAGCGTGTGTGTGAAGTTATTCAGAATGACCCTATGTGCACCTTGAATCTGATATACCCTTTTAGGGATAAATTTAAAGTAGGCCTGATACAGCAGAAACCACTAAATTAGGAAATTGCTAAATTGGGAATTGTATTTCAACCCAGAACAAAAACTGTGCTTTGACGGACACTAAATAACTTGACCAGCCACAGCAGTAACGACAGATTTAGCTGGATATAAATTTGAGGCCTAGTATTTAGGCGCTGGGTGACAGGTATACGTTTACTGACAGAATTAGACTGGGATATGGCCAAAAAATAACCACACTATTGATGGTTAAATGCACTTGGTGTGACAGCTTGACCAATCACACTATTGAGGGTTAAATGCACTTGGTGACAGGCGCAGCTTACCCCTGATGTAGTATATGGCCAAAAAATAACCAGACTATTGCTGGTTAAATGCACTTGGTGTGACAGCTTGACCCTTATGTAGGATTTAGCCAAAAAACAACCACACCATTGAGGGTTAAATGCACTTGGTGACAGCTTGCCCCTTATGTAGTATATGGCCAGAAAATAACCAGACTATTGCTGGTTAAATGCACTTGGTGTGACAGCTTCACCCTGATGTAGGATTTAGCCAAAAAACAACCACACCATTGAGGGTTAAATGCACTTGGTGGCAGCTTGTGCTGGCACACCACAAGACACAAAATGGCCGCCGATCACCCCAGAAAAAAGTGACTGAAAAACGCTCTGGGCAGCCTAAAAACAGTGAGCAATTCAATAGCAGCAGTTCAATCATCCACAGCTGCAGATCGATCTCTGAATGAAGTCTTTTGGAGGAGTTAATCAGCTTAATCTCGCCCTAACGTCGCGGCTGCAACCTCTCCCTACGCTAATCAGAGCAGAGTGACGGGCGGCGCTATGTGACTCCAGCTTAAATAGAGGCTGGGTCACATGGTGCTCTGGCCAATCACAGCCATGCCAATAGTAGGCATGGCTGTGACGGCCTCTTGGGGCAAGTAGTATGACGCTTGTTGATTGGCTGCTTTGCAGCCTTTCAAAAAGCGCCAAGAAAGCGACGAACACCGAACCCGAACCCGGACTTTTACGAAAATGTCCAGGTTCGGGTCCGTGTCACGGACACCCCAAAATTCAGTACGAACCCGAACTATACAGTTCGGGTTCGCTCATCCCTACTCAGTAGCCATACAAAATTTTTAATTACTTGCAATTGCAAAAGTATTCAGATCTAGGTGCTGGTTTGAAAACTGTAAAATATTTTTCGTGGGACAACCCCTTTAAGTAAACAAAAATCATATAGTCTCATGAGGCAAATGTAGCTGGAGCCATAGATTTCCCAGGCCAGATACATTTTATGGGCTGGAAGGATATGGATGAGAAGTACTGTACAGTAATGCGACATGTATGGGGAAAAACTGAGAGAAAATCTTAAAATGTTCATTTTCAGTATAGCCGTACTCCCGAACCAGGTGACCGTGCTTTTCGAGTATCTGCCCAGGTGTTGTAATAATATGCGGTAATACACAGCGAGTATAGTGATGAAGTATCATTAGACAAGTGGAACCCTAAATATTATATTGCTGATGAGGCCCAACTAAAAGAGAGCGGGTCTGTTAATCCAGAGGCACGTATTTTCAGCTTTTTTATATACCCCTCCCCTGAGTGAGGTCCCAAATCCTGCTATTAGGTCTCTTCTTATTAAAATGATTGCATTGAGTCTTGCCGGCTGAAACATCTGGCAGCGGCTCTGAACAAGCCGAAGACGGTGATCCCAGTTATCACAATCCCTCGCATGCAGTTAGGATAACAGTCTCGGCGAAATCCATTTTGCAGGATTATTACTTTGGGTAAACCGTTAGATTTTTTGAATATCTGTCAATTTGTGGAAGGACTTTCTGCGTAGTCACACTCCATAAAATGACAACTCAATGCGGCTTGAGAAGCCGCCAGATTGTGTTATGCTTCACTGCTAAACTGACTAAAATTAGTGCGGATGTAAAAAAAGGTAAAGTACAAGCAAGCACATTTCCCTATGAATGCGACAGTGTAAATTGTCAGATCTCGCCTTTCCTCATCCGTAATACAGGGGAGCCTCATGGTTATTGTAGATCTTCAAATTATGGATCAGCGCTGCTCTGGTTCTCCGTGATGTTGTATCATAGAAGTGAGACCTAGAGATTTAGAAGTCTGAGATGAACACTGGAAGGGTCCTTACAGGGCATGTAGACTTTTGCAACCAATTATTTTACTGCTGAAATGTATCTTGAATTAAAAAATGAATTTAACTGACAAGAAAAAAAAAATCCTCTAAAACTTAACTTTTACTAATTTACATAATTATAAAACAAAACATGATTCACCCAAAATTAAATTAGAAAAATAAATAGATAATTATATCTGTATTATCTCAAATTTTCAGGAGCCGTATTGCCACTGGAGCACATAAAGATAAGTATGCATAACAGCATACTCTTGTTCAATGTATATCCGGTGAGGCAATAATCCAGAAGTTATAAATGAGTTTACTTACAATTTGATGATCTCAGAGACATAGTAGGGTTTTAGCAAAGTGGAGTCAGGTTTGGGAAAATTATATCCCTAAATTGTCCCTATGGCTACCCCTAACTGAAAGCAGAGCACCCGCCCCGAAATGGGCGACCCCACTTATCGGTGGCTAAACCCTATCCTGTGACCTGAATTACCCTGAAAATGAGGAATTCATTGATTCATGATGTGCTTGTCCTGACACGTTTCTTCAATGTGCTGGTTCTTCAGGGGACCAAAGTGCGATATTTGGAGAAGAAAGATGATGGCACCCTCATGAATAGTGGAGCTCTGAGATCGGCTCAGACGCCATTTTAAATACCGTCTATTGCAAAAAGAGCGCTCAAACTGAGGCACACGCCTTGTGCGATGTCACTTCCGGTGCTTGGATCCGTCACTTCCAGTCTTTGCAACGCGCGTGCTGTATGAAGAATTGAATCTAGACCTCAGTAGAGGTAATACAGTGAGGAACAGAAGTATTGAACACCCTGCTATTTTGCAAGTTCTCCCACTTATCATGGAGGGGTCTGAAATTTACATTGTAAGTGCATTCCCACTCTGAGAGACAGAATAAAAATACATAAATCAGGAAATCCCATTGTATGATTAAAGAATGTATTTGCCTTGCACTGCTGAACATAAGTATTTGAACACCTGAGAAAATCAGTGGTAATATTTGGTACAGAAGTCTTTGTATGCAATTACAGAGGTCAAACAATTTGTGTAGCTCTTGACCAGGTTTGCACACACTGCAGCAGGGATTTTGACCCACTCCTCCACACAGATCTCCTCTAGATTTGTCAGGTTTCGGGGCTGTTGCTGAGCAACATGGAGTTTCAGCTCCCTCCAAAGGTGTTCTATTGGATTTAGGTCTGGAGACTGGCTAGGCTACTCCAGAACCTTGATATGCTTCTTACAGAGCCACTCCTTGGTTATCCTGGCTGTGTACTTCGGGTCGTTGTCATGTTGGAAGACCCAGCCATGACTCATCTTCAATGCTCTGACTGAGGGAAGGAGGTTGTTGCTAAAAATCTCACAATAAATGGCCCCATTCATCCTCTCCTTAATACAGTGCAGTCGTGCTGTCCCCTTCGCAAAAAAGCACCCCCAAAGCATGATGTTACCACCCCCATGCTTCACAGTAGGGATGATGTTCTTGGGATGCAACTCATCTTTTTTTTCCCTCCAAACACGAGTGAAGTTTAGACCAAAAAGTTCTACTTTGGTCTCATCTGACCACATTACTTTCTCCCATGCCTTCTCTGGATCACTCAGATGGTCATTGGCAAACTTCAGATGGGCCTGGACATGAGGTGACTTAAGCAGAGGAACCTTCCGTGCAATGCATGATTTGAAACCATGACGGCGTAGTTCTACCGACATTGACCTTTGAAACTGGGGTCCCAGCTCTCTTCATGTCATTGACCAGCTCCTCCCTTGTAGTTCTGTGCTGATTCTACAAGAGTTCAGACAGGTGCTACTAAGTTAGATTGAGTGGAGTAGAGGTGGACTTTTTTAACGGCACAGTAACAGGTCTTTGAGAGCCAGAATTCTTGCTGTTTTTCAGGTGTTCAAATCCTTATGTTCAGCAGTGCAAGACAAATACATTCTTTAAAAATCATACAATGTGATTTCCAGATATTTTTATTTTTTTATTCTGTATCTCAGAGTGGGAATGCTCCTACAATGTGACTTTCAGACCCCTCCATGATTTCTAAGTGGGAGAACTTGCAAAATAGCAGGGTGTTCAAATACTTCTGTTCTTAACTGTATATATCATGCCAAAGAGGTGGGATATCACCTTCCCATGACTCCCCAAAAGCAAATGATAGTTTTTAATAAATATGGCATACTGCCGGAAAATAACATAAACATACAGTCATGTGAAAAAATTAGGACACCCTTTGAAAGCATGTGGTTTTTTGTAACATTTTTAATAAAAGGTTATTTCATCTCCGTTTCAACAATACAGAGAGATTAAAGTAATCCGACTAAACAAAGAAAACTGAAGAAAAGTCTTTTCAAGATCTTCTGTAAATGTCATTCTACAAAAATGCCTATTCTAACTGAGGAAAAAGATAGGACACCCTTGCCCCTAATAGCGAGTGTTACCTCCTTTGGCTGAAATAACTGCAGTGAGACGGTTCTTGTAGCCATCTACCAGTCTTCGACATCGGTCTGAGGAAATTTTACCCCACTCCTCAATGCAGAACTTTTTCAGCTGTGAGATGTTTGAGGGGTTTCTTGCACGTACAGCCCTTTTCAAGTCACCCCACAGCATCTCAATGGGATTCAAATCTGGACTTTGACTTGGCCATTCCAGGACTCTCCATTTCTTCTTTTTCAGCCAATCTTTGGTTGATTTACTAGTATGTTTTGGGTCATTGTCATGTTGCATGGTCCAGTTCCGCTTCAGCTTTAATTTTCTAACTGATGGTCTCACATGTTCTTCAAGCACCTTCTGATACACAGTAGAATTCATCGTGGATTCTATGATGGTGAGCTGACCAGGTCCTGCTGCAGCAAAGCAGCCCCAAACCATGACACTTCCACCTCCATGCTTCACAGTTGGTATGAGGTTCTTTTCTTGGAATGCTGTGTTTGGTTTACGCCAAACATGTCCTCTGCTGTTGTGTCCAAATAATTCAATTTTGGACTCATCTGTCCAAAGAACATTATTCCAGAAGTCCTGGTCTTTGTCAACTTTATCTCTGGCAAATGTCAGTCTGGCCTCGATGTTTCTCTTGGAAAGCAAAGGTTTCCTCCTTGCACACCTCCCATGCAAGTTAAACTTGTACAGTCTCTTTCTGATTGTAGAGGCATGTACTTCTACATCAACAGTAGCCAGAGCCTGCTGTAGTTCTCGAGATGACACTTTAGGGTTTTTGGAGACCTCTTTTAGCATCTTGCGGTCTGCTCTTGGGGTGAACTTGCTGGGGCGACCAGTCCTAGGCATGTTGGCAGTTGTTTTGAAAGCCCTCCACTTGTAGACTATCTTCCGGACAGTGGAATGGCTGATTTCAAAATCTTTTGAGATCTTTTTAAATCCCTTCCCAGACTCATAGGCTGCTACAATCTTTTTTCTGAAGTCCTCTGACAGCTCTTTTGCTCTCACCATGGTGCTCACTCTCACTTCAACAGTCAGGAGCACACCAAACTAAATGTCTGAGGTTTAAATAGGGCAAGCCTCATTCAACATGCAGAGTAACGATCTACTAATTATGTGCACCTGGTGTGATATACCTGTGTGAGATCTGAGCCAATTTAAGAGGGAATACATGTGAGGGTGTCCTATCTTTTTCCTCAGTTAGAATAGGCATTTTTGTAGAATGACATTTACAGAAGATCTTGAAAAGACTTTTCTTCAGTTTTCTTTGTTTAGTTGGATTACTTTAATCTCTCTGTATTGTTGAAACGGAGATGAAATAACCTTTTATTAAAAATGTTACAAAAAACCACATGCTTTCAAAGGGTGTCCTAATTTTTTCACATGACTGTAAGGAGAGATTCATGAGCTCCACGGTGGAATGCAAACTAGGTTAAAGGTCGGGTTGCGCACTTCAACATGGAACGCAAGCCCAAACAATGGGAAAATGAAGATAAATGGAGTACTCCTACTGTTTAAGATATATAAATAAAGATATATAAAGATATATAAATAAAGAGGTATAAGATGCCATTAAATAGGGTGATTAATGGGTACAGATAACATAATACTGTGAAATCATATTATGTGATAATCACATGGACCCCAAGGTATATTCTTAGATACAAGATTTGAGAGCCATTCACGGCTCGATAATTTGCAGGTAACCTGATAAAAAAAACAGGCTACCTTTGATGATCAGAAATTTATATTTCAATCTTTTTATAGAATTTTTCATCAAAAAGTAAATACAGTGTTTGTGGACGCAGCCACCAGTTGAATCATACATGTTATTATGCATAGAAGGCGCTCCTCTGCATTCAACCAAAGGAGAGCGAACATTGGTTACAGCTTTTTCATTTGCTTCTCATGTCGTGGCACCAAGGCATCTGCATGGATGCTGCCAAACTTGGTGCCCAGTACATGAAAGAAAATATCTCTTAAAGAGGACCTTTCATCTGTTTAGCCCTAATCTAATTAGGGTTTTAGGGTCTTACCTTATAGGGCGGCCCCCACTGATGCCATCGCACTTTTTTTTTTTTCAAACCCCCCCCCCCGTTCGTCCGCTGTTGTCCCCTGTCGATTTCAGCGCCTTATATTCTAATTAGCCGACTTGGTTATACTAGACGGAGACTGGAGCGGTTCTCTTCTCCCTGGCTGTGAGAGCATCGAATCAGAGTGCACCGCTCTTAGCCAGGGAGGAGCTCATTCTCTTTGTAAAAAAAAAAAAAAAGTGCAATGACATCAGTGGGGGCCGCCCTATAAGGTAAGACCCTAATTAGACTAGGGTTAAACAGATGAAAGGTCCTCTTTAAGAGAAAGTTGAGTAACAGAGTGAACAATATATAGCTAGGGCTGCAGCAAACAATTATTTTAGCAATGGAGTATTCTACAGATTATTTTTACAATTAATTGAGTACTCTAATAAGAAAAAAAATGAATCAATAGTTTTCCTTTATAAAAACTCATAAGACCCCCTGCCATCAGTCCCCAACACCCTTTGTTCCCCCTGTGTGATCAGCCTAAGTACATCAGTTCCCCCCAGTGCCATCAGCTCCACTATCCCCCAGTGCCATCTGCCTCTCCATGCCATCTATTGCCATTTCCTCCTCCCTCAGTGCCTCCATGCCATCCATTGCCATGTCCCCCTCCCCCAGTGCATCCATTGCCATCTGTCCCCCTCCCCCAGTGCCTCCATGCCATCCACCATATCCCCCAGTGCCATCAGATCAGCCCCTCCATACCATGTCCCCCAGTGCCATCAGCCCTTCTATGCCATTTCCATCCATGTCCCCCAGCGCCATCAGCCCCTTCAAATCACAGGTGCCCCCCAACCCCCTTCCCCCAGCAGATTTGGGCCCCTGCTAACTTATACTTACCTTTTCTGGCAGTGCGCTGACATGGAGTCGGCAGCAGATGGACCGCATCTTCTTCCCACTTCCCGACATGCACTGGACAGGACCTGACGTCACACACAGCGTCAGCCAGCACGCTGACGATGTGTGCACGTAAGGCCCTGGCAGTGCGGACGGGAAGCCACGGAGCGGTGAGTGAGAGGCTTCTCTTCACTCACGCTCCATGGTCACATGAGTTAAACGCTCCCTGCATCGAGGATTTTTTGGGATCGATTACATTGATGAATCGTTGCAGCCCTATATATAACAAAAGAAAGAAAACAATAACTATGATTCTCATGGTACCTATTTGTATGTATAGTGTTCTGATCTATTGTGAGTGATTTTCATGGAAGTCAAGGTGCATGTCTGGGGTGTTTCTTCCATGTTCTCCTATATACTTTCCACCTTTCTCCTGTTGATTATGGA
Organism: Bufo gargarizans; assembly: GCF_014858855.1. Lineage (NCBI taxonomy): Eukaryota > Metazoa > Chordata > Amphibia > Anura > Bufonidae > Bufo > Bufo gargarizans. The sequence goes on from NC_058081.1 coordinate 498,826,529, forward strand.
TTCTGGTAACATCCTCTCGTAGTGACATGTTCTATACACTTTATCTATCTTTCGGGGGGTCTGTCTGCTTCCAATGGAGAGTGATTACTAATTTGGCGCTGAGGACTACATAGCCAATTAGTGGTCTTATTTGGGCTGCAAGTTGGTGAATGCCTAGGAATAGAAGTGCTAGATCGGAGGAAGGCAATATTTTATAATTTGGAAATCAGTATAAATACCTCCTGCCAATACGTCTTTAGTTTGGGACAGCCCCACAGAATGTGTAACAGTGTCCCTGTTTGACCGCACTCTCTCCAGCGGCATAGAGACACCCCTGGGTAGATCCTACTTAGCCTATGTGGGGTAAAATACCAGCGGGGGAGTGTCTTTACACTTGCTTCGTTATGAGTTGTGTATTTGAATGTGGTGGTTAGGTAGGCTATAGCTTTGGTCCAGTCTTCTTCAGAATAGACCTGTTATAAGTCTGCTTCCCATGATAGAAAAGGGGAGGTTTTAACAAATGTGTTCTTGTCGCTGAGGATGTCATATATGTATTTGGTGGTTTTGGTGTGGATTGCTGATGTCTGGAATAGTCTGATGAGGTCAGAGTTAAATGTAAGATTGGAGAGAAGTAGTGGGCTTAAGTAGTGTCGTACTCTTACGTAGTTGTAGAATTCTCTGTGTGGAATTGGGAAAGCTGCTTGATTTTGTTCGAAAGGTTTCATTGAGTTACCTTCTACCAGTTGTGCAGTATTTCTAAACCCTGCTTGGTGCCAGGTGGGGAGATCCATCTCCCCAATAGCCAATTCCAGTGTTGACATGGTCATAAGTCGTGTTGGAAGAGTGGCTGTTTTTCCATTTGAAGAGTGTAGCTGAATCCAAAGAGTGATAGCATGTTGTGTCGTGAGCAAGGTGTTGTTCTCAGGGTCTCTCCTCCAATTATAATTAAGCAGTGTATCTCTTAAAGAGCCTTTGCCTAAAGAGTGTTCTCCTATTTGTATCCATGGTTTCTGGTGACCATCCATCCACCATTCCTTTAGGAAGGAGAGCCCTATAGCTCAATGGTAATCTCTCAAAGATGGTAAACCTATACCCCCTACTCTCTTCCTCCTAGTCAACAGGGATTGTGTTAGTCTAGGTGTTTTTTATTCCAGATGTACCTATTTAGGAGATTTTGAGCTTTTTTAAAGTTGTTTGGGATGCGTATAGGTAATGCATGGAATTAGGGTTTTTGCGGGTATCAAAATATCAATACCCAATCAATACTTTTGTCCCGGTATCGATACGATACGATACCGGGTTTTTGACATTTATCGATGCTAGGCTGCCCTACTGCGCAGCCTAGCATCAGAGAACATGGAGCACGCTGCTTTCAAGCGCACTCATGTTCCCTCAGCAGCAGAGGGGAGAAGGAGGCACTCTCTCCCTCCCCCTTGTGCCGCTGCTGCCAATAAGAAGAGAAAAGGGCGGGTGCACTGCGCCACCAATAATAGTTAACCTTTAATACATGAGGCAGGTGTAATGACCGGCGTCACACACAGGGAGGAAAACAGGGAAAGCCCTGCCCAAGGGAGAGGGAAAGGTGGTGACCCCTAACTCACCTTGCGGCTGGCACCTGACTGCCCTGACATCCCTAGACGGGTTCCTCACCCGTGCGGCGATCACGTGCCTAAACCCTGGCTTTCCCTGAAATGAGCCCTAGATAGTGAATGGGCTGGTGGGATCGCTAGTCCGCACCACTGCACTAAGAGGGAAACACCAGGGAGAGGACAGACAAATACAAACAAACACAAACACCCAGGTGGGCGACCACAGCAGTCCACAAAGGTCCAACAGAGATCCGGAGGGTAGCGTTCTGAAACAACCATCCGAGAACGCAGCAACACAGCTCCAGTGGGTCCGAATAGATGTCCAGGCAGGAAGCTCTATCTCTGGCAACCAGAGAAGTGTGAGAGAGGAATATAAGGAGGTTTGGGAGTGCTGGACAAGGAACAGCTGAGGAGAAGGAGCTACGGATCCCTGAGTGAGCCAAAAGGGTTTGCAAAGCAAACCCAGAAAGCTACCATAAGGAAAACAGCCCTATCTTAAATAGAGCGTGCAGCCAACCGCTGCGACTTCCTGACCCCGGGTATAACGGAGTCAGGCGTGGTTCTCGATACCCTCGTGACAGTACCCCCCTCTCTACGAGGGGCCTCCGGACACTCAGGACCAGGTCTCTCAGGATGAGAGGCATGAAAAACCCGAACTAACCTGTCGGCGTTTACCTCAGACGCAGGAACCCACATTCTTTCCTCGGGACCGTAACCTCTCCAATGCACCAGATATTGAAGAGAGCGGCGGACCCGACGAGAATTAACAATTTTGGATATCTGAAATTCTAGATTACCATCCACGACAACAGGAGGGGGTGGCAGCGGTGATGGTTCTAGAGGTGGAACATATTTTTTGAGTAACGACTTATGAAAAACATTATGAATTTTAAAAGTCTGAGGTAACTCCAGGCGAAAAGCCACAGGGTTGATGATGGCTACAATTTTGTAAGGGCCAATAAACCTAGGACCCAGTTTCCAAGAGGGAACCTTCAATTTAATATTCCTAGTAGACAACCACACATAGTCATTCACTCCTAGGTCCGGACCTGGCGACCGTCTCTTATCAGCCATGCATTTGTATTTACCTCCCATATTTTTCAAGTTAGCTTGCACCTTCTGCCATACCGATGAAAGAGATGACGAAAAACGTTCCTCTTCGGGAACCCCAGAAGACCCCCCCTCTTTGAAAGTACAGAATTGGGGATGAAAACCATATGCACCAAGAAATGGTGACTTGCCAGTGGATTCCTGACGACGATTATTTATGGCAAACTCAGCTAACGGTAAATATGATGACCACAACTCTTGGTTTTCAGACACAAAACATCTTAGATATGTCTCAAGGTTTTGGTTGGTACGCTCAGTCTGTCCATTCGACTGAGGATGGAAAGCTGAGGAAAAGGATAAGTGTACCCCCAAACGGGAACAAAAAGCTTTCCAAAATTTAGAAATAAACTGGGTACCCCGATCCGAAACAACATCGGAGGGGACCCCGTGAAGCTTCACGATTTCACTGACGAATACCTGAGCAAGAGTCTTAGCATTAGGTAGTGCGGGTAACGCAATGAAGTGTACCATTTTGCTAAACCTGTCCACTACTACCAAAATAACTGTTTTACCCGCAGACAAAGGTAAGTCAGTGATAAAATCCATTGACAGATGTGTCCACGGTCTATTGGGAATGACGAGTGGTAATAGAGACCCTGCAGGACGTGTATGTGAAACTTTTGCGCGCGCACAGGTAGAACAAGAAGACACAAAATCTAATACATCCTGACGCAATCCTTGGCCACCAAAAACGACGAGACAATAGCTCCAAGGTTGCTTTACTACCCGGGTGCCCAGCAAGTGCCGAATTATGATGTTCCTTTAATAATTCGAAACGCAGGTTCAACGGTACAAACAATTTCTCTGAGGGGCAAGAGACCGGGGCGTCCCCCTGGGCCTCTAGCACCTTCCCCTCCAAAACAGAGTGTACCGCAGAGACAACCACTCCTCTCTGTAGAATGGGCACCGGATCACTCACAGTACCCCCTCCAGGGAAACAACGAGATAGTGCATCAGCCTTGGTGTTCTTTGCCCCAGGACGATAGGTAATCACAAAGTTAAACCTGGTAAAAAATAGCGACCACCTAGCCTGTCTAGGGGTGAGACGCTTAGCTGATTCGAGGTACAGGAGATTTTTGTGGTCCGTAATCACAGTGACGGGGTGGACTGCCCCCTCTAAGAAGTGACGCCACTCCTCAAACGCAAGTTTAATAGCTAATAGTTCCCTATTGCCAATATCGTAGTTCTTTTCTGCTGCAGATAGTTTTTTAGAAAATAAAGCACAAGGGCGCCATTTGCCAGGAGACGGACCCTGAGACAGCACAGCCCCCACTCCCACCTCTGACGCATCGACTTCAACAATAAAAGGCTGAGAGACATCAGGTTGGACTAGTACAGGTGCTGAGGTAAACCTCTCTTTTAGAGAGGAAAAAGCAACTTTAGCGGCGTCAGACCATTTAGAAAAATCAGTCCCCTTCCTAGTCATATCAGTAAGCGGTTTAACAATAAGTGAAAAATCTTTAATGAATTTCCTATAGAAATTCGCGAAGTCCAAGAACCGTTGTAGTGCTTTGAGGTTCTCAGGAAGATCCCACTCTAAAATTGCCTGGACCTTCCTAGGATCCATACGGAAACCTGACGCAGATAAAAAATAACCCAGGAATTGTATCTCCTGAACGGCGAAGACACATTTTTCAATCTTAGCATATAATTCATTCGTCCGTAGGACCTGCAGTACTTGTCTGACATGCACCTCATGTGTTTTCAGATCAGATGAATAAATTAAAATATCATCTAGGTATATTACCACAAACCTGCCGATTAGATGACTAAAAATGTCATTAACGAAATGTTGAAAGACGGCAGGAGCATTGGTCAGACCGAAAGGCATAACTAGATTTTCATAATGCCCCTCAGGGGTGTTAAACGCTGTCTTCCACTCATCCCCCTCCTTAATACGAATCAGATTGTAGGCCCCCCTAAGATCAAGTTTGGAGAACCACCTAGCACCCGCAATCTGATTAAACAGGTCAGGAATGAGAGGAAGAGGGTATGGGTCTCGGATGGTTATCCGATTTAATTCGCGAAAATCTAAGCAAGGACGCAGGCCCCCATCTTTCTTTTTAACGAAGAAAAACCCTGCAGCCACGGGTGAAGAAGAGGGTCTGATGTGTCCCTTAGCCAAGCTCTCGGAGATATAATCTTTCATGGCTTGTCTCTCTGGACCCGAAAGATTATATAACCTGGTCTTGGGTAATTTTGCGCCGGGAATAAGGTTAACCGGGCAATCATAAGGACGATGAGGTGGTAACTTCTGACAACCTTTTTCAGAAAAAACATCCTCAAAATCCGAAATAAATGTAGGTAGGGTAGTTATGGAGGCGACTAAGCAATTGCTATTTAAGCAATTTTCTCTGCACTGCTCACTCCACTCCAATATCTCCCTGGCCTGCCAATCCACCACTGGATTGTGCGCTACCAACCAGGGAAGGCCCAGCACCACCGGAGTGGGAAGCCCGTCCAGAACATAACCTGAAAGCATCTCGTTATGGTGGTCCCCTACCCGAAGGTGTAAATTATGAACGATGTGGGTGAGGTTTCTCTGAGACAGGGGAGCAGAATCAAAAGCGAATATGGGAATGGGTCTCTGTAACGTACAGAGAGACAAACCCAAAGAGCGGGCAAAATTGGCATCTATCAAATTTACCCCTGCTCCACTGTCTAGAAAGAAAGAAATAGTCTCTATCTTATCGCCAAAAATAATAACCGCTGGCAACACAAATTGCAATGTACGTATGGAGGAGACGTATACCCCCCGGCTGACATCCTCCACACAGCCTGGGGTTAGTAGTTTTTCCGACGGTCTTTTGTTTCTGAGGAAAGAAGGACAGACATTAATGAAATGACCCCTCTCCCCACAAAAAAAACAAACCCCATGCCTACGGCGAGCCTCAGGAGGACGGACCTGACGAGTAGTTCCTCCTAGCTGCATAGGCTCGTCTAAGTCCGTACAGACTAACTGCTGCTTGGGAGGGGTTACCAATTTCTCCGGTTCTTTCAACCTGTCCCTAAGGCGTCTCTCTATACGGATAGAAAGGGACATAACCGCATCAAGGGAAACGGGGGTCTCATATAATGCAAGCGCATCCTTAACCCTTTCGGATAACCCAGAGCAGAACTGAATCCTGAGAGCCGGGTCGTTCCATTGGGTATCCGTAGCCCACCTACGGAATTCAGAGCAATAATCCTCTACCGGCCGCTCTCCTTGTAAGAGTCTCCGTAATCTTGATTCAGCCAGTGCTACTCGGTCAGGGTCGTCATATATGAGACCCAAGGCCCCGAAAAACTCATCCACTGACCGAAGAGCCTGGGAATCAGTAGGTAAAGAGAACGCCCAGGGCTGCGGGTCCCCCTGCAGCAGGGAAATAACAACCCCCACCCGCTGATCTTCATTACCAGAGGAGTAAGGGCGCAGTTTAAAGTATAACTTACAGGCCTCACGGAACGTCAAAAACTTGTCCCTTCCCCCAGAAAATCTGTCAGGGAGAGGGACCTTGGGTTCCGCAACAACCTGGTTACCAGTAGCAACCGCTGGGCTTGCGGTCGGTTGTAATTGCTGCTGTTGCTGGAGGACCGACGCCTTCTACCACCTCCAAAGACAGGCCACGAAATTGTTTGGAAATTTGTTTTTTTTTTTTTTTTTACCTACACAAAATAAGGGCCAGAGATAATGTAATGACCGGCGTCACACACAGGGAGGAAAACAGGCCCTGCCCAAGGGAGAGGGAAAGGTGGTGACCCCTAACTCACCTTGCGGCTGGCACCTGACTGCCCTGACGTCCCTAGACGGGTTCCTCACCCGTGCGGCGATCACGTGCCTAAACCCTGGCTTTCCCTGAAATGAGCCCTAGATAGTGAACGGGCCGGTGGGATCGCTAGTCCGCACCACTGCACTAAGAGGGAAACACCAGGGAGAGGACAGACAAATACAAACAAACACAAACACCCAGGTGGGCGACCACAGCAGTCCACAAAGGTCCAACAGGGATCCGGAGGGTAACGTTCTGAAACAACCATCCGAGAACGCAGCAACACAGCTCCAGTGGGTCAGAATAGATGTCCAGGCAGGAAGCTCTATCTCTGGCAACCAGAGAAGTGTGAGAGAGGAATATAAGGAGGTTTGGGAGTGCTGGACAAGGAACAGCTGAGGAGAAGGAGCTACGGATCCCTGAGTGAGCCAAAAGGGTTTGCAAAGCAAACCCAGAAAGCTACCATAAGGAAAACAGCCCTATCTTAAATAGAGCGTGCAGCCAACCGCTGCGACTTCATGACCCCGGGTATAACGGAGTCAGGCGTGGTTCTCGATACCCTCGTGACAGCAGGTGCCGGCAGCAGAATCACATAGCCGGCACCCTGCCTCTGACAGGGAGCTGCGATCAGAGGCAGTGGCAGTTAACCCCTCAGGTGCAGCACCTGAGGGGTTAACTGCCGCTGATCTGCTGCCGGCACCCGCCTCCTGTATTAAAGATTAATTATCATTGGTGGTGCAGTGCGCCCACCCCCCCTCCCCAGTATTAAAATCATTGGTGGCGCTGTGCGCCCCCTACCCTAGTATAAAAACATTGGTGGCACAGTGCACACCAACCCCCCCAGTATTAAAATCATTGGTGGCAGTGGCCACAGGGTCCCCTCCCCTTCTCATTGGTGGCAGTGGCAGCTTCTGATCGGAGCCCCAGTGTAATCCTGGGGCTCCGATCGGTTACCATGGCAGCCAGGACACTACTGAAGCCCTGGCTGCCATGGTCATCTCCCTGCTGCTGTGTGTACTATGCACAGGGCAGCAGGGAGATTGTGAAGTCCTATTCACCCTAATAGAGCTCTATTAGGGTAAATAGGACAAGGGATGAAAAGATCCCAGGTTCTAGCCCCTAAGGGGGGTAATAGTTCTTAAATAAAAAGTAAAAAAAAAAAAACACCAAAATATTAAGTATAACTCACCCCCTTTCCCAATTTTACATATAAAATATATAAACAATAAATAAATAAACATTTAACATATTGCAACGTCCGAAAAGTGAGGTGAACGCTGGAACAGAAAAAATAAAAAATAAAATACTGCGCAATTCGCCATTTTTTTTAAATACGGAATGCACGTGGCTTTTTTGGTATTTAATTTTTTTTCCAGTGGTATCGAATGGTATCGAGTATCGCAATACTTTTTTATGGTATCGAAAATCGAATCCAAATTTTGGTATCGCAACAATCCTACAGGGAATATATATATTATTTTGGGGAGGGTCATCACTTGGAAGAAAGGGTAGGGATGCACTTGTCAGGAAGTCATGCGCTAGTTTAGGGTAGGATTCTGGCAATTTGGTCCCCCAGGTTATATAGCTGTTCATAATAGGATCTGAATTGATCTACTATGTCTTTGGGGTCCGTGAGTTTTCCATTCATATGTGGGTGCAATATATGGGAGATTTGGTATCTGACGTGTTGCTTTTAGTTTAGAGGCTAGGAGTTTTCCTGCCGTATTACCTTGAGCATAATATCTGGCTTTTGTACGTGATAAGGCTTTCTCATAGTAGAATAAAAGAAGGTTTCTTAGTCTATCCCTCTCAGCTATTATTTCTGCCGATCGGATTGCTTTGTTACTGCTTGTTAACCCGTTCCAGTTTGGCCAACTTGGCTATGGTGTTGTCTATATCTTTTTCCCTAGCTCTCGTTTCCTGATGGCCTATTTTCATCAATAACCCTCTTACATATGCTTTGTGACCTTGCCAAACAATGTAAGGATCTGACACAGAGTGGCATTAAATTTAAAATATTCTATCAGGGCCTCTGTTATTTCTTGGGAGTATTTCTTGTGTCCCATTATGAAGGTGTGGTTCCTCCAAACATGTGCCCACTGACCTTGAAATTTGTCCTTCAAGGATAAGGTGACATGATCTGACCATTGTATGAGATCTATTGTGGCAGATGTCGAGTGGAACAGGGTGGTGCAGTCCACTAAAAACAGGTCAATGCGTGAGTACGAGGAGTGTGAAGGTGAAAAATAAGTGAAATCTCATTCAGTACTGTGTTGAGCGGCTCATGTTATAAGAGTCAATTGTTGGGTCAACCACAGTATTGAATTCTCCGCACAAAATCAGTTTTCACTGTTTCACGCTGTTCACCTTTTTCATAAGCCTCTGAAGAAAAGCCATTTGGTGTATATTAGGGGCGTATAGGTTCACCAGTGTGTAGGTTATGTTGTTAATAGCACAAACTAGAATGACATATCTGCCCTTATTATCTATCTGTTGGGTTATCAACGAGAAGGCTATTGTGTTTCTTAAAGCTATAAAGACTCCTCTAGACTTTATGCAATTATGTGCCATGGATAACGGTCGAGTAAAGGCAATGCGGCATGCACTGAGTATCTTTCTGCAACAGGTGTGTCTCCTTCGCGCAGAAGACGTCTGCATGAGCGTTTATTGCCTCTCTCCAAGTGTGGCCTCTCTTTTGTGGGCTATTTAACTCCTTGACATTAAGTGACACTAGTTCAATCATTATTTAACACGTGGATGCATTGCTGCTAAATATAGCGGGCACCAGTGAGCATTATAAGAAAGTTACACTGAAAGAGAAAAACATATTTAAACATTAAACCAAAATAGAGAACCTGTACAGCATAGTGCCGCTTACGGTAATGTGGGGGAACAGTTCCGTGTGGAAGCCAAGGGCATAGATCAGTGAAAGCGGGTAGGCATATTGTCATACAAGTAGTAGTCAAGTAGTAGTCAACTCTTGTGGGGTCCTCTTCTTTCTGGTGACGGTGTTCCATTCTCTGCATAATTGTGGAATGTTCAGGTTTCTTTTGTCCTTCTGTTGCTCGATGGGGATTTTCCATTCTTAAAGGAGTTGTTTCCCTTCTTCAAAGGACTTCACCACATGTAATATTCCTTCTAAGGAGATAAGTAATTTTAACGGATAGCCCTATCTGTATGCAATATGCAATGTTATGGCTGCATAAGTCAGTGTATAACTTCACCGACTGATATGGGGGGGGGGGGGGGAATTTTGACATATTCGTGCTGCTATCATCAGGGTTTCCTTAGTGTGATAAAAGTGGATTCTTGCCAGCATGTCACTGGGTATATCTTTATCCAGGAATTGTGGTTTTGGCACTCTGTGTGCTCTATCTGTGATCATATCTTGGAGTGTTATATCTGGAAGGAGTATGGAAAGAGCTTATGGAGACATTGTCTCTGGGATGCCCCTAAACTTAATGTTGTTGCGGCCAGAGCGGTCTTCCATGTTCGCCATTTTCGCTTTTAACATTTCTACCTCATCCACCATGTCATTGTGTGCATCTATAATGTTATTTTGGGAGGTTGCATATTCCCCATTTTGTTTTCAATATGTAGTACTCTATCTTCTTGGCTTTCAATAGATGATCATAGAGGAATAAGAAGTTGGCCATATCCGTGTGTAAGGACGTTTTCAGGGCTAGCAACATGTTTTTAAGAGTTTCTTCTGACACAGGTTTATCAGTAGTAAGAAAGTCTATAATAGACTCAGGCATTTGTGCCATATAGGAAGAGTGGTGTATAGAGGCACTGACCTGGTTCAGAGTGGGCTTTTCAAGCAGCAGCCTCTGCTTCAGAGGGCTAGAGGAAGGCGATTCATGGTTCCCCCTCGAGCGGTCGCCATCTTGTTGTTGCTGTGTGTCCTCTTGCTGCATCTTAACGTTCTCTGGAGTCGGAGGCATGGAGGGCACCGAGGAGTGTGGCGACAGCGGGGGTGCCAGATCGGAGGCTGGGGAGCACAAGCGCGGCATTGGTGGGAAGCAGGAGAAGCTGCGTGTCCATGTGCCTCGGCACCATCTTTGCTCCGGTCCCTCTCAAAGTGTTGCTCCAGGTTGTTGGAGATCTTGGGTAGTTGCCTTTTTGCTTTCCCCATCTTCAGTGGGTGCTTCCCCGTCATTTTTCTGCGTTTTGACGTGCGGATAACGAGATGGTGCTGTGTATTTGTCGCTTGATGCCAGAGCGCTTTAACTATGCAGCCATATCCCTCGGCGGGCTAGCCACGCCCCCCGATGATCAGAAATTTAATAAATGAAGAAAACAATGGTGGACATGACGCTAAATATGGGCTAATAGAGGGAGATTCATAAAAAACAACCAAAAGAGATTTGTTTGTTCAATACAAATGGGCTCATAGTTCTAAGGCAATAAATCCTCTGAGCTGCTTTGCATAAATTTCTCCTGTCCCAGTCCCCTCCACTTGGTAATTGGCGTACTACCTTGATAACTTTAAATCTTAAAGTTCTGACATCACCATTGTGGGCTTGTAAAACATGGCGTGAGACGGTTATTTACATCCCCAATATTTTCGCCAACTCGTCTTCTTAATTCACGTTTTGTTTACCAATGTAATTGACTGGACATTCACATGTACATAAATAAATGACGCTTTTAGTTTTACAGTTGGCGAAATCTCGCAAAATATAGGATCTACCCGTTGTTACACTAGTAAAACTTTTAGATTTTTGTATAAAGGGGCAACATACACAATTCTTCCCGCATTTAAAGGTTTACAGGTGCCAAGAGGTTTCCGATCGAGCCATGTTCCTGTTTCTGGAGGTTTTTTGGTAATGGCTATGCACCAGTCGTTCTTTTCTTGATCTACCTCGCCTATACGTAATTGAGGGTAAGGGGGGGTATGATATCTCTTATATCCGAGTCTGACAGAAGAATTTCCCAGTATGTCTTTAGCTTGAGACATAAACTATTCAAATGAACAATTTGTACGGATTTGGTGGTATTGTCCTTTTGGATACCCCTCTTGACGCTCTCGGGGCGATGGCTTTACCATCGCAAAAGACTATTAGTAGCAGTTGGTTTTCGGTATGTTTCGGACAGTAATTCGCCCTGCCTTTTGGTGATACAAATATTCAGGAATGGAATACGTTCCTTACTGACCTCATAGGTGAATCTGAGACCTATTGTATTGTGATTTAGTTGTGCAACAGAACATGTGAATAGTTCCTCAGGTCCATTTCACAGTATAAAGATGTCATCTATATATCTCTCCCAGAATAAAATTCTGGGGATCCACCTGTCATGCTCTTCCCCAAAGACCATAGTGTTCTCCCACCAGTCCATATATAGCTGTGATATATTTTGAATAAAAAAATTACCTAGCTTTGCAAATAGTTTTGATAATTATTCATGAACCATTACTAGACCTATGGGCTCCCATAGCTACAGACTGCAAACAAACTTAGAAGAGGACTAAGATATGAGTGCAGCATCAGACTACACAGGGTTTATTTGTAGTCTGTTACCATAAAGACACATAGGTGTGCATAGGAGCTGTAGACACAAAACGTAGGAGATTTTCAGTGGTGCTTATTTTTAAACAATAACCCTAGCTCCTTTATATTTTTTAAATACTACCCCTTTCGTTGTTCATCAGATGTCTTATTTGCCTCATGACTACTACCTAGGTCAGTGATGGCTAACCTCCGGCATGTCAAGCTGTGGTGAAACTATGACTCCCAGCATTCTCCATTCATTTCTATGGGGTTCTGAGAACAGCCAAGCAAGTGTACATCTTGGGAGTTGTAGTTTTACCACAGCTGGAGTGCCGGAGGTTAGCCATCACAGACCTAGGTCATCAATATCAGATTGGTGGGTGTCTGACACTCGGCAACCCAGACAATCAGCTGTTGGACCGTGCCAGCGCTGCCTTCTCTACATTGTTTACCCACTCGCTATTGACATTGCAGTGGTGAACAGGTGTAATTACAATCCGTACCATTCATTTCAATGGGACAGCTTCTTCCTTTTCAAGTGTATAGGAAAGAGCTGTCCCATAGAAGCGAAAGGGATGGCTTGTAATTACACCTGCTCACCACTACGATGTCAACAGTGCGCGGCCGATCGGTGGGGGTGACTGGTGTCGGACCCCACTGATCTGATATTGATGGCCTATTCTGAGGATAGGTCATCAAAATTAAAAACCTGGAAAACCCATTTAAAGGGTTTATCCCATGAGTAGTGTAAAAAAAAAAGTTGAAAATCATATATTACATGATAATGTCTTTCTTACAAACTTAGAACCAACCCTGTATCTCACATGGATCCAGAGATCTGGATTTATTTCAGGCTGGCAGCTCAGGGGGTGTGTCCTTTTTTTGAGAGAATCCCCTTTCTGCTTCAGCTGGTGGCAGTTGAAGGATGGAACTGACCACGTTTGTCAACCTCAGTGATCTGGACAGAGAATTTAAAGAAAAGAGAAAACAGCAGGTGGCTCTATACAGCTAGATTTCAGTGAATAACTCAGTGGCTATAGTAAATGTATAATTACATGCAATTACAAAAGTATTCAGATCCAGGTGCTGGTTTGAAAAACGCGGAGTAGTTTTTGTAGGACAACCCTTTTAACCCCTTAAGGACACATGACGTACCGGTACGGCATGTTTCCCGAGTCCTTAAGGACACATGACGTACCGGTACGTCATGGCTTTAAATAGAGATGCCGGCGCCGCGGGGGTTAATCGGAACGGGATGCCGGCTGAAATCATTCAGCCGGCATCCTGTAACAATGCAGGGGGGGGGTCATTTGACCCCCCCGCATCGACGATCGCAGAAAACCGCAGGTCAATTCAGACCTGCGGTTTTCTGCGTTTCCGGTCCATTCGGGTGTCCTGTGACCCGATGAACACCTATCGCAGTCCGAGGATTTGCAGAGGCGGAGCTGGCCCTGGTGCTGAACGCCGCTGTCCAGGGTGCTGATTGGTGCAGGGGAGAGAGGCGCGAGATTCAAACTTCCTGCGCTCCTCTCTCCCCTCCTCTTCCTGTCCAGCACCCTGACCGTGCAGCATCGTCCAGCACCAGCTCCTGTGTCCCCCTAATCGGCATCCATCACCCTCCTGCACCCATCGCCACCCAGGTAGGTTAGGGTCAGTGAGGGAGAGGCACCTTTAGGCAGGGATAGAAGGGAAAAGTAAAAAAAAAAAAAAAAAAAAGCACATTTATTCCAAACTTTTTTGTTTCAGCTTCCAGACCCCAGACCTATCTGCCACTTGCCCCCCCCCCCCCCCGCATCCCCCCCACCACCAGCCCACACTTCCATGGAGTACTAAATTTTTATAATCTCCAACAGTCCCCTAGAGAACATAAAACACTATGTCTCTCAGACTTTGGAGACACAGAAACAATTTTTTTTCCCCCAAAAAATATTAGTTTTAGTGCAGGCATCCTCAAACTGCGGCCCTCCAGATGTTGTAAAACTATAACTCCCAGCATGCCCAGACAACCTACAGCCATCAGCAGGGCATGGTGGGAATTGTAGTTTTACAACATCTGGAGGGCCGCAGTTTTAGGATGCCTGCTTAGTGTCTCCAAAGTCTGAGAGCCATACATATTGGGCATCGTCGCGTGCGTAAAAGTCGTCACTATAAAAATAACATTTAACCAAACCCCTCGGATGAACGGTGTTAAAAATATAAAATAAAAACGGTGCCAAAACACCCATTTTTGGGCAAAATTTCCATTTGAATCCTTTTTTTCCAGTAATAAAGCAAGGGTTAACAGCCAAAAAAAAACTCAATATTTATGGCCCTGATTCTGTAGTTTGCAGAAACACCCCATATGTGGTCGTAAATGGCTATATAGCCGCACGGCAGGGCATAGAACGAAGGGAACTCCATATGGTTTCTGGAAGGCAGATTTTGATGGACAGTTTTTTTTTTGACACCATGTCCCATTAGAAGCCCCCCCTGATGTAGCCTAGACTAGAAACTCCAAAAAAGTGACCCCATCTAAGAAACTACACCCCTCAAGGTATTCAAAAGTTACTTTATAAACTTTGTTAACCCTTTAGGTGTTCCACAAAACTAAATAGCAAATGTAGAAAAATTTTAGAATTTTTTTTTTATTTTTACCTTGCCTCAAAAAAGTGTAATATAGAGCAACCAAAAATCATATTTACCCCTAAAATAGTACTAAAACAACAACCACCTTATCCCATAGTTTCCTAGATGGGGTCACTTTTATGGAGTTTCTACTCTAGGGGTGCATCAGGGGGCTTGAAAGGGTACATGGTGTAAATAAACCAGTCCAGCAAAATCTGCCTTCCAAAAACCGTATGGCGTTCCCCTTCTTCTATGTCCTGCCGTTTAGCCAAATAGTAGTTTACGACCACATTTGGGGTGTTTCTGCAAACTACAGAATCAGGGCAACCCATTTTGAGTTTTGTTTGGCTGTTAACCCATTTTTTTCAGTAATAAAGTAAGGGTTAAAATGGAAAATCTTCCAAAAAATAGAAATTTCTAAATTGTTTCTCCATCTGCCATTAACTCTTGTGGAACACCTAAAGGGTTAACAAAGTTTGTAAACCCAGTTTTGAATACCTTGAGGGGTGTACTTTCTTAGATGGAGTCACTTTTTTGAAATTTTTATTCTAGGGGTACAACAGGGGGCTTCAAATGGGACATGGTATAAACAAAACCAGTCCTGCCAAATCTGCCTTCCAAAACCCATATGGTGTTCCCCTCCTTCTATGTCCTCCCGTTCGGCCAAACAGTAGTTTACGACCACATATGGGGTGTTTTTGCAAACTACAGAATCAGGGCAACCCATTTTGAGTTTTGTTTGGCAGTTAACCCTTGTTTTACTCCTGGAAAAAATTGATTATATTGGAAAATTTTCCAAAAAATAGAAATTTCTAAATTGTTTCTCCATCTGCCAATAACTCTTGTGGAACACCTAAAGGGTTAACAAAGTTTGTAAACCCAGTTTTGAATACCTTGAGGGGTGTACTTTCTTAGATGGAGTCACTTTTTTGAAATTTCTATTCTAGGGGTGCAACAGGGGGCTTCAAATGGGACATGGTATAAACAAAACCAGTCCTGCAAAATCTGCCTTCCAAAACCCATATGGCGTTCCCCTCTTTCTACGTGCTCCCGTTTGGCCAAACAGTAGTTTACGACCACATATGGGGTGTTTTTGCAAACTACAGAATCAGGGCAACCCATATTGAGTTTTGTTTGGCTGTTAACCCTTACTTTATTGCTGGAAAAAATGGGTTAAAATGGAAAATTTTCCAAAAAATAGAAATTTCTAAATTGTTTCTCCATCTGCCATTAACTCTTGTGGAACACCTAAAGGGTTAACAAAGTTTGTAAACCCAGTTTTGAATACCTTGAGGGGTGTACTTTCTTAGATGGAGTCACTTTTTTGAAATTTTTATTCTAGGGGTACAACAGGGGGCTTCAAATGGGACATGGTATAAACAAAACCAGTCCTGCCAAATCTGCCTTCCAAAACCCATATGGTGTTCCCCTCCTTCTATGTCCTCCCGTTCGGCCAAACAGTAGTTTACGACCACATATGGGGTGTTTTTGCAAACTACAGAATCAGGGCAACCCATTTTGAGTTTTGTTTGGCAGTTAACCCTTGTTTTACTCCTGGAAAAAATTGATTATATTGGAAAATTTTCCAAAAAATAGAAATTTCTAAATTGTTTCTCCATCTGCCATTAACTCTTGTGGAACACCTAAAGGGTTAACAAAGTTTGTAAACCCAGTTTTGAATACCTTGAGGGGTGTACTTTCTTAGATGGAGTCACTTTTTTGAAATTTTTATTCTAGGGGTACAACAGGGGGCTTCAAATGGGACATGGTATAAACAAAACCAGTCCTGCCAAATCTGCCTTCCAAAACCCATATGGTGTTCCCCTCCTTCTATGTCCTCCCGTTCGGCCAAACAGTAGTTTACGACCACATATGGGGTGTTTTTGCAAACTACAGAATCAGGGCAACCCATTTTGAGTTTTGTTTGGCAGTTAACCCTTGTTTTACTCCTGGAAAAAATTGATTATATTGGAAAATTTTCCAAAAAATAGAAATTTCTAAATTGTTTCTCCATCTGCCAATAACTCTTGTGGAACACCTAAAGGGTTAACAAAGTTTGTAAACCCAGTTTTGAATACCTTGAGGGGTGTACTTTCTTAGATGGAGTCACTTTTTTGAAATTTCTATTCTAGGGGTGCAACAGGGGGCTTCAAATGGGACATGGTATAAACAAAACCAGTCCTGCAAAATCTGCCTTCCAAAACCCATATGGCGTTCCCCTCTTTCTACGTGCTCCCGTTTGGCCAAACAGTAGTTTACGACCACATATGGGGTGTTTCTGCAAACTACAGAATCAGGGCAACCCATTTTGAGTTTTGTTTGGCAGTTAACCCTTGTTTTTTTCCTGGAAAAAATTGATTATATTGGAAAATTTTCCCAAAAATCTAAATTCTAAAAATGTATGTCCATTTGCCATGAAGTGTTGTGGAAGACCTAAAGGGTTAACAAAGTTTGAAAAAACAGTTTTGAATACCTTGAGGGGTGTAGTTTCTAGTCATTTTTGGGTGGTTTCTATTATGTAAGCCTCACAAAGTGACTTCAAACCTGAACTGGTCCATAAAAAGTGGGATTTTGAAGATTTCTGAAAATTTCAAAATTTGCTTCTAAACTTCTAAGCCTTGTAACATCCCCAAAAAATAAAATATCATTCCCAAAATGCTACAAACATGAAGTAGACATATGGGGAATGTAAAGTCATCACAATTTTTGGGGGTATTACTATGTATTACAGAAGTAGAGAAACTGAAACTTTGAAATTTGCAAATTTTTCAAAATTTTTGGTAAATATGGTATTTTTTTATGCAAAAAAATTAACTTTTTTGACCCAATTTTAGCAGTGTCATGAAGTACAATATGCGACGAAAAAACAATCTCAGAACGGCCTGGGTAAGTCAAAGCGTTTTAAAGTTATCAGCACTTAAAGTGACAGTGGTCAGATTTGCAAAAAATGGCCTGGTCCTTAAGGTGAAATAGGGCTGTGTCCTTAAGGGGTTAAGGGGCCCCATTGGTAAACTCACCTGTAGCTATTCTGCTTTAACAGCATGAACTAAATTGATATTATGGGCAATGTTCCTGTAACCCCTCAGCCTTTGGGACCTGTAGCAGCTATAGTCCACCTGGACTCACTAGAGGATCCACTGGTACTATGATGAGGCAATCTGACCCCGCTTAGCTATACAGGGCCATGCTGCTCAACCTCTATGGAGACTGCGTAGTGTCACCTGCACTTGCTGGTCTCCAGCTCTCAAGCTTATTTGGGTGGTACCTAGAAAACTGAACAATTCATTATGGAGTCCATTACAATGATTTTTTTTTTACTGACGTCTTCCTTTAAGTAAATAGAGTGTGTCCTTTCTCAAAGGCAATTTGCTTCCACCGATTACCTATGATCTCCTGCACTGTCTACAGTATTGCAAGACTCATATATAATTTAAAGAAGTAAAATGGAAACAGTGAGTCTGTACCGACAAGTCAATTACAGTGCTTTCTCCGTTTTTATTTTTTTGTGTGTAAAAGTGACCAGAATACAGTCCTTTAAAAGCAAAGGCTTCAGCTGTGACCTTGAATCGTGTGTACTCTACAAGACACAGATTGCAGCGATAGGCTTCTTGTGTCAGAGGAACCCTGGTAATGATGAATGCTGACTGCAGATTTCTCAGAATACAAACTAGTCTACATTCAAGACTTTTTTTTTCTCTGTGACAAGTATCAAAGGGAGGCCGCTTCTGGCAGTTTAAATCACTTATCTCGGCCGCTCTTTGGCGGAGTACGTGAAGCAGCGCATAGATGAGGGACATACTAATGCCATTTGTAGAAAAGCACATTCAATTCATGAGGAGCTTACATCAGCATTAGGTCTAGAAACCAATGAGAAAGCAACAAAAAACGCAAAAATGCATTGTAAACAAAAATATTTGGTCCCCTAAGATTTCTTCACACTGGGTCTGCCGTAGGGTCAGATTTTGTGGAGTAGTAGGAGACTGATCTGGGGTCTTATTAATTTAGCAGTCTGGTCTGTGGTCTAAATTAATTTTGCGGTCTGTTTTGGTGTCTGAATACATTTTGGAGTCTTGTCTGAGGTATGAATTTATATATATTCTGGGGTCACATTTATGAATCTTATCTGACCCAGTAAGACTATAAGTTGGGACGTTCGCCCTATATGTGGTGTCATCGATGCTCACGTCCTAGATCCGACTTCTGGCATATGGTATGTGTGCTCCTGGGACATCACTGCTAGCCTTATTCCACTCACCCCCCAGGTTTGCACCACTTCAATGAGGTGATGAGGTGAATGGATCCCCGTCCTCCCACTATTTGTAAATGGAAAGGTTAATTATTACCGTTTTCTCAACTTTAATACACCACAGGCCTTTGGCTCTACCATGTCCTCGCTTATTCGATCACTCAATATTAAAATTTAAGATTCTACGATATTGCCTCTTGGTGGCCTTTTTGACATTGATGGCCTATCCTCAGGATAGGTCATCAATATCAAATTGTTGGGGATCTGACTCCCGGCACCCCACGATCAGCTGTTTGAAGAGGCCCCAACGCTGTGTGAGCACCTCAGCCTCTTCCTAGGCCAGTGTCATCACATTCATTGGTCACGTGGCCTAGGCGAACCACAGTCTTATTCAAGTGAATGGGCCTGAGCTGCAATATTAAGCACTGCTGATATCAAAGAGACAGGGCAATGCTTGGTAAGCGGTGAGGAAGCTTCAGTGCTCATCCGGAGTGCCATAGCCTCCTCAAAACAGTGGCAGACCCCTGCTGACCTGATATTTATGAACCTATCGTGGGGATTAGGTCATCAGTATCAAAACCCCTTTAAATACCCTTCTAAAGACAGGATGGTCTTTAGGTTATCATTGCACTCTGTATGCCTCACTTTCTTTTCCTTTGCCACTTGCTTTTATTATGTGGACTACACTTGCTATTGTCATCGTGGTTCATGTTGATTCTTTATACCACCATGTGTCTTTTCTTGATGTTTTCGTGCATGTTATGACATGATCGTCTGAACCATTTTTACCTACCTGTTCAATAAAAAGGAGTTTAAAAATGTTTTTTTGCTGTGTGGAATCTGATTTATTTTGAGGTCTGGAGTCTAAATTAATTTAATGCATAAGTACTTGTGTATTGCTTGTTTTTCTTTCTCTTTTGAAAACACATTAATTCCTAGGGATTCCCCAATGCTGAAATGTTTGGGAAACCTTGCCATCGATAGATAATTTTTGGTGGCTTTGGCCCACAGTGGAGATCTGTGTGGTACTTACTAAAAAGCCAGCTCGTTGACCTTAGGCTACTTTCACACTTGCGGCAGTGTGATCCGGCGGGCAGTTCCGTCGTCGGAACTGGCCGCCGGATCCGCCGATCTGCTGCTGCCTGAAAGCATTTGTGAGACGGATCCGGATGCGGATCCGTCTCACAAATGCATTGCAAGGACGGATCCGTCTCTCCGCTTGTCATGCGGACCGACGGATCCGTCTTGTACATTTTTCGCATTTTTACCGATCTGCGCATGCGCATGCCGGAACGACGGATCCGGCATTCCGGTATTCTGAATGCCGGATCCGGCGCTAATACATTCCTATGGGAAAAAATGCCGGAGCCGGCGTTCAGGCATGTCTTCAGTTTTTTTTCGCCGGAGAAAAAACCGTAGCATGCTACGGTTTTCTCTTTTGCCTGATCAGTCAAAACGACTGAACTGAAGACATCCTGATGCAAACTGAACGGATTACTCTCCATTCAGAATGCATGGGGATATGCCTGATCAGTTCTTTTCCGGTATAGAGCCCCTGTGACGGAACTCTATGCCGGAAAAGAAAAACGCTAGTGTGAAAGTACCCTTACCTAAACATAACACTGCTAACAAGAAGACAACACAGCACCACAGCACACAGCATAAAAAAAATGCATATACTGTATATATATATATATATATATATATATATATACTTAACTTTATTGACTGTATATTAAAAGCAGAAGAATATGAAGCGGCACAGCACTGCCCACAATACCAAAACCTGATACAGGGATCTTAGGAGTTGCTCAACGTAGAAGTAGTCCAATAGATCAACAAAGCAGAAGAGAACCTTTGTGCACTCATTAATCCCTAAAAAATAACTTCTATTCCAAACAGGTAAATGTTTAGCGGTATATTAGAAGAGCTGGTAGCATGGAGGCAACAGCCATTTTGTGCAATACCACGCTTCTTTGGGGTCAGTAGCGTACCTACCATATAGGCAGACCACGCAGCTGCTATGGGGCCCGTGAGGAAGAGGGGCCCGCAGCGGAGGAGAGGCCCCGCCCCCTAATTACTTCTGTCTATCTTTCTAAAGCTAATGAACCTTTGATGTCATCACAGGTCCTGTAAGGGAACTGCACAGTGTAAAGTGTAGTTCCCAGGTTAGAACAGTGCATCTGCCAGAACCTGTGATTACATCATCTTCAACATCACAGGTCCTGCAGGATGTAGCAAAGAAACTGCACCAAAAATGGTGTAGTTCCTAGTTTTGAAAGGTACATCTGCCAGGACCTGTGATGACATCATCACAGGTCCTTCAACCCCTAACAGCAAGTATTAAGTGCAGTACATCACAGGTCCTTCAACCCCTAACAGCAAGTATTAGAAGTTCACAATTGATCCATACAGACTGAAATGGAATGGTAAGAGAGGTCCTCCACTTCTCAATATTTACCCCCCCCCCTCCATGTCCTGTTTTTACTCATTGCTCACTCATGTATAATACTTCAGACAGATACAGTGACCACTACCTCATGTACCTCACACACACAATGACCATAATGTATAACTGACCACATATTTCTGTAAACAATGCATCTATAGGTAGTGTAATATGTGAGGTACGAGGTATAATAGATGCAGTGTGTACAGGTATAGAGTAAATACAGCAGTGTATTGACGTGAGGTATGAGGTATAAATTACAGGTCGTACCTCATATATCAGTCCACTGCTGTATATACTATATATACTATATATCTGTGCACACTGCATCTATTATACCTCGTACCTCACATATCAGTACACTACTGTATATACTATATATCTGTACACACTGCATATATTATACCCCGTCCCTCACATATCAGTACACTGCTGTATATACTATATACCTGTGCACACTGCATCTATTATACCTCGTACCTCACATAACTGTACACTGCTGTATATACTATATATCTGTGCACACTGCATCTATTATACCTCGTACTGCACATATCAGTACACTGCTGTATATACTATATACCTGTACACACTGCATCTATTATACCTCGTACTTCACATATCAGTACACTGCTGTATATACTATATATCTGTACACACTACATCTATTATACCTTGTACTTCACATATTAGTACACAGCTGTATATACTATATATCTGTACACACTGCATCTATTATACCTCGTACCTCACATATCAGTACACTGCTGTATATACTATATATCTGTACACACTGCATCTATTATACCTCGTACCTCACATAACTGTACACTGCTGTATACTCTATACATCTGTACACACTGCATCTATTATACCTATTTTGTGTGCCAGGGCTGTTTTGTAATCCCAATCCGGCCCTGAAGGCATAAATTATAAAACGCAGCAGCAAGAATAGTTCATGGAACAAAGAGAGAGGCCTGGAATGGGTAGTGGGAGGGGCTATAAACGGGGAATGGGGGCCCGATTTTGATTCATGCTATGGGGCCCAGTGATTTCTATGTACGCCCCTGTTTGGGGTGCCACAAATTTTCTCTTCTGCTTTGTTAAATATACATATTAAATGGATTAACAAGGTGGAAACAAACACTCCCAAAAAGTAGTGAACGGTGAGGTCAGACACTAAAAGTAGTTACATATCCCAGAGCATGAATGGACAGTCTATCCTAGTCTTACATAAAAGGTAAATGATTAAAGAGCTCGTCTCACTTCAGCAAATGGCATGTAGAGAAAGTTAATGCAAGTCACTTACTCATGTGTTGTGATTGTCCATATTGCTTCCTTTGCTCACTATATTCATTTCTCCATCATATTATACACTGCTCATTTCCATGGTTACGACCATCCTGCAAGCCATCAGTGGTGGTCGTGCTGGCACACTATAGGAAAAAGCGCCGGCGTCGCTGGTCTCCAGGACCCTGGGACTAAACACAGACTAGTGCTTTTTCCTATAGTGTGCAAGCACAGCCACTGTTGCTGGATTGCAGGGTGGTCGTAACCAGTGGAAGTGAACAGTGTAAAATGTGATGGAAAAATGAATGGACAACCATAATACATTAGTACGTGCCTTGTATTAACTTTCTCTACATAATAAATGTCACTTACTGAAGTGAGACAAGCCCTTTATGTTTTTAAGAGTAAATAGACATCAAATACAAGGCATAAAATATCAAGTAAATATATAGTGCTGATCAGTACCGCTGCCACCCAACAAACCTTTTGCACACTGGCTTCTTTTGAGGTAAGGGCTGAGTAGTGCCAGCTGGTATTTTATTTGCAAAGTGGCCAATAGCAGCATACAGTATACAGATGTCATAAATAAGGTTTTTATGTCTTAGACCAGAGCCATTGCTCATTCTAACTTTCTTTCCTACTTTCCATACATTCGAGGAAGAAAGTTCCCAAAATAACCAGTCATCTTGGCAGGCCTTCTTCAGTACAGCACATGCACATCTGACCTTCGCCAACATAGGGCGACTGTGCCAGAAAGAACATACTTCAGCAAGCTTATAGCCCTATAGTATATGTGCCCCGTGTTTCACAATGTGTGATACTACAGGGCCCTTATGCCTAAAAGATCATACTCATAGGCTAGAATTGTAAAATAACTGCTGTTACATACTGCTCATATTGTTAGGGAGTAGAAATAGGTTAGGCTACTTTCACACTTGCGTTTGGCTTTCCGTTTGTGAGATCCGTCATGGGCTCTCCCAAGCTGTCCAAAACTGATCAGTTTTGCCCTAATGCATTCTGAATGGAAAAGGATCCGCTCAGAATGCATCAGTTTGCAATCAAAGCAAATTAGGCTTAATAAATATTTTAGACTAAGTTGTTTTGTGTATTTCACTATTATAGTTTGTTAATCCTTCCCCCAGCCACAAACAGAAAGCTGAACCCACAAAACTGTTTGAAATGTATTCTCTTACTGCTTCTTGTCTCTACTTTGTGGAACAATGTTTTTGCCTTGGGTAGTGTCCACCCACGGCAGTAGCATCTGGTGGTCACTCATGAGCAGTAAGCTTTTATAGACCTCTACTGTCACAGCTTGGCATTTGCACAGGCACTATTACTCCTTTGCACATGCGCAGTTACCTCTGTTGCATCCACTAGACTGCTACTGCAAATAGACAGGTGTTTACGAGTGCTCTGGTCACCTGCCCCAGTATTGCACAGATTTGCCTCCTGCTCTCCCAGCAGGCCCAGGGTTGCTCTGTCCTGACAAGGCCTCTCCTCCTCTGCTCTCCATGCATGTGCGCTTGCTCTGTCTCTTTAAGGGCCAGCATGCATCCTAATTCACATCAGCCTTCGGCTGGCCAACTTAAGCACCTTCCCCTATAGGAGGGTGCCTGAGCAACAGGTTCTACTTCTTTAGTGTTCTGCTAAAGTGTGCTGGTTTGTCTGCCCATGTACCCACTTTTACCTGTTTCCATATTTGACTCTTTGATTCCTGACCAAGACCTTGTCCTGATCTCCATACTGACCTTGGATGGTTAATTGGATTGCACATGCTCTGCCTGCCCTGACCTCATCATGTCTCTGACTACTGCTTTGCCTGACTCCTTGCATCTGTGTCTTTTGACCCCCATGGGTAAGCTGTGAACCAAACTGAGACTACTCCTGGAGGTAGCAGCCTAGTGGTTTCCCTGTAGTAAAGTCCTAATCCCTGTATGGGGGTTAACGGGTGAAAACTAGGGGACTGCCAGGATACTGTCCTTAGGAGTATCCCAAAGTCAAATCTGTTCAGTTGATACAGTGGTTCTACACCCACTGTTTAACAGCAGGGGAACTTTTAGTGTCATGTGACAATATTACATCATGTTATGTCACCACATGGGGGGCAGCAGCAGGAGAACTGTTGGACAGTTGCACCATGCACAGCCAAAACACAGTTCTGGAGTCCAGTGTGGAGTAGCCAGTTTGCATAGGGAACAATAAAATCTGAAATTTATTAAATTTATTACATAAAAAGTTATCCCATTATGATCCTTTTAATAGATTAGGATGTCCTAGGATAATTATGGCTACATTGGGTTATAGGAAAAGCCCTTTAATGGAATTTTGCAGCCTCCTCCTGTCAGTACATACCTGGGGTTTTTTGGAGCTGGACCTGGAACAAGTAACTGACTTAAAAATGTGGCAAGCAGCATCTGTACTATATTAGCTATTTAGTTAGCGCACCAATCTAATTCTATGTGCATTACAATGGTGCACGTCACAAATAGTGTAGTGCACCATACCAGAATACTCAAATAGAATAGTGCACCATCTGGATAGATGGAGCTTGCTACATCTCTAATCCACCATATAGTGTTATGGCATATCAGGTATATATCCTGTGATTGTCTGACCACAGGAATTCCAAAATCAAACTTTATATTGGGGGGTTCTCATTGTAAGTAAACCTAAAAAAAAGAATGAAAGTACGCCAGTGCCCCTTCTTCCTGGGCACCTTTATTTTTTAAATTTGCTCCAAGCAACACATTTGTAACTGAAAACCAATGCAATTTTATTTTTCTTAAATCTGTGGCGTAGAGAGGGCTGGGGAGAAGAGGGTGCTCAGGAGCTTTGTAACTTCCAGCTAATGGTTTTCTCACTGGCTTTTTAATTTTATTTTTTTACTGGGTATTTTACAGATGAGAGACATTAGAAAACACACTAATATATTTGAAGTACCTTTTGAAATTGCAGATTACTTTAAAGATCACAGCAAGTCTTTAGAGAATGTAAAAGTTTGGAAAAAAGATTATAAGAAACAGATGAAATTTCTGCCAGCTCTCATGAGATGCGAGGACAGGTGAGAGTAAACTTCAAAAAGTGAAGAAACTGGAGATGAACTTTGCCAATAATCAGACTACGAAGACTGAATCCATCAATACAAGTGAATTGGAGGCGTGCTACAGTAACCAGGCATGGCGCTACAAAGTGTACTGCGTTTTGTAATTCCAGCACCACAGATATGCAGGGTGCCGGGAGTAGGAACCCCACTAGTCTGATATTAATTACTTATTCTAAATAAGATAGTCCTGTTGCTTTCATTTTGCATCCCCTTTTTGAGCGTTAGTGCATGGAAAGCTGCATATGTGGCGAAAAAGAAAACCCTTGGGATTCACAACCAATTTCATTCCACAGCTCCAAAGTCATCTTTGCATAGAAGAAAACATTGATCAGATAGACTCAATGTAACAAACATATCCACTAATGTTGGTTGAGCACCAAAGTGCTCGAGTAGAACACTTCGGGATGCTCGGGTGCTCTACCGAGCACCCGAGCACAATGAAAGTCAATGGGAGAACCCGAGCATTAAACCAGGCACCCCCTGCTCTGAATAGGTGAGGGTGCCTGGTTCATAGGAAAAGGTCAGAAATTGATGGAAACACCACTAAAATGATTCGGGAACAGCATGGGGAGGATGTCTGCGTGCATCTTGGACTCCCAGGTCGCTTCTGGGAACGATGTTGTCCGAGTAGTACGCCACTATTACAGACTGACAATAATACGCACCAAGCCGAAGATAAAATCGATTTTAGAGGAAAAATTGTTAGGAAACATTCTTTCCTGTATATTTACTTGTATATAAAGTGCAAATGCTGACAAAAATTACAACGGAGAGGCAATCCGATAAACCCTTTATTACACATAAAGAAGGGCATCATACACACCCTTGAAAAATTATGATTGATAGCCTGCTGGTGACCCTCAAAAACATTAGGAGCAAGGGCCTGCTGGTGACCCTCTAAAACATTAGAGGCGAGGGCCTGCTGCTGATCTGACCATCTAAAACATTAGGGGTGAGGGCCTGCTGCTGAGCTGACCATCTAAAAAATGTTGTAGGCGAGGGCCTGCTGCCGAGCTGACCGTCTAAAAAATATTGTGGACGAGGGCCTGCTGCCAAGCTGACCATCTAAAAAATGTTGTGGGCGAGGGCCTGCTGCCGAGCTGACCATCTAAAAAATTTTGTGGGCGAAGGCCTGCTGCCGAGCTGACCATCTAAAACATAATGGGCGAGGGCCTGCTGCCGAGCTGACCGTCTAAAAAATATTGTGGACGAGGGCCTGCTGCCGAGCTGACCATCTAAAAAATGTTGTGGGTGCGGGCCTGCTGCCCAGTTGACCATCTAAAAACTTTTGTGGGCGAGGGCCTGTTGCCGAGCTGACATGTAAAAATTAAGGGGTGAAGATCTGCTGCTGAGCTGACCCTCTAAAACATTATGGTTGAGGGCTTGCTAGGGACCCTTAAAACAATATGGTTGAGGGCCTGCTGGTGACCCTCAAAAACATTATGGTTGAGGGCCTGCTGCTGAGCTGACCCTCTAAAACATTAGGAGCAAGGGCAGCCTAATAAGCATGTTAATATAATGGAGGAGAAGGAGGACGAGAAAAGGGAGATTGAACCAGATACCCTTTTTAGTGGTGGAAGGGGTGCATGGGAATACAATGTATTCAATACAGCATAAAAGCCACATTTAGAGTGCCTTTATGTTCAGCCGCTTTCCTCTGGTGGAGTAGAGAAGTCAGGGGCAATCCAGGCCTTGTTCATTTTGATAAGAGTCAACCGGTCAGCATTTTCAGTTGACAGGCGGATGCGCTTATCAGTTATTATGCCCCCCAGCAACACTAAATACCCGCTCTGACAAAACGCTGGAGGCGGGGCAGGCCAGCACCTCCAAGGCTTGGAGCGCCAGTTCATACAACGTGTCCAGCTTGAACACCCAATAGTTGGGCACACAGGGATCACTGAGGACGCTGATACGGTCTGCTATGTACTTCTTCACCATCTTCCCAAATTTTTCCCTCCTTGTGACACTAGGCCATGCATCAGGTTGAGGGTGCTGGCAGAGTATCATAAAACTGTCCCAGGCCTTGGAGAGTGTTGCCCTGCCTCTGTTGGAACTGCTGTGTGTTCCCCTCGTCTCCCCTCCTCGGTTGGCCAAGGAACTACGTACTCTGTCGCCAGCGTTGTCAGCTGGATATTCTTGGAACAATTTTTCCACAAAGACCTGGTATTGCACAATTTAGCTTGTCCTCTCCACCACAGGAATGAGAGATGAGAACTGAAAGTTCTCTTTGTAGCGGGGGTCGAGAAGAGTGAACAGCCAGTAATCGGTGTTGTCCAAAATGCGTACAACGCGAGGGTCATGAGAAAGACACTATCACTGACAAAAACTATAAAGTTGAAAAGTACCGAAATAACTATCACAGAGAAAAATGACTTTTCATATAAAACTTTACTTTTATTATTAGATATTAAAATAATACCCCACAACATGTAGAAAATATGATAACATACTGTGCCAAATAGAAAAGGCAGATCCTTACTTTGGATGTGTCCAGGATAATACCATCCAAATAAACAAAGATGCAACAGCTTACCGTTTGGAGACCGAGGGCTTGGAAACTTGGCATACAAGAAGTGAGGTCAGGACAGGGAGGTGGGGGGTGGGGGGGGGGAGGGGGGGATTATTCCTTGATGTATCCCTAAAGGCTAAGTAATCCAGTATTCATAGGCATCATTGATAGTAGCAGAATGATATGGGCATCCTGGTGTAGTAAGGGAAAGGCAGCCTAACATAAAGTCAGCCATGTGTCTATGCTGTCCGCATCAGGAGGATGACTCTCAATCTCCTCATCCTCTTCCTTCTCTTCTACCCATCCACGCTGAACAGATGGAATAAAACTTCCATGGGTACTACCCTCTGTAGCGGAGGCAACAGTCTCCTGCTCCTCCTCCTCATCATCCAATTTGCGCTGAGAAGACGAACTGAGGGTGGTCTGGCTATCACCCTGTGTACTTTCTTCCCCCATTTCCACCTCTTCCACATGCAAAGGGTCCGCCTTGATTGTGAGCAGTGAGCGTTTCAGTAGACACAGAAGTGGGATAGTTACGCTGATAATAGCGTTGTCGCCGCTCACCATCTGTGTTGATTCCTCAAAGTTGCGTAAAACCTCACAGATGTCAGACATCAATGCCCAACAGTCGCTTGTGAAGAGCGGAAGCTGGTATTCCATTAATGCCCTCTGCTGCTCACAAAGCCTGGCCAACATGTGGAACGTCGAGTTCCAGCACGTGCTCACGTCGCACAACAGTCGGTGAGCTGGCAATTTCAAGCGCTGCTGCAGCCAGTCCAGCGGAAGCTGTCGATGACTTGCGGAAATGGGCACACACATGGCGCACCTTCACCAGTAGCTCAGGCAAATTGAGCCACTAGGTTGAACACGTTGGATGGGTGTGAGCTTGCAGAGCTCCAAAGCCGCCACCAAGTTACGGCCATTATCAGACACAATGATGCCTGGTTATAGGTTGAGTGGCGAGATCCACAGCTCAGTCTGGTCCCTTACCACCTTGCCACAGCTCTGCGGTGGTGTGCTGTTTGTCACCTAAGCAGATCAGTTTAAGCACGGCCTGTAGCCGCTTCCCCACTGCAGTGCTACACAGCTTCCAGCTACCAACTGATGGCTGACTGGTGCTGCAAGATGAGAATTCAGAGGTGGAAGTGAAGGAGGAGGCGGAGGAGGAGAAAGGGGGTTGAAGCCACTAACGTAGGTGGCGGCGGAAACCCTGAGGGAAGTAGGGCCCACAATCCTTGGCGTCGGTACCACCTGTGCCATCCCAGGGTACAACTCGTTCACCCAGTGTGCCGTCAGGGAAATGTAGTGTCCCTGGTCAAAAGCACTTGTCCATGTGTCGTTAAGTGGACCTTCCCAATTACTGCGTTGGTCAGGGCCAGGGTGATGTTACGGGACACATGCTGGTGTAAGGCTGGGACTGCACACCGTGAAAAATATTGGCGGCTGGGGACAGAGTACCGCTGGACAGCCGCTGCCATGAGGCTGCGGAAAGCCTCAGTGTCCACAAGCCTAAATGGCAACATTTCCAGGGACAGCAATTTGGAAAGGTGCTCATTTAGTGCTATGGTCTGTGGGTGGGTGGCTGGGTATTTGCGCTTTTGTTCAAAGGCCTGGGGTATATCTGTACGCTGCGCTGGGACACAGAAGTGGATGTGCTAGCTGATGGTGCTTGTGAAGATCTAGGTGCATGGCGGGAGGCATCCAGGCCTGCGTATTGGACAGGTTATTGGCTGGCACGTAACACAGGGAAAGAGGAGGCAGTGGTGTGACCCGCAGACACTGGTTGTGGACTCAGGCGTTTGTCCCACCTAATATGGTGCTTTGATGCCATGTGGCGGATCATGCTGGTGGTGGTGAGGTTGCTAGTGTTCACGCCCCTGCTCATTTTTGTATGGCACAGGTTGCAAATGTCAATTCTTTTATTGTTTGAATTTTCCTAAAAAAAGCGCCAGACTGCGGAACACCTAGCCCTTGGCAAGGGGGTGCCCCGGGGAACAGTTGCGGGCCTGTTTGGTGTGGCCCGCTTTTTCCCTTTTGCCACCCCACTTCCTCTTCCAGCCTGTTGCGGTGCTACGGATCCCTCCCACTCTGTACTGCTGTCCTCGCTCGGCTTGCCACCTTCCCAGGTTCGGTCAGTGACTTCATCATCCAGCACCTCCTCTTCCACTTCCTCACTCTGGTCATTCTCATGACTTGTTGACCTAACAACAACCTCAGTTATTGACAACTGTCTCATCCTCATCATGAACCTCTTGAGACACTAATTGCGGTTGACTTATTTGCAACTGTGTCTCATCATCATTATCCACCTCTTGAAACACTGAGAAGAGGAGAAGTCCTGGGGAAGAAGCTGTGGTGATGTCTGCTACATGAGGAGAGGTAAGTGAAGGGAGAGGCATAGCAATGCTGGCACTTGTGGTTATTTAAATGGGACTGTATGTTAGGGCTGAAAGGAGGGATGTTATCATGGGACTAAATGTTCAGGAGTGATGTTATTTACATGGGGCTGTATATTGATGGTGGCTGGGGGAGGGAGTGATTTACATGTGACTGTATGTTGGATAAGGCTGGGGAGGGGGTGATGTTATTTACATGGGACTGTATGTTGGAGGAGGCTGGGGAGGGGGCGATTTTATTTACATGAGGCTGTATGTTGGAGGAGGCTGGAGAGGGGATGATGTTATTTACATGAAACTGTATGTTGAAGGTGGCTGGGGAGGGGGTGATGTTATTTACATGGTAGTGTATATTGCAGGGGGCTGTAGACAGTGAGGGATGGTATTTACATAGGACTGTATATTAGAGGGGGCTGAAGAGATGGTGTGATGTTATTTACATGGGACTGTATGTTGATGGTGGCTGGAGAGGCGGTTGTGTTATTTACATCGGACTCTATGGTGGAGGGAGGTAAATAGTGTTGCAGGGGAGAGCATTATAACAGGAGGGGGCAATATAAATACTGGGGGCACTGTGGGGGCATTTTAAATCCAGGGGACATTAGGGGTTCTTATTCCTACTGGGGGCTCTGTAGGAGTGACTTATAGATCCGCCTTATTTCTACAAAGAGCACCATGGGGGCCTTATTACTACCGAGGGGTCTGTGAGGGCATTATTAATACTGGAGGGCTCTTCTACTAATGGAGGCACTCTTGGGGAGTTAGGCTACTTTCACACTAAAGGTAGCCTTCTCCGGTAGGCTTTTCTGGCGGGTGAGCAGCCTGCCGGATTCGTGCTACCGCTAGTGCACCGTGCCACCGAAAGTCCGCTCCGGCCCCATTCATTATAATTGGGCAGGCCGGAGGTCCAGCCACAATACGGCTAACATGCCGAGAGGTGGGCTGAAAAAAAACACAGCATGCTGCATGTTTGCCGTGCTGCGGCTGGACCTCCGGCCCGCCCATTATAGTAATTAGGGCCGTAGCAGACAACCGGCGGCACGGTGCACTAGCGGCAGCACGGATCCGGCAGGCTGTTCCCCCGCCAGAACACTGTGAAAGTAGCCTTAGAGAACTGGGCAATATTAATTTGGGCTTGGGCCCCGGATTCTTTGAGATCCTAGCAACGCCCCTGCTCCAGGGTTTGGGAATCAGGGCACAAGATCTCTTCATGTTCCTCTTCAAGCAGGCTTGGCGAGAGGCCCAAATTAAGGAATGGCGATGAAAACAGCTTCTCTGAATATCCGAGTGTGTGATCGCTTGTTTGCCAAGTCTCTCCATGGTGGGTGAAAGGAGTATCAGGGTGAGGATTCTGTTGACCAGAATCTTGGCTACTGAGACTGGACTTTGTGGAAGACAGGGTGGTGCTTAAGCGACTGGAAGCATTATCTGCTGCAATCCAACCGACCACCTGGTCGCACTGGTCTGACTTCGAGAGTGGTGTCCTGTGCCGCCCTGCAAACTTGGACATGAAGCTAGGTATTGTGGATGAGTGTGTTACTTGTGATCTGGCAGCAGGCACAGATTCACCGTGCCCAGGGAGAAAAGGGTTACCTCCTAGTGATCCCTAAAAGTTTTCCCTAAACTGCTGTGCCCATGTGCATACCCTAATGGTGGATATGCACATGCCCTCATGCCTAAACCTTTAAACCTGCTTCTTCAAACCAGGAGGAAGCAAGCATCTCCCTAGAGGCCTAGATAAAAGACACAATGGGAAATAACAGAGATAACTTATCTAGAGCAGAGCTGGAGCAGACAATCCACCACATATCCAGAGCTCACAGGAAAGAACTATAACCTGCATAGGTCACTGGGGGAAGCAGGGATAAATAGACTCACTATCAATCAAACCCAGTACACCTGAGGGAAGGTGGATCCAGCTCAAACCAAAATCAAAACAAGCAGAGAAGTCAGACATGTGCAGCCAGTCTGACAGACCTCCGCACATACACAGGGCAAGCGGTGACAGTACCCCCCTTCTACGGGTGACCTCTGGACACCCCGGACCAACTTTATCCGGGTGTGCCCTGTGAAAGGCCCTCACCAGCGGCTAGCACTAACATCAGTAGCCGTAACCCACATTCTTTCCTCGGGACCGTATCCCTTCCAGTGCACCAGTTACTGAAGGGAACCCCGAAGAACACGTGAGTCGAGAATCCTAGAGATCTCAAGCTCCAAATTGCAATCCACCAGGACAGGGGGAGGTGGCAGTGGAGATGGTTCCACAGGTTCCACATATTTCTTCAATAAAGACCTGTGAAACACATTATGGATCTTCCAGGTCTGTGGAAGATCCAGACAAAACGCCACTGCGGTTGACAATAGCAGAGATTTTGTAAGGGCCAATAAATCTTGGACCCAATTTCCAAGATGGCACCTTCAGCTTAATGTTTTTAGTGGACAACCGCACCGAATCACCCACACACAGGTCCGGACCAGTCATACGTCTCCTGTCAGCCAACCGTTTATATCTTTCACCCATCTCTTCCAAATTAACTTGGAGCTTCCGTCAGATAGATGACATGGCGGAAAATAATCTGTCCTCTTCTGGCATCCCAGAAGATCCAGTCCCAGAAAAAATACCAAACTGTGGGTGAAAACCATATGCGCCAAAAAATGGTGACTTAAATCAGTGGACTCCTGTCTACGGTTATTCGAGGCAAATTCGGCCTGGTTCTCGGCAACAAAACACCTCAAATAGGTCTCCAGGTTTTGGTTAGTGCGCTCTGTCTGACCATTCGACTGGGGATGAAAACGCGAAGAGAAAGACAGTTGAATTCCCAGACGAGAGTAGAATGCCCTCCAAAACCTGGAAACAAATTGCGTCCTCTTATCAGACACCACATCAGAGGGAATGCCATGTAGTTTCACAATGTTATCGATAAAAACCTGAGCGAGAGTTTTGGCATTGGGCAAGCTAGGTAACGGTACAAAATGGGCCATCTTACTGAAGCGGTCCACTACCACCAAAATCATAGTTTTCCCAGAGGAACTCGGTAAATCGGTAATAAAGTCCATGGACAAATGCATCCAAGGACGAGACGGGATGGACAAAGGAAGAAGGGATCCTGAAGGCCGAGTGTGAGCCACCTTTGCACGTGCACAGGTCTCACAAGCTGCCACATAACCCTCCACACCCTTGCGCAACTCTGGCCACCAGAATCTCTGGGAAATAAGATCTATGGTGGATTTGCTTCCAGGATGTCGTGCAAGGACCGTATCATGATGTTCCTTGAACATCTTGTATCTTCAGCAGGAACAAACAACTTGTCTGGAGGACAAGAATCAGGAGCCTCCTTCTGGGCCCCCAACACCTCCATCTCCAACGCGGGGTACAGAGTAGAAACCACCACCCCATCAGCCAAAATCGGAGCGGGATCCTCTGAATCACTCCCCCCAGGAAAACTACGTGACAACGCATCTGCCTTGACGTTTTTTTACCCCAGGGCGAAAGGTAACCACAAAATTTAACCTAGTAAAAAACAGTGACCATCTTGCCTGTCTAGGAGTCAGGCGCTTAGCAGACTGCAGGTAAGCCAAATTCTTGTGGACAGTATATACCGTATTAGGATGAGTAGCCATTTCCAACCAATGACGCCATTCCTCAAAGGCCAATTTGATGGCCAGTAATTCTCTATCTCCTACATCATAATTTCCTTCAGTGGACGAGAGTTTCTTGGAGAAAAAAGCACACGGACGACATTTGCTAGGGGCAGTGGCGTAGCGTAGGTTGCCATCACCCGGGGCAAGGCAAGTATTGCGCCCTCAACCTGTGACCACGCCCCTTTTTACAAATAATGCAGTAGATGTCATCTGCAGTCCTATGTAACACCACAGATAACACAGTAATAACTCTCTGTGTACAGATAATGTAGTAGATGGGTGTGAGGCCCCAGAATTCAGGACACACACAGTGTGACCTGAAGTCTGGGGCCAGGCGTCAGCAGTGTGGCCCAAATTCTATATCCACCCCCCCCCCCAAACAGATATTTGTATCGACATAACATACATTGCTATGAAAAATACAGGAGAAGCCCGCCTCATACCTGTTACATCCAGTGACCTCTCCTGTGATGTAGACTTTCCTCAGCATCTTCATTCGGAGATAGGACCGCCATGACACCTTCTTTCAGCCGCATCTCGTCTCTGTAGAGTTTCACAGAAAATGTTTGGGATTTCTCACTTTACTATCACCCTCAGATAACAGACCTCCCCTCCCCCGTAGTGCCCATAACTATAATGCCCTCTGTATAATTATAATATATACTGGCCCCTCTATATTATTATTATTTCCGTCTCTGTATTAATATTATTAATATTAAAATGGCCCCCTGCAGCATACGGGTAGGCTACCCGACACTGCTAGATTGAAATATGTGTTTCCCTTTAAGCTAGTCAGGCCTGCTTCAGGCAATCCTTGTCATTGCCAGCAGAGGGAGCCCCCAGTTCAGTATAAATAGGCTAGGGCCTAGCCCAGGAGAGAGAAGTTTCTAGACTCAGTGTTGAGAGGGTCAGAGCTCAGTCAGCAGTGCAGAGATTGCATCTCTGGTGTGGAGGGTCATACCCACCCAGCTTTCCAGGTTAGTGATACCTGAAGAACTCCAAAGACAGAGCCAGCCGTCAGGAGGGAAGAAGACCTCTACCAAGTATTTGCTCAAGGGTTATTACCAAGAATTAGGTGTCTGGACCTTGAGGGTTTCTGCAAGTAGAGTAAGAGGAAATCCCTGAACCTAGGAGGCCTGTCTCGAAGTTAACCTTGTTGTTAGGTGAAAACCTGAACCACCACTGTTAACTGCATGATAAAGTGTGAAATAGCTCTGGAACTGTGTTATCTGGCTGTTTACCCTACTACCTATTCATGCAGTAAAGTTGACCTGTTGTCTGAATACCTGAGTTACTCCATTATTCCACCTATCATTACACGGTGTGTCACCGTCCAATTGACACTGGCGTCACGACATTCGTCACCTGCCTGTTCCAGTGCTGACCCGTTTGAAGACGACAGTGAGTCCCAGGTTAGTGGGTTACCCTGCACTACAAAGCCCAGCATACCTAAAGCTACACTACTGCCCCCCTGGGACACTGCATCGCTCTTTTTGGCGTCACGAACAGGATCCGCATGCTTCTGGAGTGCAGAGAAGTGTGAACTGTGTGCTTTAACTATTCCACAACCGTATTGCAAGGACTGTACCCTTTATCCCCAAGTCAGTGGATTACAATTGTGCCTGGGAGGAATCGGAGGCGCTGCGCTGTGCTACGCTACCCCCAGAGAGAAAATCGTGTTTGTGGACTGTGATTTATTGGACTTTTCATCATCCTGCTTGCTGTCAGGGAATGGTGATCAAGATGGCCACCGGCCGCCTGGAGTAAAGTTTCCCGCGCTGCTGAGGACCTTCGTGGGCGGATCCCTTCAAAGACACCGAAAATCCCGCCCCTCTTCATCATCGCACCGCCACGGCCCTGGGCTTTCTACGTCACCGCGGTCTCAGGAAGTCCGGAGTCTCTCGAGATTTGGCCTGCGCAAACCCGGCGATACCGGTAAGGACTTGTAACCGGAGGGAAGGGGATTGTTCCGGCCCTTTTAGTTGCCAGCGGCCGCATCTTATTAAACTAATATGTCAGAGCCGGGAGTTCCCGAGCAGCCGGCACCAGGAGAACTTGCGGCTTCTAATCCTCCTATGGCCCCCAGCATGATGCCCTTTACTATGCCTTACTATTTTGGGGCCCCATGGTTTCCCCGCTATAAAGGGGAGGCCCATACCTTAAGAGACTTTAAAGAAAAGTTGCTGGCATTATTCAAACTGTACCCCATAAATGCCGATCAGCAAATGGAAATCCTGCTAGCACAACTGGAGGGAGCTGCCCGCAGAGAGGTATTATCCTGGCCTGCTGCTGAACGGAGTACTCTAGAGCAGATATTCACTCGCCTCAGGGCCACTTTTGAAACGAGGACTGCCTCAGAGATAAAGATGCACTTCTTTGGCAAGAAACAGAAATCCGGTGAGTCCCTCCGTGACTATGCCCTATCACTTCAGGAGGCTTTGGGGTCTGTAATCCAGATAGATCCCAGGGAGGCTGATAGTCAGGACCAGACCCTGAGGGAACAATTTATCACAGGGGTGTCTAGTGAGCAAATAAGGACTCAATTAAAAATGCTGTCAGCCCAACACCCCAGCAGTACCTTTCTGGATTTTAAAGAGCTAGCTATAAAAATTCTAGGGTCAACAGTATCTACAGAGGTGAGCACCCTATCTGAGTCGTCAGCCTGCAGGTCAAATCCTTTTATCAGTAACCGAGCTGAGGCCGGTCAAGCTGTTCAAGCTGCAGCTACCGATACTATCGCCATGCTGACAGAGCAAGTGAATCACCTCACTAAAAGTCTAGAGAGAGTGTGCAGAAAAATAGAGGAATGGGAAAAACCCATAATGTCAGAAGAAGAGTTCCTGTCACCTCCTAAGCCGTTCCCACCTCCATACCAAGAGACTCACCCCAGGGACCCTGGGAGGCTAGAGGGGTTTAGAGGTGAGGGGTTTCCTCGGTTTTGCCGGCTACTATAGACGTTTTATCCCCCATTTTGCTCAAATAGCCGATCCTCTACAGGAACTCTTGAGGGGGCAGCCCAAGAAAAGTCCTAGAACTCCTGTGCCCGTTGAGTGGAATGAGGAAAGAGAGATAGCGTTCCAATTGTTAAAAAAGAAACTGACCGAGCCTCACGTGTTAGGTTATCCAGACTATATCAAGCCCTTCCATCTGTATACCGATGCTAGCAAGCGAGGCCTGGGGGCTGTGTTGGCCCAGATCCAAGAGGGAAAAGAAAGAGTGATAGCTTATGCAAGCCGCTCCCTGAAAGGAGCTGAGAAAAATGACCAGAATTATAGTTCCTTCAAACTAGAGTTCCTGGCATTAGTGTGGGCAGTGACGGAAAAATTCAAAGATTATCTAGCCGCTACCCCATTCATTGCATTCACTGACAATAACCCTCTGGCACATTTAAATATGGCTAAATTGGGGGCTTTGGAGCAAAGATGGGCCTCTCGCCTCGCCAACTATGATTTCTCTGTAAAATATCGGGCTGGACGTACTAATGATAATGCTGATGCTTTATCCAGGCTTCCCACAGAGACAGCTCCTGATGATGTGCGAGATGCTTGGGAAGATGTAGAAATGCCGGCCTTCTACAATAAATTTGCTCAACAGGATCAGGCTCGAGCTACCAGTGACAGAGCTGCAGTTCCTTCACCCTCCAGTAGGCCTGAACTCAAAGAAGAAAGGTGGGTGAAACTACAGTCTGAAAGTAGAGTGCTGGGTGAGTTGTTGGACTTCATTACTAGTGGCAGAGCCCCTGAGAGGATTCGGCGTAAGAGTGCAGATCCTGAGCTCATCAAACTGTGGAGACAGCGCCATCAACTCTTCATACAAAAGGGTCTATTGCTACGGAGAAGCCTAGATCCAGTGTCCAACGAAAGGGTGCACCAGATTCTCATACCCCGACGAGATGCAGGTATGGTGCTGGAGATGTACCACAATCAATCCGGTCACTTTGGGGTCCAAAAGACTGAAGCTAATATCCGCCAGCGGTTTTACTGGGTGGGCATGAGAGAAGACATGGAGAAGTGGTGTCGGGAGTGTGTAGCCTGTGCCTTAAAATGAGGCGAACACCATGATCAGAGGGCACCACTGAGACCCATTGTGAGTACTCGTCCTCTTGAACTTGTCGCCATCGACCATGTGAAACTGGAGCCTAGTCGCTCAGGGTATGTTTATGCCATGACTATTATTGACCATTTCACTAAGTTTGTTGTAGCGGTGCCTGTGAGAGACCAGACGGCCAAGACTACAGCCGAACTGTTCTGGAAACACTTCCTCCTGCCCTACGGATGTCCAGAAAAGATCCTCACCGATCAAGGACCTGCTTTTGAGTCCCATCTGTTCCATGAACTGTGCCGCCTACACAACTGTAAGAAGATCCGG
This sequence comes from Bufo gargarizans, assembly GCF_014858855.1. NCBI lineage: Eukaryota > Metazoa > Chordata > Amphibia > Anura > Bufonidae > Bufo > Bufo gargarizans. Next base: position 498,865,055 of record NC_058081.1, read on the forward strand.
ACAACGGCCTACCATCCTCAAGGTAACGGATTATGTGAAAAAATGAATCAGACCTTGATAGAGATGCTGAGGGCCGTGCCTCCTGAAACCAGAGGAGATTGGCCTAATCTGTTGCCACAGCTCATGTTCACGTACAATCATACCATACATTGTTCCACCGGGTATACTCCCTTTTATTTGATGTTTTGGCGCCAAGGGATATTACCTGCTGATCACTCCTTGGACGTACACGTACATGATTGCATCAATCCATTGCCTAATACCGACTGGGTTGCTGAGCACCAAAGGCGATTGAATACGGCCCAAGCTATTGTTTAGGAACGTATGGACTACGCTAGAGACTGACAGCAGAGAGACTATGATCAAGCAGCCCATGCAGAACCCTTGACAATAGGGGCTGTGGTATGGTTAAAAAATAACCGCCGTACCAGTAAACTGGACAGTAAATGGGAGCAAAGTCCCTATGTTGTCACTGCAATCCCAAATGTTGGAACTCACACTTATGAGATCACCCGGGAAGGCAGGGGATCCCAAATTGTACACCAAAACCAGTTAAAGCTCTGCCTGACACCAGAACCCAGTGCCGAGAGTTCTATATCTGAACTCCCTGTGTCAGAGTCATCAATACAGCCCGAGGATCCTATGCAGGCTGTCAGTAACCTAAGGTATGACGCTGATCCCATGCATTGGCTTCTGACACCATGGTTGAACTTGTTGGTGCCCGCTCCGGCACCTACTGTACCTTCACTTCCAGAAGAGCCGGTTCAAGATGCCCCGGATCCAGTTCCCCCTCTAGTGGATCCTGTTGTCCCTGTTGTTCCTGACCAAGGTCTCACGGATGGAGATCCTCCTGTTGCTCCTCTCTCTTCTACCTCGTTGCTAAGGGAAGAGGAGACCCCTGTGTTGAGAAGGTCCACCCGGATGACCAGGGGACGTCCGCCAGTCCATTTAGCAGACTTTGACTATGCTGGTGGTGTCTCCTCCCGAACAGTTGCTACTAGAAATAGCTTGCTTGACGTTTGTGCGCAAGAATGGACTCCTCCACGTGAGCCCTTGCCTGTTCTACACCCACGTTCCTTATTATACTTCAGTCAAGAAAAATAGACTAACCTGGTTCACCTTAAGTCCGCTGTGCCAGGTCAGCGGCCGTGCCTAAGAAGCAAGATGGCGCCCCTTTTCCTTGCGTCATTTGTTCATTAAGTCACAAATGTTATATTTTCTGTGTGAAATAGTTATTTATCATATTTATAATGTAATGTTTAAATTATGTACCATCTGAGGCCGGTTCAGGCATGTGTGTGAGTACGAGGCCTTACTCACGTTAAAGTCTGGGGGTGTGCAGCATACGGGTAGGCTACCCGACACTGCTAGATTGAAATATGTGTTTCCCTTTAAGCTAGTCAGGCCTGCTTCAGGCAATCCTTGTCATTGCCAGCAGAGGGAGCCCCCAGTTCAGTATAAATAGGCTAGGGCCTAGCCCAGGAGAGAGAAGTTTCTAGACTCAGTGTTGAGAGGGTCAGAGCTCAGTCAGCAGTGCAGAGATTGCATCTCTGGTGTGGAGGGTCATACCCACCCAGCTTTCCAGGTTAGTGATACCTGAAGAACTCCAAAGACAGAGCCAGCCGTCAGGAGGGAAGAAGACCTCTACCAAGTATTTGCTCAAGGGTTATTACCAAGAATTAGGTGTCTGGACCTTGAGGGTTTCTGCAAGTAGAGTAAGAGGAAATCCCTGAACCTAGGAGGCCTGTCTCGAAGTTAACCTTGTTGTTAGGTGAAAACCTGAACCACCACTGTTAACTGCATGATAAAGTGTGAAATAGCTCTGGAACTGTGTTATCTGGCTGTTTACCCTACTACCTATTCATGCAGTAAAGTTGACCTGTTGTCTGAATACCTGAGTTACTCCATTATTCCACCTATCATTACACGGTGTGTCACCGTCCAATTGACACTGGCGTCACGACATTCGTCACCTGCCTGTTCCAGTGCTGACCCGTTTGAAGACGACAGTGAGTCCCAGGTTAGTGGGTTACCCTGCACTACAAAGCCCAGCATACCTAAAGCTACACTACTGCCCCCCTGGGACACTGCATCGCTCTTTTTGGCGTCACGAACAGGATCCGCATGCTTCTGGAGTGCAGAGAAGTGTGAACTGTGTGCTTTAACTATTCCACAACCGTATTGCAAGGACTGTACCCTTTATCCCCAAGTCAGTGGATTACAATTGTGCCTGGGAGGAATCGGAGGCGCTGCGCTGTGCTACGCTACCCCCAGAGAGAAAATCGTGTTTGTGGACTGTGATTTATTGGACTTTTCATCATCCTGCTTGCTGTCAGGGAATGGTGATCAAGATGGCCACCGGCCGCCTGGAGTAAAGTTTCCCGCGCTGCTGAGGACCTTCGTGGGCGGATCCCTTCAAAGACACCGAAAATCCCGCCCCTCTTCATCATCGCACCGCCACGGCCCTGGGCTTTCTACGTCACCGCGGTCTCAGGAAGTCCGGAGTCTCTCGAGATTTGGCCTGCGCAAACCCGGCGATACCGGTAAGGACTTGTAACCGGAGGGAAGGGGATTGTTCCGGCCCTTTTAGTTGCCAGCGGCCGCATCTTATTAAACTAATATGTCAGAGCCGGGAGTTCCCGAGCAGCCGGCACCAGGAGAACTTGCGGCTTCTAATCCTCCTATGGCCCCCAGCATGATGCCCTTTACTATGCCTTACTATTTTGGGGCCCCATGGTTTCCCCGCTATAAAGGGGAGGCCCATACCTTAAGAGACTTTAAAGAAAAGTTGCTGGCATTATTCAAACTGTACCCCATAAATGCCGATCAGCAAATGGAAATCCTGCTAGCACAACTGGAGGGAGCTGCCCGCAGAGAGGTATTATCCTGGCCTGCTGCTGAACGGAGTACTCTAGAGCAGATATTCACTCGCCTCAGGGCCACTTTTGAAACGAGGACTGCCTCAGAGATAAAGATGCACTTCTTTGGCAAGAAACAGAAATCCGGTGAGTCCCTCCGTGACTATGCCCTATCACTTCAGGAGGCTTTGGGGTCTGTAATCCAGATAGATCCCAGGGAGGCTGATAGTCAGGACCAGACCCTGAGGGAACAATTTATCACAGGGGTGTCTAGTGAGCAAATAAGGACTCAATTAAAAATGCTGTCAGCCCAACACCCCAGCAGTACCTTTCTGGATTTTAAAGAGCTAGCTATAAAAATTCTAGGGTCAACAGTATCTACAGAGGTGAGCACCCTATCTGAGTCGTCAGTCTGCAGGTCAAAACCTTTTATCAGTAACCGAGCTGAGGCCGGTCAAGCTGTTCAAGCTGCAGCTACCGATACTATCGCCATGCTGACAGAGCAAGTGAATCACCTCACTAAAAGTCTAGAGAGAGTGTGCAGAAAAATAGAGGAATGGGAAAAACCCATAATGTCAGAAGAAGAGTTCCTGTCACCTCCTAAGCCGTTCCCACCTCCATACCAAGAGACTCACCCCAGGGACCCTGGGAGGCGTAATAGGGATCGCAAGCAGCCCGTGTGTACATACTGCAAAAAGGTGGGACACACAGAATCCACGTGCTGGCAGTTAAACGGGCAACCCCTGAGGCTGAGGACCACCCCTCGGGAGGTAGAACACTAGGTCCAAAGGATCCAAATTGGATGCCACGGTATGTAGGATCCCATCCTAAAATCAATGTAGAGATCAACGGGGTCTCCTTTGAAGCCCTATTAGATACTGGGTCTCAGGTCACTACTATTCAGCTGCCCGCCTTTGAAAGATTCTGGGACACCAACCAATTGACCCAGCCGCCTGAATCCTGGGTAGAGATTATCGCCAGCAATGGCAAACCAGTAAAGATTCATGGATACTGGGAACCCACCCTGCAGGTGGGAGAAGTAACCTTGCCTCAACAGGGGGTGATAGTAGTACAGGCCGGCGACCGAGGAGGACATCCTGTCATTCTAGGCACCAATGTCTTCAAAAACTGTTATTCAGAAATACTTGCCGTATTACACCAGACTCTGCCCACTGCTTCCTCTGCATCGAAGAGGGTGATTCAAAAGACTATCACTGTGTTAAGTGCCCAGCAGAGGTTTGCTAACGGGAAAGGAGAAATTTGTACTGCCAGGATCCGTGATAATAAGCCTGTGACTCTGCCTCCTAATTCTCAAACTCTTTTATGGTGTCGTGCTGTCCTGGGAGTCCAAGGCCAAGATTATCCTGCCCTGGTGGAACCAATCCAGATGGAGAACTACCCTTATGTGAGAGCTGCCAAGTGCCTGGTTAACGTCTCCCAAGGTAAAGTACCTGTCCGTCTGATTAACCTGAGTGATCATCCTGTTGCGCTTACTAAGCATTACCCTGTTGCCCAGCTTTCTCAGGTGTTCTTCCAAGACATCATCCGTCTTCCAGTGGCAGAAAAGCCGCCAGCTGCAGTCAGCGGATGTCCGCCGGTGCCCCAGTCACAAGTGCCCTGGTGGGAAGAGCTCCATGTCGGGGACGAGACTACCCCCCAACATCAACAAGAAGGGATACTACAGCTTGTCAAAGAGCACCACCAGGCCTTCAGTAAACATGCTACTGATTATGGAGAGGTTAGTGCCATACAACACACCATACCTACTGGCTCTCATCCTCCTATTAAGGAGAGATACAGACCCTTACCGCCTACTTCATATCAGACTGTAAAAGAAATGATCCAAGAGATGAAAGACTCTAATGTAATCCGGGACAGTCGTAGCCCGTGGGCAGCACCCCTGGTCCTTGTAAAGAAAAAGGATGGTGGTATCCGTTTCTGCGTGGACTATAGGAAAATTAATCAAATAACCCACAAAGATGCATACCCACTGCCCCGCATTGAGGAGTCACTAACTGCTCTGGGTTCCGCTGCCTATTTCTCCACATTGGACTTGACCAGTGGCTACTGGCAAGTACCCATGGCCCCGGCAGATAGGGAAAAGACTGCTTTCACCACTCCCATGGGCCTGTTCGAATTCAATTGTATGCCGTTCGGGTTATGTAATGCCCCAGGAACTTTCCAGAGACTAATGGAGCGTTGTTTGGGGCACAAAAACTTCGAAACAGTGCTGCTGTATCTAGATGACATCATTGTGTACTCAAAAACATATGAAGACCATCTGAAACATTTAGCAGAGGTATTTGAAATCCTTATCAAATATGGCCTGAAGGTAAAGCCATCCAAGTGCCACTTGCTCAAACCCGCAGTAAGATACCTGGGGCATGTGGTAAGCGGAGAGGGCGTGCAACCTGACCCTGATAAGTTAGCGGCTGTCCGTAACTGGCCGGTCCCCACTACCGTCAAAGAGGTGAGGGGTTTCCTCGGTTTTGCCGGCTACTATAGACGTTTTATCCCCCATTTTGCTCAAATAGCCGATCCTCTACAGGAACTCTTGAGGGGGCAGCCCAAGAAAAGTCCTAGAACTCCTGTGCCCGTTGAGTGGAATGAGGAAAGAGAGATAGCGTTCCAATTGTTAAAAAAGAAACTGACCGAGCCTCACGTGTTAGGTTATCCAGACTATATCAAGCCCTTCCATCTGTATACCGATGCTAGCAAGCGAGGCCTGGGGGCTGTGTTGGCCCAGATCCAAGAGGGAAAAGAAAGAGTGATAGCTTATGCAAGCCGCTCCCTGAAAGGAGCTGAGAAAAATGACCAGAATTATAGTTCCTTCAAACTAGAGTTCCTGGCATTAGTGTGGGCAGTGACGGAAAAATTCAAAGATTATCTAGCCGCTACCCCATTCATTGCATTCACTGACAATAACCCTCTGGCACATTTAAATATGGCTAAATTGGGGGCTTTGGAGCAAAGATGGGCCTCTCGCCTCGCCAACTATGATTTCTCTGTAAAATATCGGGCTGGACGTACTAATGATAATGCTGATGCTTTATCCAGGCTTCCCACAGAGACAGCTCCTGATGATGTGCGAGATGCTTGGGAAGATGTAGAAATGCCGGCCTTCTACAATAAATTTGCTCAACAGGATCAGGCTCGAGCTACCAGTGACAGAGCTGCAGTTCCTTCACCCTCCAGTAGGCCTGAACTCAAAGAAGAAAGGTGGGTGAAACTACAGTCTGAAAGTAGAGTGCTGGGTGAGTTGTTGGACTTCATTACTAGTGGCAGAGCCCCTGAGAGGATTCGGCGTAAGAGTGCAGATCCTGAGCTCATCAAACTGTGGAGACAGCGCCATCAACTCTTCATACAAAAGGGTCTATTGCTACGGAGAAGCCTAGATCCAGTGTCCAACGAAAGGGTGCACCAGATTCTCATACCCCGACGAGATGCAGGTATGGTGCTGGAGATGTACCACAATCAATCCGGTCACTTTGGGGTCCAAAAGACTGAAGCTAATATCCGCCAGCGGTTTTACTGGGTGGGCATGAGAGAAGACATGGAGAAGTGGTGTCGGGAGTGTGTAGCCTGTGCCTTAAAATGAGGCGAACACCATGATCAGAGGGCACCACTGAGACCCATTGTGAGTACTCGTCCTCTTGAACTTGTCGCCATCGACCATGTGAAACTGGAGCCTAGTCGCTCAGGGTATGTTTATGCCATGACTATTATTGACCATTTCACTAAGTTTGTTGTAGCGGTGCCTGTGAGAGACCAGACGGCCAAGACTACAGCCGAACTGTTCTGGAAACACTTCCTCCTGCCCTACGGATGTCCAGAAAAGATTCTCACCGATCAAGGACCTGCTTTTGAGTCCCATCTGTTTCATGAACTGTGCCGCCTACACAACTGTAAGAAGATCCGGACAACGGCCTACCATCCTCAAGGTAACGGATTATGTGAAAAAATGAATCAGACCTTGATAGAGATGCTGAGGGCCGTGCCTCCTGAAACCAGAGGAGATTGGCCTAATCTGTTGCCACAGCTCATGTTCACGTACAATCATACCATACATTGTTCCACCGGGTATACTCCCTTTTATTTGATGTTTTGGCGCCAAGGGATATTACCTGCTGATCACTCCTTGGACGTACACGTACATGATTGCATCAATCCATTGCCTAATACCGACTGGGTTGCTGAGCACCAAAGGCGATTGAATACGGCCCAAGCTATTGTTTAGGAACGTATGGACTACGCTAGAGACTGACAGCAGAGAGACTATGATCAAGCAGCCCATGCAGAACCCTTGACAATAGGGGCTGTGGTATGGTTAAAAAATAACCGCCGTACCAGTAAACTGGACAGTAAATGGGAGCAAAGTCCCTATGTTGTCACTGCAATCCCAAATGTTGGAACTCACACTTATGAGATCACCCGGGAAGGCAGGGGATCCCAAATTGTACACCAAAACCAGTTAAAGCTCTGCCTGACACCAGAACCCAGTGCCGAGAGTTCTATATCTGAACTCCCTGTGTCAGAGTCATCAATACAGCCCGAGGATCCTATGCAGGCTGTCAGTAACCTAAGGTATGACGCTGATCCCATGCATTGGCTTCTGACACCATGGTTGAACTTGTTGGTGCCCGCTCCGGCACCTACTGTACCTTCACTTCCAGAAGAGCCGGTTCAAGATGCCCCGGATCCAGTTCCCCCTCTAGTGGATCCTGTTGTCCCTGTTGTTCCTGACCAAGGTCTCACGGATGGAGATCCTCCTGTTGCTCCTCTCTCTTCTACCTCGTTGCTAAGGGAAGAGGAGACCCCTGTGTTGAGAAGGTCCACCCGGATGACCAGGGGACGTCCGCCAGTCCATTTAGCAGACTTTGACTATGCTGGTGGTGTCTCCTCCCGAACAGTTGCTACTAGAAATAGCTTGCTTGACGTTTGTGCGCAAGAATGGACTCCTCCACGTGAGCCCTTGCCTGTTCTACACCCACGTTCCTTATTATACTTCAGTCAAGAAAAATAGACTAACCTGGTTCACCTTAAGTCCGCTGTGCCAGGTCAGCGGCCGTGCCTAAGAAGCAAGATGGCGCCCCTTTTCCTTGCGTCATTTGTTCATTAAGTCACAAATGTTATATTTTCTGTGTGAAATAGTTATTTATCATATTTATAATGTAATGTTTAAATTATGTACCATCTGAGGCCGGTTCAGGCATGTGTGTGAGTACGAGGCCTTACTCACGTTAAAGTCTGGGGGTGTGCAGCATACGGGTAGGCTACCCGACACTGCTAGATTGAAATATGTGTTTCCCTTTAAGCTAGTCAGGCCTGCTTCAGGCAATCCTTGTCATTGCCAGCAGAGGGAGCCCCCAGTTCAGTATAAATAGGCTAGGGCCTAGCCCAGGAGAGAGAAGTTTCTAGACTCAGTGTTGAGAGGGTCAGAGCTCAGTCAGCAGTGCAGAGATTGCATCTCTGGTGTGGAGGGTCATACCCACCCAGCTTTCCAGGTTAGTGATACCTGAAGAACTCCAAAGACAGAGCCAGCCGTCAGGAGGGAAGAAGACCTCTACCAAGTATTTGCTCAAGGGTTATTACCAAGAATTAGGTGTCTGGACCTTGAGGGTTTCTGCAAGTAGAGTAAGAGGAAATCCCTGAACCTAGGAGGCCTGTCTCGAAGTTAACCTTGTTGTTAGGTGAAAACCTGAACCACCACTGTTAACTGCATGATAAAGTGTGAAATAGCTCTGGAACTGTGTTATCTGGCTGTTTACCCTACTACCTATTCATGCAGTAAAGTTGACCTGTTGTCTGAATACCTGAGTTACTCCATTATTCCACCTATCATTACACGGTGTGTCACCGTCCAATTGACACTGGCGTCACGACATTCGTCACCTGCCTGTTCCAGTGCTGACCCGTTTGAAGACGACAGTGAGTCCCAGGTTAGTGGGTTACCCTGCACTACAAAGCCCAGCATACCTAAAGCTACACTACTGACCCCCTGGGACACTGCACCCCTCTGTAGTATTATAGTAATAATTATGCCCCCCTTCAGCATACAGCCCCATGTAAGATACAACCTTCCCCCTGCCTTCAGCCCCTCCAGCATACAGTCCCATGCAAGACACATCACTCTCCTGCCTTCAGCCCCTCCAGCATACAGTCTGATGTAAAATACATCACTCCCCGCCTTCAGCCCCTCCAACATACAGTCCTATGTAAATAATATCACACTCCCTCTCTTTGCCATCTGCCTTCAGCCCCTCCAGCATACATTCCCATGTAAGATACATCACACCCCTGCCTTCCAGCCCTTCTTACACAGTCCCATATTAGGCTACTTTCACATTAGCGTTCGGGGCTCCGCTTGAGTTCCGTTTGAAGGCTCTCACAAGCGGCCCCGAACGCATCCGTACTGCCCTAATGCATTCTGAGTGGATGCGGATCCGCTCAGAATGCATCAGTCTGGCACCGTTTTTCCTCCGCTCTGCTCAGCAGGCGGACACCCGAACGCTGCTTGCAGCGTTCGGGTGTCCGCCTGGCCGTGTGGAGGCAAACGGATCCGTCCAGACTTACAATGTAATTAAATGGGGACGGATCCGTTTGAATATGACACACTATGGCTCAATTTTCAAACGGATCCGTTCCCTATTGACTTACAATGTAAAGTCTGGACGGATCCGTCTGAGGCTACTTTCACACTTAGAATTTTTTCTACAATATAATGCAGACGGATCCGTTCTGAACGGATCCACCGTCTGCATTATATGAGCGGATCCGTCTGTGCAGACACCAGACGGATCCGCTGTGAACGCAAGTGTGAAAGTAGCCTAAAATGCATCACTCCCCCTGCCTTCAGCCCCTCCAGCATACAGTCCTATGTAAGATACAACCCCCCCTCTGCCTTCAGCCCCTCCAGCATACAGTCCTATGTAAAATACATCACTCTCCCTGCCTTTAGCCCCTCCAGCATACAGTCCCATGTAATACACAACCCCCCCTCTGCCTTCAGCCCCTCCAGCATACAGTCCCATGTAAAACACATCACTTCCCTGCCTTAGCCCCTCCAGCATACAGTCCCATGTAAAATATCACCCCCCCTGCCTTCAGCCTCTCCAGCATACAGTCCCATGTAAATAATATCCCCCCTACCTTCTCTTCAGACCCCACTAACATACAGTCTCCAATACAAAGAGGATTCCTTCTCCCTTCAGCCCCTGCAAAAAGCCCCCCCAAGTAAAAATAACAGTCACTATTCTCCTCCACATACTTACCTTCACACTCTGCTCCTGCTCTGTAGAATCTCCCGCACATCGTTAGGCCACGCCCCCTGGATGACGAGACTCTGCCTCTTCTCTTGACATCATACCTCCCAGGATCAACTACATTCTCTTACACTACGCTCGCTCTACTGCCTCATAGGCTTCAGGCCACTAGCCTGAACCCTATGAGGAAGAACGGAGGGGACGGGAGCCATAGGCTCCCATGACCCTCATTAAAGTGTTTGCCGCCTGGCGCCCCCTGCAATTTAGCGCCCGGGGCAACGGCCCCCCTGCCCCCCCCACGCTACGCCCCTGGCTAGGGGATGGACCCTGCGACAGAACTGCTCCAACCCCCACTTCTGATGCATCAACCTCCATGACGAACGGTTGAGACACATCAGGTTGCATCAGAATGGGAGCAGACTCAAAACATTTCTAAATAGCAGAAAAGACCTGTAATGCCTCATCCAACCAGACAGAAAAGTCGGCGCCTTCTTTAGTCATATCTGTCAAAGGTTTTACAATGGTGGAATAATTCAAGATTAATTTTCTGTAGTAATTGGTAAAACCCAAAAACCGCATCAACGCTTTCGTATTCTCAGGCCGGTCCCATTCCAGTACCACCCAGACCTTTACGGGGTCCATACAAAAACCAGAGTCAGAAAGCAGGTATCCCAAAAACGGTAGCTCCTGGACAGCAAATACACATTTTTCCAATTTTGCATACAATTTATTCTCCTGAAGGATCGACAACACCTGTCTCACATGATCCTGATGGGTCTCCAAATCGGGTGAGTGAATTAGTATGTCATCAAGGTAAATAACAATGAACCTTCCCACTAAATGATGGAAAATATCATTGATAAATCGCTGAAAGACCGCTGGCGCATTATTTAAACCAAAGGGCATGAAAAGATTCTCGAAATGACCTTCAGGTGTATTGAAGGCCATTTTCCACTCATCTCCTTCCTTAATTCTGATCAGATTATAAGCTCCTCTTGTCATGCCCGGTTCTGACTATGTGCGGAGGTCAGACAGAATAGCAGCACGTGTTTAGTGTTTGTTTTGGAGTCGTGCTGGATCCGCCTCCCATCAGGTGCACTGGGTGGGGTCATTAGTTTAAATGGCTCTCAATTCCAGTGCTCTGAGCGGGTTGTAGAAATCAGTCTGGCCTAGGAAGCAAGCAAGCAAGGAAGGAAGGAAGGAAGGTTTTCTGTCCCAGCTCTGATAACTTAAGTGTGGTTTCTGTTCTTGTTGTTTGCTGTTTTAGTTGTGTTGGTATCTTCTCTCCCATCCAGGTTCTGTGCGAGCAGGCTGCTCCTATTTCCCCTTTTCACCATCTCAGGGAATTTAGGGTGTATTAGCCCAGGCACGAGGACACAGCATTCCTACCACCAAGGTCTGCCTGTGGGCTGAGCAGTGCAGGGAGAGAGGTTAGGGATTGGCTAGGAGGTGACCCTTCCCCTGCTTCTCGCTCAGAGCCTGGTTGTTGGTTTTTCTGTGTGTCTGAGTGCATGTCCGCCATGACATTATAACCCGCCAAACTTTGACTGTCATTGCTCAGCGGTTTTGTGATGGCGTCAATTGAAGTGTTAGTTGACCGCATGCATGGGCTATCCCTAGAGGTTGCGGAGCTACGTGGTTCGGTCACACGGTGTCAGAATGCTCTGGCATCAGGTGCAGGTCAAATTTGTGTGGAGCCTAAAGTGGCTCTTCCTGATCGATTTTCAGGGGGTACGGATGACTTTATCCGTTTTAGAGAATCCTGCAAATTGTATTTCTGGCTGCGTCCATCGTCGTCAGATGATGAGAGTCAGAGGATAGGAATAATCATTTCTCTGCTTAAAGGGGACGCGCAATCCTGGGCCTTTTCTCTGCCACCCGGTTCTTGGGCCCTCTGGTCGGTGGAGGAATTTTTTAAGGCTCTGGGATTAATCTACGATGACCCAGATCGGGTCTCGATGGCAGAGTCGAGGTTACGTAATTTATTTCAGGGTCAACATACTGCAGAGGCTTACTGTGTTGAGTTTAGGAGATGGGCTACGGAATCAGAGTGGAATGATCCTGCGTTACGTAGTCAGTTTTGTCAAGGGTTATCTGAGAGATTGAGGGATGCCCTTGCTTTTCATGAATACCCAGACTCTTTGGAGAATGCCATGTCTTTAGCAGTACGGTTAGATAGACGTATCAGAGAAAGGTGTAGGGCTCCCTCCGCGCAAGGGATCCCTTCTGCGAGTGGTTTCGTCTCTACTACCTCCCCGGGTGATGTTACAGGTAATTCTGGGATAGCGGAGGAACCCATGCAGCTGGGTCAGGTTTCTTGCCATTCTAATAGTAGAGACTTTAGGAAATTGCACAAACTGTGTTATTATTGTGGAAAGAGTGGTCATTTTATTTTTGCTTGTCCTTATGTTAAACCGCAGGTGGAAGTGAAAAAGAAAGAAAGAAAAAACTTCCCTGTCACTTGGTAGCGTGAATGGTGTGGTGGAGCAGGCAGTTATGCAAGCTCCCTGCAGTTCCCGTTTTCTCCTTCCAGCTGTGGTGGCGCTAGAGTCAAGAATTTTTTTTGTTGAAGTATTCCTTGATTGTGGTGCTGGGGTAAACCTAATTGACTCTCTTTTTCTTCAAAATCTAGGACTAAGTACTTGCACTTTAGAGAATGAGATTCGAGTTTTTGCAATTGATTCTTCCCCTCTATTTCAAAGGAGTCTTACTCCTTACTCCATTGTTCATGGTATTCACGGGTGGGTGATGCACATGTTGAAATGATTTCTTGTTTTGTCATGAAGGATTTGCTAGCTCCTATAGTTTTGGGGTTGCCATGGTTGATTAAACATAACCCAATTATAGATTGGCAAGCGAGACAAATCATTGGTTGGAGTGAGTTTTGTTCGGATAATTGTCTTGGCACATCTATCTCTGGGGTGTCCACTACGATTTTACCTCAGTATCTCTCAGATTTTGCGGATGTATTTTCAGAGGGTGGGGCTCAGGAATTACCCCCTCATCGAGACTATGATTGTCCAGTTAATCTTATCCCTGGGGCTAAATTGCCAAAATCTCGGCTTTACAACTTTTCTCAACCCGAAAGAGAGGTCATGCGAAAGTATATCACCGAGAGTTTGGCAAAAGGTCATATTAGGCCATCTAAGTCTCCGGTGGCAGTAGGCTTGTTCTTTGTAAAGAAAAAGGATGGATCGCTGAGACCGTGTTTGGATTTCCGGGAATTGAACAGTATTACGGTCCGGGATCCATATCCCCTGCCTTTGATTTCTGACCTTTTTGATCAGATTGTGGGAGCCAAGGTGTTCTCCAAGTTGGATTTGAGGGGGGCCTACAACCTGATCAGGATCAAGGAGGGGGATGAGTGGAAAACGGCCTTCAATACGCACGAGGGTCATTTTGAGAATCTGGGTATGCCTTTTGGGTTGACGAATGCACCAGCAGTATTTCAGCGATTTGTCAATGTCGTTTCATCACCTGGTGGGGAGGTTTGTGGTGGTTTATTTGGATGACATTTTAAATTATTCTCCTGATCTGAAGACCCATCAGGATCATGTGAGACAGGTTTTGACGATCCTTTGGGAGAATAAATTATATGCTAAATTGGAGAAATGTTTATTTTCGGTGCCGGAGCTTCCGTTTTTGGGATATCTGCTTTCTGACTCTGGTTTTCGTATGGACCCCGAAAAGGTCCGGGCGGTTCTGGAATGGGACCGACCAGAGAATCAGAAAGCTTTGATGCGGTTCTTGGGGTTTACTAATTATTATAGGAAATTTATTTCAAACTATTCCACCATTGTGAGACCTCTCACGGATATGACTAAGAAGGGCGCTGACGTCTCTGTCTGGTCGGATGAGGCATTGCAGGCCTTTTCAGCTATTAAGGAGCGTTTTGCGTCTGCTCCCATTCTGGTGCAGCCCGATGTGTCTCAGCCATTCATCGTGGAGGTTGATGCATCTGAAGTGGGGGTTGGAGCGGTACTGTCGCAGGGTTCATCTCCTGGCAAATGGGTCCCGTGTGCTTTTTTTCTCCAAGGAGCTCTCGGTCGCCGAGAGAAATTATGATGTTGGAGATAGAGAGTTGCTGGCTATCAAGTTGGCCTTTGAGGAATGGCGTCACTGGTTGGAGGGGACGTCTCACCCCATTACGGTATATACAGACCATAAGAATTTGGCTTACTTGCAGTCCGCCAAGCGTCTGAACCCTAGACAGGCCAGATGGTCACTGTTTTTTTACCAGGTTCAATTTTGTGGTTCCCTTTCGCCCAGGGGTTAAGAACATCAAGGCAGATGCCTTGTCTCGCAGCTTTCCTGGGGGAGGTGATTCAGAGGATCCTGCTCCGATTTTGGCGGATGGGGTGGTGGTCTCCACTCTGTACCCCGAATTGGAGATGGAGGTGTTGGGAGCTGAAGAGGGGGCTCCTGGTTCTTGTCCCCCAGGGAGGTTGTTTGTTCCTGAGGGTCACACGTCTCTAGATAAAAGACACAATGGGAAATAACAGAGAGGACTTATCTAGAGCAGAGCTGGAGCAGACGATCCACCACACATCCAGAGCTCACAGGAAAGAACTATAATCCACACAGGCCACTGGGGGAAGAAGGGATAAATAGCCTCACTATCAATCAAACCCAGTACACCTGAGGGAATGTGGATCCAGCTCAAACCCAAACCAAAACAAACAGAGAAGTCAGACATGTGCAGCCAGTCTGACAGACCTCCGCACATACACAGGGCAAGCGGTGACACATGGCTAAGGAATTACAGTGAATGGCACTACCTACCTGCACGTTTATTGGCTGCGTAGCAGCCAACAAAAATGCGGGGAGGAGACTCAAGCATCGCGTTCGAGCATACGTGATATTCGGCCGAACACCGCGATGTGCCGAGCATCGCGATGCTCGAGTAAAATTAGTGTTCAGCCAAGCATGCTCACCAAACACTGATATCCACGCTTCTGCAATGTCCTTCTGTGTCTGTCTTAAATAAGATGGCTCGATCAGTGGACCAATCATGGGAAGCTGTTCAGCCACTGCCAGTCATTGACTCATGTGCTTGATTGTTGGCTTGACTTCTGACCCATCTTGTCTCTTTACTTCTCTGGATTAAACCCTGATGTTCTGACTCAGATTTGACCATTGACTGGCTTCCAATTTAGCTGCCTTTCTGACACTTTAGTCCTTGGTTATTAGGCTTGGCCTTGACCCTTACCTGCACTAATTACACAAATTCAAATAAGTCTTAAGTTGATCGAAACTGACGAATTCAACCAAAATTTATGTTTATCAGGTGAATTTTAACAGTGAAAGATCGTTTTAGCCAGAGATGCGCAACATGCCTAGACAGCCTACAGCTATAAGGGCATGCTGGAAGTTGTGGTTTTAAAACAGCTGGAGGGCTGCAGGTTGGGCATCCCTGGTTTTAGCCAAGACTGACTGCCATTGTCTGAAAAGAAGTCACTTGTGTTTGAAATTTCTGTCCAATAGTCAGACGAAACATTTAAAGAAAGACTGTTCATGGATGAAAGATCATTCTTAAAGGGGTTATCCCATGACTAATATAAAAAAAATGAAAATCAGACATCATATAGTACATGATATGCTCTTTCTAGAACCAGCCCTGTTCCTTACATGGATCCAGAGATCCCCCCACTCATTGGTCTGCTAGATTTATATCAAGCTGCCAGCTCAAGGGGAGTGTCTTTAATGGAGCTGCTAAAGGATGAAACTGAGCATGTGCGGCCTTCTCAATGAGGAGGTCAAAGACATAAGAAAAAAAACTAACAGCAGGTGGAGCTATACAGATACAGTGACTATGCTAAATTGTTAATTACATGCAATTACAAATTTATTCAGATCCATGTGCTGGTTTGAAAACTGTAGAATATTTTTGGGTGGGACAACCCCTTTAAAAAGAACGTTCCCAGAAAGATCACTTTGTCCATCACCTGGTTTCTTTGAACGTGTTTGGCGAATTTGAATGACTAAAATGGCCAATATGGATTAAAATGTGTATAGCCATGTGTGCAAAACGATCGTTCACCAGATGATCCTTTGTTAAACTGCTGTTAAACCATCAGTCTACTTCTGTTTATTGTGTATGGCCACCTTTAGCCTCTGCTAACCAGACTAGCCAGCACAAAACCTAACTGTGGAAGTGTAATGACATTGTACTTGTTGATTTCTATTGTTTTCTATAATATAAGCAGCAGAGGACGTGACTGTTAACTTTTTTATCTCCCACTCTTTGTGGAAATAACAGTCCTGTTTATGGGGACATCATTGCTGAGCCGAGCACTTTTTATGTTGGCTATACATAATTGAAAGCTGTTGGCTGGACAGATATTTCCCTTGGCACACTATATAGATACTGCACTTTATGGATCACCGTAGTAATCGATTATTGGAAATTTTCGTATACTGAAAGTAACATATACTATGCTCGACCCTGGAATGAGGCATATCGTCATAAATATTTCAATTATGTTGCTGGCTGCATGGCTATAGGGTATGCCAAACATAGATTTCCTTATGACAATGGCACTTGTCAAGAGGTGGGATATATTAGGGAGTAAGTGTAACAGTCATCTCATGCACCTATTGTGTTTGAAGCAGGAAAAATTGGCTAGTATAAGGATCTGAGTAACTTTGACAACAAGGGCCAGATTGTGATGGTTGGATGACTGTTCCAGAGCATCTACAAATTGGCAGGACTTGTGGGGTATTCCCAGTATGTAGTGGTTGGAATGTTCCAAAAGTGGTCTAAAGAAGGACCACTGTTAAACTGGTGATGGTCATGGGAGCCCAAGAGTCATTGATGCATGGGGAATAATGACTAGCCTGTCTGGTCTGATCCCAGAGAAGAACAACTTTAGCACAAATTGCTGAAAAAGTTACTGTGTATTGCAGCTTACAGTCTATGAGACAGTATAGCTTCATACCAGTTACAGTGCTCATGCTAACTTTTGTCCACCACTGAAGGAACATCACTAGAGGAAGTTGGTGTGAAACGACTGTGCTAACTAACCAGTTTAAATTTGGGCCAAACCTAAGAGCATATTCCAGATAGCAATTTCAAGGTTGGGGCAGGCTGAGTATGTGAGTAATACAGATAGCAGTTCTAAGGTACAGGCAGGTGGCAAGGGGCAAGGAGCAGAATTGGTATTTAGACAAGGTACGATGCACAGTTAGTCACAAAAGAGATCACACCTTCTCTGTTTACTAGACACTAGAAAACCTCAAAGCTCAGGCAAGGAGGTGGGAGCACTGATCAGCACCTTAACCCCTTCAGGGCCCTGACATTTTCCACCTTAAGGACCAGGTCATTTTTTGCAAATCTGACATGTGTCACTTTATGTGGTGATAACTTTAAAATGCTTTTACTTATCCAGGCCAGTCTGAGATTGTTTTCTCGTCACATATTGTACTTCATGACAGTGATAAAATTGAGTAAAATTATTTTCTTTTTTTATAAAAAAAAACGAAATTTACCAAAATCTTGAAAAAATTAGCAAATTTCCAAATTTCTCTACATTTATAATAGATAGTAATACCTCCAGAAATAGTTATTACTTTACGTTCCCCATATGTCTACTTCATGTTTGGTTGTTTGTTTTAGTTTTACATAACAAAGCATTTTTGAATATTATTTTTTTTTAGTGTCCCCACATTCTGAAAGCCCTAGTTTTATTTATTTTTTGGGAGACTGTCTTGTGTAGGGGCTCATTTTTGTCAGGATGAGATGACAGTTTAATTGGCACTATTTTGGGGTGCATATGACTTTTTAATCGCTTGCTATTACACTTTTGGTGATGTAAGGTGACCAAAAAAGGCTTTTTACAACGTTTTTATTGAATTTTTTTTACTGGTGTTCACCTGAGGAATTAGGTAATGTGATATCTGTATAGAGCAGGTTCTTACGGATGCGGCAATACTTAATATGTCTACTTTTTTTATTTACTTAAGTTTTACACAATAACAGCATTATTAAAATAAAAAACAGTTTTTTTTATTTTTTGGGAGATTGTCTTAGGTAGGGGCCTTTTTTTTTTATTTGACGTTTGTTTTTTTACTTTAAAACTTTTAATTTTTAGGGGGGAAAACTACATTTTTTTCACTTTTTTTTCACTTTTTTTTGTCCCAACTTTTGGAGGTCTGATCCCCTTTACAATGCACTCCAATACTTCTGTATTGTAATGCATTGTTTGTATGTGTAATACAGTGTGTCTTACTCATACAGCTTCCTACCTGTGAGATCCAGGGGGCTGATTCTCACAGGCTCTCCACCAGAAGGCAGCCCCATGCCTAAGTAAGGCATCGCGCTGCCTTCCATGCGATCCGGTCCCCGTCACAGCAGCACGGGGACACGATGACAGCTCCGATCCCCGCCCGACATTGCACGTGCCACGGTCAGCAATGACCGCGGCACATCAAGGGTTAATGTGCTGGCATCTGTGATTTCACAGATGCTGGCGCATGCAGCAGGGGTCCGGCTGTCAGTGACTGCCGGACCCCTGCCGCGGATCGGGCGGGTGCAACTCCTGCACCCACCGGATCTCCATAAAGTACATGTATGTCACGGGTCTTTAAGTCCCTGAAAGAAATTACGTACATGTACGTCATGGGTCCTTAAGGGGTTAATCAGCAGCTGGACAGGGAGCAAGAGGGAAAGAATAACTCTAGCAGTGGTGTAAGGAAGTTCACTGAGCACTAGTCCGAATACACACAGGTTGAGTGGAGTTACGGCCGTGTAAAGCAGTACAGCAGCGGATACGAGCTTCCAGCGTAACAGATGGCTGGATGTGTGGGTGTCAATTACCTGTTGAAGAAATGGCACCAGGATGTCCTATGGGAAGAAGGCAAGCCAGTGGAGACAGTAAGACAATCTGGGCAATGTTCTGCTTGGAAACCTTGGTTCCTGGGATTCATATGGATATTAATTATCTAAACATTGTTGCATCAGACCTTACGACAACAGAACTTCCTAGTGGCAGTGGCCATTATATAGCATACTGTACATTTACAGTGTCATCTTTTCACACTATATATCCTGTAGACACATACAGATGTAGCAGGGGTAACACACACTCTTAACTCAAATTTCTTAAATCATCACGTTATCTTAAAAAAAAAATCCATTAAAAAGCAATTATTTAACGCATTTTAGTTGCATTTAGTTTAGATAACATGTCTCATAAAGCATGTGTGTTAACCCTGCTACATCCGCACAGTATATGTAACCATGACTTATCTTCTTTGCTACCGCTGGTTTGCTAACAGTAGTCATAACTTTATTTTCCAGACATTCCCCTGTTGTTCTATTTCTTCTCTTGAAATAGTGCCAATCGCAGCCACTGAAAGCAGCCAGGAACCCAGAATAGATCATTTCCCCTTTGGGTTTGAATTCATGTTCATTTTTAACTTCTCTTTGATGGCCATTCAACCGATTTGACTAGAAGTTTAAATCTTTTCATTCCATTGAAGGCGGCTCCAGTCACCGCAGGGATTTACGGGTGTGCAGAATAAAACATTTACATACAAGGTCATGTATCCTCATCCGGAACATTTTACAGAAAATTGTCCCTGGCATTTCACCGTATGATCTGTATGATGACTCAACCTCCGGAACAAATGGAATTTCCAATGTTCTTTGTTTTATTCAAACTGCAAAGTCGGTGGGATGTAAAAGGGCATTCGTCATTTCTCAGTATGAAGCTATTTTTCTACCATCACGCATCATAATATGTAGATTTATTCTGTACATTATTTGGAGTGCTCCTCCAAATAATATCATTTCATTTGCTGCCGGAGGAATGGCATGACCAAAGCACCTTGCATTTCTTTGTGACAAGCCATGGAGATTATACAAAGGAAGATCCAAATTTAGGTTCTCCAATGTATGAAGATTTGTTAAGGAGCACTCTAGATGGGACTGTTACAAAGTCGCTCTGTCACTTATGGGGCACTGGTATTGATCCAGTCTAGCTAGGGGTGTTGCAGGGGCACTCTGATATTGTTATGGGGCACAGTTGAACTGATCTGCTGAAGTGCAGACCAGTAGTCTCCAATTTGTTGCTATATGGCTGTTCCAAAACTGGAGACTCTCACTGGCTGGAGACCACTGCTGTAAGTTGAAGGGCTTTTCCAGAAGTATAGTATTAATGACCTATCTTCAGAATAGGTCAGCATGCAATATCTCATAGGTGGCGGCCATGCTCCTGGAATGCTGTGGAGGCTGTGGTGCCTCTGGTAATTGCCGCAGCCTCTTCAAAGTACACCGAGTACAATATTGTACATTGTATAGTGTCTGTGCTTAGTATTCATTTGAATGGGGCCGAGCTGCACATAGGCCATGTGAATGATGAACGCAATGTCACTTCCCTAGGAAGAGAACCATGGCTTCTTCAAACGCCTGATCGGCGGGGTGCCAGGAGTTGGACCACAACGAATCAGATATTGATGACTTATCCTGAGGATAGGTCATTAATATTTTACAGAATAAATAATTACAATAATAGGTGCACTACTGTGGTAGATGCAAAAAGTAACATCCTTACACTGATGTTCAAAATTAGACTTTAGCCAGTATATCCTTATATTAAGGACATACCTGAGCTCGCGCACCACGCCAAGGTTTCTCAAGTGTCATGGGACCTAACGCTAAAGCTTACCTGTACCGTATGGGTAGTACCGGGAGCCAGGGGGAAAATTACAGCAGCGTAAGGCCCAGCTCACAGCAAACAGCTCCCAGTTCCTTCCAGTGTGACTAACCACACATACAATGGATGGAGGGAGGAGGCTTAGAGTCCCACCCATGGCTGGCTGATATAGTGCAGGCCTCACAGGTGCACCTAAATGCTGCCTATGGATTGTAATCAAGGCGCATTTATATTGGAGTTTATACACCTCCACAAATAAATATACAATTTAAATGACAAAATACATGGTCTCAAAAGGCAGGAAATGCTCAGCCCCAAATGCAGTTGTACATTTATACTCGGGGGAGCAGATACTATGCTTGTGGTCCGTTACTAAGGGCGATCCCCAACAAAAAATGCATACATTGGAGGATGCCCGCAACAGACCACAAGTCTGTAATTATTTATTCTATATATCATTCCACATCCACATATTTTACCATCTTGTGTTCGATGTCTTTGTGGCACTTGTGGTCTGTTGCGGGCATCCTCCACTGTATGCATTTTTGTTGCTGGGGATCGCCCTTAGCAACAGACCACAAGCGCAGTATCTGCTCCCCTGAGTATAAATGCACAAGTGCATTTGGAGTTGAGCATTTCCTGCCTTTTTGAGACCACGGATTTTTGTCATTTAAATTGTACATTATTATTTTACTCCAGGAAAAGCCATTTAACTTTCCATTTGTCATCAATTGAGTAACAAAAATTGAGGCAGCTATTAAATACATTTTATTTTTTGTAAAGACTTTCATAAATAGTAGTCTACAAAGAGGTATCTCCCAGGTAAAGACAACCATCTCGCTAGCGCCACATTAAAGTGGCTCCCTATGAGTCAAAATCCGACTTTTTAACCAGTACAGGACCGCCGCACGCAGGATTGCGTCTTTGTGGCGGCCCTGTTATTCCTCCTGGACGCGCCGGGGCGTCATCCCGCGAGACGCGAGATTTCCTGTGAACGTGCGCACACAGGCGCTCGCATTCACAGGAACTGCAGGTAAACTAGCTGATCTACAGCCTGCCAGCGGCGATCGTTCGCTGGCAGGCTGTAGATGCGATTTTTTTAACCCCTAAAAGGTATATTAGACGCTGTTTTGATAAAAGCGTCTAATATACCTGCTACCTGGTCCTCTGGTGGTCCCATTTGCTTGGATTGACCACCAGAGGACACAGGCAGCTCTGTAAAGTAGCACCAAACACCACTACACTACACCCCCCTGTCACTATTAACCCCTTATTAACCCCCTGATCACCCCATATAGACTCCCTGATCACCCCCCTGTCATTGATCACCCCCCTGGAAGGCTCTATTCAGAAGTCTGTATGTGTTTTGCGGATCCGCGGTGTCCGTGTTTTGCGGATCCACGGATCCGCGTATCTGCAGAACACATACGGACGTCTGAATGGAGCCTTACAGGGGGGTGATCAATGACAGGGGGGTGATCACTCCATATAGACTCCCTGATCACCCCCCTGTCATTGATCACCCCCCTGTAAGGCTCCATTCAGAGGTCCGTATGTGTTTTGCATATCCACGGATCCATGGATCGGATCCGCAAAACACATACGGACGTCTGAATGGAGCCTTACAGGGGGTGATCAATGACAGGGGGGTGATCAGGGTGTCTATATGGGGTTATCACCCCCCTGTCATTGATCACCCCCCTGTAAGGCTCCATTCAGATGTCCATACGTGTTTTGCGGATCTGTGGATCCGCAAAACACGGACACCGCGGATCCGCAAAACACAGACACCGCGGATCCGCAAAACACAGACACCGGCAAGGTGCTTTCCGCATTTTGCGGATCTGCACATTGCCAGAACTATATAGAAAATGCCTTTTCTTGTCCGCAATTGCGGACAAGAATAGGACATGTGCTATAGGCTCTACAAAAAACGCAGTGTTTGCCCGATCAGGCCTGATCTTGTGCGCACACTTGCGTTCAGTCTGCCCCACCACAGTGACAGAATTTTTTTTTCTGATCACTGCAAAAACACTGTAAAATCATTGCGGCGCTATAAAAAAGATCACTTTTGAGGGGCATGGCGAGTTCATCGATTTTTTTTTTTGGCCCAAGTTAGCGGATTTTTTATTTTTTTCTTACAAAGTCTCATTTTCCACTAACTTGTGACAAAAAATAAAATCTCACATGAACTCACCATACCCCTCACGGAATCCAAATGCGTAATTTTTTTTTGACATTTATATTCCAGACTTCTTCTCACACTTTAGGGCCCCTAAAATGCCAGGCCAGTATAAATACCCCACATGTGACCCCATTTCGTAAAGAAGACAACCCAAGGTATTCCGTGAGGGGCATATTGAGTCCATGAATGATTTAACTTTTTGTCACAAGTTAGAGGAAAGGGAGACTTTGTGAGAAAAAAAATAAAAATAACAATTTCTGCTAACTTGTCCCAAAAAAAAACTTCTATGAACTCGCCATGCCCGGAATACCTTGGGGTGTCTTCTTTCCAAAATGGGGTCACTTGTGCAGGTATTTATACTGCCCTGGCATTTTAGGGGACCTAAAGTGTGAGAAGAAGTCTGGAATCCAAATGTCTAAAAATGCCCTCCTAAAAGGAATTTGGGCCCCTTTGCGTACCTAGGCTGCAAAAAAGTGTCACACATGTGGTATCGCCGTTCAGGAGAAGTTGGGCAATGTGTTTTGGGGTTTATTTTTACATATACCCATGCTGGGTGAGAGAAATATCTCTCTTTAATGACAACTTTGTATAAAAAAATTGGAAAAGTTGTCTTTTAGAGAGATATTTCTCTCACTCAGCATGGGTATATGTAAAAAGACACCCCAAAACACATTGCCCTACTTCTTCTGAGTACGGCGATACCACATGTGTGATACTTTTTTGCAGCCTAGGTGGGCAAAGGGGCCCAAATTCTAAAGAGCACCTTTAGGATTTCACAGGGCATTTTTAACACATTTGGATTTCAAACTACTTCTCACGCATGAGGGCCCCTAAAATGCCAGGGCAGTATAACTACCTTACAAGTGACCCCATTTTGGAAAGAAGACACCCCAAGGTATTTCGTGAGGGGCATAGTGAGTTCATGGAAGTTTTTATTTTTTATCACAAGTTAGTGGAATATGAGACTTTGTAAGAAAAAAAAATATATATAATAATTTTCCGCTAACTTGTGCCAAAAAATAAAAAGTTCTATGAACTCACTATGCCCTCAGTGAATACCTTAGGGTGTCTACTTTCCAAATGGGGTCATTTGTGGGGTTTGTCTACTGTCCTGGCATTGTAGAACCTCAGGAAACATGACAGGTGCTCAGAAAGTCAGAGCTGCTTCAAAATTAGGAAATTCACATTTTTGTACCATAGTTTGTAAACGCAATAACTTTTACCCAAACCATTTTCTTTTTTTTTACCAAAACATTTTTTTTCTCAAAGACATGTAGAACAATAAATTTAGCGAAAAATGTATATATGGATGTCGTTTTTTTTGCAAAATTTTACAACTGAAAGTGAAAAATGTCATTTTTTTGCAAAAAAATCGTTAAATTTTGATTAATAACAAAAAAAGTAAAAATGTCAGCAGCAATGAAATACCACCAAATGAAAGCTCTATTAGTGAGAAGAAAAGGAGGTAAAATTCATTTGGGTGGTAAGTTGCATGACCAAGCAATAAACGGTGAAAGTAGTGTAGTGCAGAAGTGTAAAAAGTGGCCTGGTCATTAAGGGGGTTTTAGCTAGCGGGGTTGAAGTGATTAAAGGGGCGGCCCCTGTTCTAGTCACTGTTATTGGTGCGGCCACTGTTCCAAGTCACTCTTAAAGATGCGGCCCCTGTTCTAGTCACTGTTATAGGTGCGGCCACTGTTCCAAGTCACTCTTAAAGGGGCGGCCCCTGTTCTAGTCACTGTTATAGGTGCGGCCACTGTTCCAAGTCACTCTTAAAGGGGCGGCCCCTGTTCTAGTCACTGTTATAGGTGCGGCCACTGTTCCAAGTCACTCTTAAAGGGGCGGCCCCTGTTCTAGGTCACTCTTAACACCTTAGTGACCACCAATACGCCTTTTTACTGACGTAAACGAAAGGGGTTTAAGACAGATAGCTGTTGTTAATCAATAATTATATGTACCCAAAATGGTGCATTAAAAACTACAACTTGTCCTGCAAAAAATAAGGCCTCATAAAGGTATATTGATGAAAAAACTAAAAAGTTATAGCTCTTGGAATGCAATTTTGAAAAAATGTGCATGGTCACTAAGGGGTTAAAGGGGAGGGCACTGTTCAAGTGACTCTTAAAGGGGAAGCCACTGTTCAAGTGACTCTTAAAGGAGAAGCCACTGTTCAAGTCACTCTTAAAGGGGAAGCCACTGTTCAAGTGACTCTTAAAGGAGAAGCCACTGTTCAAGTGACTCTTAAAGGGGAAGCCACTGTTAAAGTCACTGTTAAAGGGGAGGTCTTTGTCAAAGTCACTATTAAAAGTGCGGACTCTGTCAAGGTTACTGTTACATGGGAGGCCATTGTTGAAAGTCACTGTTAAAGTGGCGTCCACTGTGGAGTTTCTTATATTTGCTTTGAATAAAAAAAAAGTTATTATTACTTTACTTTCATATAGTTCCATAGGAAACTATATAAATATGTACTCGTTTACCATTTTCATATTAAATTATATTTTTTTATGGTTGAGATGACTATAATTACTAATAATTGTATTTTACAACTTTGGGATTACGTCCTTTAATTGTTATATTGCAGAATATGTTGGAAAAGGGGTACGTTGACCGTACTTGTCGGGGAGAAAAACAGGCAATTCTGAGGAGAATTGGCCAGGCATTATGGAATAAAAATGGAAACAGGCATTCCAAAGATGCTTATCTTAAAAAATGGTCCGACCTAAAAAGGCATCGGATGGACCTCGTCAAAGAGGTCAGAGACAAAAATTGTCCAGGTACGATGCTTACATTAATTTTCTATCACCCACCTATTGTTATTTATGTGTTCAGTTATGCAAATAAGTATTTCTACCCCTTTACAACTGATAACTTAGTTCAGTGGTGTCGAACCAATGGGACGGGTGCTAGAGGCGGCACTCAGTGCCCTCTCTGTGGGCCGCATACCCTTGAAAAGGTCTAAGGCGTACTAATCGGCTTTAGACATTTCCTACCATACAGCTTAGCAGGCACACTATTAACAGCACAGTCAGCATATTGAATGTAGGCAGGCTGTTACAGCAAAATGATAATTGTGTGGAAGACAGACTATACTGGTATTCGGGTACAATGGTAATGTTGGAAATTTGCAATAAATAATTTTGTTTGGTTTCTCTTCTACCTAAAAGTTCTCCAGCATGGATTTAGTAAATGTTGGGACACGTAGCTGATTATCCCTTTACAATATATACATACACTCACAGCGAGATACAGATATATGATGTAAACCTTTATCCAATGTCAAAACAGTTGACTTGGTCCACCTCATTTCAATAACCCTACAACAGTACCTTGCGAACCAATACCCCCCGCTACCTCATCCTAGCTATTAACGTACTCAACTGTAAACCATCTGAAAGACTTCATTCATAGTTTCATCAAACACCAAATCATGTGAAATCAAACATGGGGGTAATCATTATCCCATCCAGATCCCACCATAGATTAATTTGTGTACCGTTAGCTTTTTCTTTTTTTTTTGCTTTGCTTGTTTATCTTGGAATTTTTGTAACATTTGTTCATTACAGGGGCTACTCTTCCAAAAGTGCGCCCTAAGCGCTCTAAGAAGAAGGTGGTGGAAGAGAAGGAGATGACAGAGGAGGAAGAGGATGATGAGCTTGAAGAGGAGCAGCCAGGACCATCAGGGCATCAGGCCCAGAGCCCACCTGAGGCAGTTCAGGTCCAGGAGGATGAGGAGGAGGAGGAAGACGAGTTGGTGACCACCCCCTGCCAGGAGGGTAAATATATTCTGTTGATGTTTTAATGTCCCCACACACATACAGGTGCGAGTTTAGTCTTCACCACAGGCAGATTTTATTTAAGAAAAGAATTATAAAGTTCAAGTTCAACCTCTAATTGTTATTCAGACTTCAGATATTGCATAACCTAAAGTCCCCCACTTTGCGTTCACTCCAAGCAGTGTAACAAAAATATTAGTATATCACCAATCCTTAGGGTCTGTCAAAGACCATGCTCATTTCTCTGCAGATTCAGTTTTCACATCTCCTGTCCACACTTGAAAAGAACAGGATTTTTAATCCAAACTTTATTAAAAAGGCTTGATGGAGTACGGGAGTGACCTGTGCCACTATATCTGTCTGGGCACTCAGTACAAAAACATGGACCCTAATTAAATACACGTAAAGATTTTTTTACAGCTAGCTGATGTTACTGGTGTACTGATTTCCGTAAAGTATCTAAACGAGGCATACAATTTAATTAAGATGTAACGAGCATCCAAAATATAAAATTTTTCTTAAACTACAAAAATGAAAGTGCACAAAACAATATTAATATTTATCTAAAAAATTGGTGTAAAAACTATGAAACTGTCAACAAAGAACGTACAACACACAGCAGTAATATAAAACATGAACACTATAAAGTAATTAATCTACATAAAAAGCATTAACTTAACTACCTAAGTCCATAACCCTAAAGTCTAAAGAACTATTATTAATCCTAACTAATCCAATATATAATGGATTAACATAGTAACATAGTAACATAGTACATAAGGCTGAAAAAAGACAATTGTCCATCCAGTTCGGCCTGTCATCCTGCGAGTTGATCCAGAGGAAGGCAAAAAAAAACTGTGAGGTAGAAGCCAATTTTCAACACTTTAGGGGAATAAAAAATTCCTTCCCGACTCCAATCAGGCAATCAGAATAACTCCCTGGATCAACGATCCCTCTCTAGTAGCTATAGCCTGTAATATTATTACACTCCAGAAATACATCCAGGTGAACCCCTGTTGAATTTGTTTATTGTACTCACCATCACCACCTCCTCAGGCAGAGAGTTGCAGAGAGTTCCATAGTCTCACTGCTCTTACCGAAAACAATCCTCTTCTATGTTTGTGTACAATCCTTCTTTCCTCCAGACCCCTCGTCACAGTCACAGTCCTGGAGATAAAAAGATGATGGGATAGATCTCTGTACTGACCCCTGATATATTTATACATATTAATTAGATCTCCCCTCAGTCGTCTTTTTTCTAAAGTGAATAACCCTCATTTTGATAATCTTTCAGTGTACTGTAGTTTCCCCATTCCAGTTATTACTTTAGTTGCCCTCCTCTGGACCCTCTCCAGCTCTGCTATGTCTGCCTTGTTTACAGGAGAACTGTACACAGTACTCCATGTGTGGTCTGACTAGTGATTTGTAAAGTGGTAGGACTGTGTTCTTATCACGGGAATCTATGCCCCTTCTGATGCAACCCATTATCTTATTGGCCTTGGCAGCAGCTGCCTGACACTGGTTTTGCAGCTTAGTTTGCTGTTTATTAAAATTCCTAGATCCTTTTCCATGTCAGTGTTACCGAGTGTTTTACCATTTAGTATGTACGGTTGACTTGCATTATTCCTTCCCATGTGCATAACTTTACATTTGTCAGTGTTAAACCTCATCTGACACTTATCTGCCCAAGCCTCCAATCTATCCAGATCCCTCTGTTGTAGTATACTGTCCTCATCAGTGTTAATTACTTTACACAGTTTAGTGTCAGCTGCGAAAATTTATATTTTACTATGCAAGCCTTCTACAAGATCATTAATAAATATATTGAAGAGAATAGGGCCCAATACTGACCCCCAAGGTACCCCACTAGTGACAGTAACCCAATCTGAGTATGTACCGTTAATAACCACCCTCTGTTTTCTATCATTGAGCCAGTTACTTACCCAGATACAGACGTTTTCTCCCAGTCCGAGCATTCTCATTTTATATACTAACCTTTTATGTGGTACAGTGTCAAATGCTTTGGAGAAGTCCAGATACACGACATCCATTGATTCGCCGGTGTCAAGTCTAGAACTTACCTCCTCATAGAAACTGATTACATTAGTCTGACATGACCGATCCCTCACAAAGCCATGCTGATATGGCGTTATTTGCTTATTTCCGTTGAGATGCTCTAACATAGCATCTCTCAGAAAACCTTCAAACTGTTTACCCACAACAGATGTTAAACTTACCGGCCTATAGTTTCCAGGCTCTGTGTTTGGACCCTTTTTGAATATTGGCACCACATTTGCTATGCGCCAATCCTGTGGGACATTCCCTGTCAGTATAGAGTCTGCAAATATCAGAAATAAGGGTCTGGCTATGACATTACTTAATTCCTTTAGGATACGGGGGTGTATGTCATCCGGTCCTGGCGATTTGTCTATTTAATCTTTTTAAGTCGCTGATGTACTTCTTCCTGCGTCAGACAGGACTTTATCCGCTTTATACACCAAACAATGATTGTCTTTTAAAGTAGATTTAAAATGTATATTTCCTTTACTTTTACAGCGATCAATAAGTTATTGAAAGAAGTAAAAAAAAGTGCAGCAGGAGCAATGCGAAAGGATGAGAAAATTGAGGGCGCAGCTGCTGAAAAGGGTGAGGGATGAGCTGACCCTAGCGGAGGAGGCCAACAAAAAGGACATGGATGGACTGTTTGAACAGTTAAAAGAAATAAAAAAATTACCTTAATTTTTTTTTTTCATTTGTTTTATAAAACTTTATTGTTCTATAAAATTTGTTGTATTTTGTTTTATTGTAACCAATGAGGTTACAGTACGGACAAGTTAGTCTGGGCCAAAGTAATAATTCATTATCATTACATACAGCAGCCGCCGTTACATGGAAACAGGGTAATAGACATGGCGCCGCTTATTGTCGCACCACTTATTCACTATGACTATTTTCTTGTGCCGGTGGTCATGTGTGTGCCACAATTCAAACCGAATACTGCTGACCTCTTAGCAGAACGCGTGACGGGACCAGGTCCAATCATAGACCTTGTACAACATGCATACATGTAATGCAAAACTATTAAAATACAAGTATTTGTACTTAATGTGATCATGTCATCAAAAAAAAAAAAAATTATGGCTATAAATGGAAAATTTTTTATTTTAACCGCCTCCGGACCGCCTAACGCAGATGTGCGGTCCGGAGGCGGCAGCGCTGCGCACAGTCACGCATATACGCGTCATCTCGCGAGACGCGAGATGACGCGAATATGCGCGCGCGCATGCGCAGTTCGCGCCGGCATTTCGTAGAGGGGGGTCGGGTCACCAGCCTGTCAGCCAATGATCGCGGCTGGCAGGCTGGCGATTTTAAAAAAAAACAATCAAAGGCCAGATATCAGATCATATTAGTAAATATGATCTGATATATGGCTGCCTGCTCCTCTGCTGGTTCTTTTCGTCGGTTGGATCCAGCAGAGGAGCAGGCTTCACAGTGAGTACACCAACACTACACATACTAGCCCCAGATCACCCCCCTGAACCCTAATTAACCCTTTGATCACCCCTTTGATCGCCCCTGTCAATCACTAGTGAAAGGAAAAAAGTGATCAGTGTAAACTGTCACCTTTTTTTTTTCACTGGTATTGACCGTTAGGTTTTAGGTATAGTTTAGGCCCCTTGGTTAGGTAGTTAGCGATCAGTTAGCGCCCAGCCCACCGCACCGCAGTCCGTTATTCGCTGATTAGCGTATCGCTAATCAGCATTTGTACTTTTATAGTATCTGGAAGTGATCAAAACTGATCACGGTCAGATCTATAATAGTACTAGTGTCACTTTAGTTCGCCCTCCACCCAAAACGCAGTGTTTGCCCGATCAGGCCTGATCGGTCGCCCACACGTGCGTTCGCCCACGCCCGCCCCACCGCAGTGACAAAAAAAAAATTTTTTTTGATTCCTGCACAATCACTTTACACGCACTGCGGCGATAAAAAAATCCGTTTTGATATTTTTTATCAACCGCAGCGGCCTCCGGTACTTCGCTAGCCTCCCCTTTGTAAGACAGGCTTGCTTTTTTTTTCTTGGGTAGTCTCAGGGAATACCCTTAAATTTAGTTGCCCAAAATGTCAAACAGGGGGTATTCCTCTGAAGAGGCCTACAGGCTTCTGACCCAGTCGGATGAGGAGTGGGAACCCTCATCTGATGAATCCAGCGGGTCAGAATACGAACCTGTAGAAAGCAGTGGCTCTCTGACCCAAAGTTCAGACGAGGAGGCTGAGGTCCCTGATACCACCAGGCGTACCCGGCCCCGTGTCGCTAGACCACAGGTTGCGCAGGATCCGCTTCAAGAGCAGCAGAGTGGGGCTGGTGCTGTCGGATTACGTGGTGAGGCATACACCAGCAGCCCAGCCCTCCCTGGACCTAGTACCAGCACTGCCGTACAACCTGGTGAAGTAGCGAGCACCAGAAGGGCAGTTGAAGCTGGTACGGTGGCACGTGCAGTAGTGACCCCGTCGCAGCCACCGCAAAGACGTGCCCGTAGAGCCCCTAGAATCCCAGAGGTGCTGGCAAACCCTGATTGGCAGTCCCCAACTTCAGCCGCACCCGTAGTTTTCCCTTTCACTGCCCAATCTGGAGTTCGGGTTGAGACAGCTCAGATCGGTTCGGCCCTGGGATTTTTTGAGCTGTTCTTGACTGCGGAGCTCTTAGACATAGTTGTGGCCGAAACAAACAGGTATGCCACACAATTTATCACCGCTAACCCGGGAAGCTTTTATGCCCAGCCTTTCCGGTGGAAACCAGTCCAAGTTTCCAAAATTAAAACTTTTCTGGGCCTCCTCCTCAACATGGGCCTGACAAAAAAGCATGAATTGCGGTCATATTGGTCCACGAACCCGATTCATCACATGCCCATGTTCTCTGCTGCTATGTCCAGGGCACGTTTTGAGGCCATCCTGCGTTTCCTGCACTTTAGTGACAACACCGCCTCCCGTCCCAGGGGCCACCCTGCTTTTGACCGGCTCCACAAAATTCGGCCCCTCATAGACCATTTCAACCAGAAATTTGCAGATTTGTATACCCCAGAGCAAAACATCTGCGTAGACGAGTCCCTGATACATTTTACCGGGCGCCTTGGCTTCAAACAATACATCCCAAGCAAGCGCGCCCGGTATGGGGTCAAATTGTATAAGCTCTGTGAAAGGGCCACAGGCTATACCCACAAATTTCGGATCTATGAGGGAAAAGATCAGACCCTGGAGCCGGTCGGTTGCCCTGACTACCTGGGGAGCAGTGGGAAGACAGTTTGGGACTTGGTGTCACCCTTATTCGGCAAGGGGTACCATCTTTATGTGGACAATTTTTACACAAGTGTGGCCCTCTTTAGGCATTTGTTTCTAGAACGGATTGGCGCCTGTGGTACCGCACGAACTAGTCGCGCGGGCTTCCCCCAACGGCTCGTTACCACCCGTCTTGCAAGGGGGCAGAGGGCCGCACTGTGTAACGAAGAACTGCTCGCGGTGAAATGGAGAGACAAGCGTGACGTTTACATGCTCTCCTCCATTCACGCAGACACGACAATACAAATTGAGCGAGCAACCCGTGTCATTGAAAAGCCCCTCTCAGTCCACGACTATAACCTTCACATGGGAGGGGTGGACTTCAATGACCAGATGTTGTCTCCGTATTTAGTTTCCCGCAGAACCAGACGCTGGTATAAGAAGGTGTCTGTATATTTAATTCAATTGGCTCTGTACAATAGTTTTGTTCTCTACAGTAAGGCTGGGAGAACTGGATCCTTCCTCAAATTTCAGGAAGAGATCATCGAGAACCTCCTGTACCCAGGAGGTTCCGTGGCCCCATCCACCAGTGTAGTTAGCCGTCTACACGAGCGACATTTCCCCAATGTCGTTCCTGGTACCTCAACCCAACAGTCACCCCGAAAAAGATGTCGTGTCTGTAGCAGGAGTGGAATAAGGCGTGACACCCGCTATTTCTGCCTGACTGTCCTGACCACCCTGCCCTATGCTTTGGAGAGTGTTTCCGGAAGTACCACTCACAGGTACACTATTAGCATAGGGATCATCTCACCAGGACAGGCACACAGGGCTATTAGGGCCCATTCACTCACTGCTGCTGCAAACGTCTCCTTTCACATGGGACAAAGTGCATAACGCACTTCGCCACATCTTTGGGCGATTTGCGCTTTGCACATAGACCCATGGGGAAGGAGAGGTTTGTTCTATAAAGGTAAAAAAAAAAATAAAAAAAAAAACACCAGTAAGCAAAAGTTAATGTTCAGTTAAAAAAGTTAAAGTTTATATGTTCTGTTGCAAAGTTAATAAAATTATTGCGTTGCGGCCTGGTTTTTTTCTTTTTTTTTTTTTTTTGTTTTTTTACCTTCCAGGTGGACCAACCGATCGATTAGCTGCAGCACTGATGTGCATTCTGACAGAAGCATTGCGCTGCTGTCAGATTACACGCAAGTCGGTGTATGCGGCGCTGCAAGACGAGATTTTCTCCTCTGCAGTAACAGATACGTTTGCCGAGGCATACGAGCTGAGGAGGAGGCGGCGTTCCTATGCTTTGGCAAACACTTTGTATATATATAAAAAAATAAAAAATCCCGGCAATGATTTATTCATCCACATCGATTGGTGTGAATGGAGA
This sequence comes from Bufo gargarizans, assembly GCF_014858855.1. Taxonomy (NCBI): domain Eukaryota; kingdom Metazoa; phylum Chordata; class Amphibia; order Anura; family Bufonidae; genus Bufo; species Bufo gargarizans. The sequence goes on from NC_058081.1 coordinate 498,898,449, forward strand.
AATCTGGTTTGCCAGGGCATACGAGCTAAGTGGGTATGGATGTAGGGCGGAGCTCCTATGTCCTGGCAGACGCCTTTCCCCTCCATTTTTTTTTTTTTGGCAGAGATTTTTTCATCCACATTGATCGATGCGAATGAAGAAATCTGTGCCGTTCATTTTTTTCTTTCAGCCCAGAGGCTGAACGGAAAAAAAAAATCTCATTACCTGTATGCTCAATATAAGGAGAATAGCAGAAACTCCTAATGCTGGCCATACAAGTAATGATTGCGGAGACCCTCAAATGCCAGGGCAGTACAAACACCCCACAACTGACCCCATTTTGGAAAGAAGACACCCCAAGGTATTCGCTGAGGGGCATATTGAGTCCATGAAAGATTTAAATTTTTGTCCTAAGTTAGCGGAAAGTGAGACTTTGTGAGAAAAAACTAAAAAAAAATCAATTTCCGCTAACTTATGCGAAAAAAAAAAATTCTATGAACTTGCCAGGCCCCTCATTGGATACCTTGGGGTGTCTTCTTTCCAAAGTGGGGTCACATGTGGGGTATTTATACTGCCCTGGCTTTTTAGGGGCCCTAAAGCGTGAGAAGAAGTCTGGGATCCAAATGTCTAAAAATGCCCTCCTAAAAGGAATTTGGGCACCTTTGCGCATCTAGGCTGCAAAAAAGTGTGACACATCTGGTATCGCCGTACTCAGGAGAAGTTGGGGAATGTGTTTTGGGGTGTCATTTTACATATACCCATGCTGGGTGAGATAAACATCTTGATCAAATGCCAACTTTGTATAAAAAATTTGGAAAAGTTGTCTTTTGCCAGGATATTTCTCTCACCCAGCATGGGTATATGTAAAATGACACCCCAAAACACATTCCCCAACTTCTCCTGAGTACGGCGATACCAGATGTGTGACACTTTTTTGCTGCCAAGGTGGGCAAAGGGGCACATATTCCAAAGTGCACCTTTCGGATTTCGCAGACACATTTTGATTGCAAAGTACTTCTCACACATTTGGGCCCCTAAATTGCCAGGGCAGTATAACTACCCCACAAGTGACCCCATTTTGGAAAGAAGACACCCCAAGGTATTCCGTGAGGGGCATGGCGAGTTCCTAGAATTTTTTATTTTTTGTCGCAAGTTAGTGGAATATGAGACTTTGTAAGGAAAAAAGAGAAAAAAAAAAATCATCATTTTCCGCTAACTTGTGACAAAAATAAATAAATTCTAGGAACTCGCAGTGCCCCTCACGGAATACCTTGGGGTGTCTTCTTTCCAAAATGGGGTCACTTGTGGCGTAGTTATACTGCCCTGGCAATTTAGGGGCCCAAATGTGTGAGAAGTACCTTGCAATCAAAATGTGTAAAAAAATGGCCTGCGAAACCCGAAGTGTGCACTTTGGAATATGTGCCCCTTTGCCCACCTTGGCAGCAAAAAAGTGTGACACATCTGGTATCGTCGTACTCAGGAGAAGTTGGGGAATGTGTTTTGGGGTGTCATTTTACATATACCCATGCTGGGTGAAAAAAATATCTTGGTCAAATGCCAACTTTGTATAAAAAAATGGGAAAAGTTGTCTTTTGCCAAGATATTTCTCTCACCCAGCATGGGTATATGTAAAATGACACCCCAAAACACATTCCCCAACTTCTCCTGAGTACGGCGATACCAGATGTGTGACACTTTTTTGCTGCCAAGGTGGGCAAAGGGGCACATATTCCAAAGTGCACCTTTCGGATTTCACCGGTCATTTTTTACAGATTTTGATTGCAAAGTACTTCTCACACATATGGGCCCCTAAATTGCCAGGGCAGTATAACTACGCCACAAGTGACCCCATTTTGGAAAGAAGACACCCCAAGGTATTCTGTGAGGGGCATGGTGAGTTCCTAGAATTTTTTATTTTTTGTCGCAAGTTAGTGGAATATGAGACTTTGTAAGAAAAGAAAAAAAAAGAAAAATCATCATCATTTTCCGCTAACTTGTGACAAAAAATAAAAAGTTCTATGAACTCACTATGCCCATCAGTGAATACCTTAGGGTGTCTACTTTCCGAAATGGGGTCATTTGTGGGGTGTTTCTACTGTCTGGGCATTGTAGAACCTCAGGAATCATGACAGGTGCTCAGAAAATCAGAGCTGTTTCAAAAAGCGGAAATTCACATTTTTGTACCATAGTGTGTAAACGCTATAACTTTTACCCAAACCATTTTTTTTTTTTGCCCAAACATTTTTTTTTTATCAAAGACATGTAGAACAATAAATTTGGCGAAAAATTTATATATGGATGTTGTTTTTTTTGCAAAATTTTACAGCTGAAAGTGAAAAATGTCATTTTTTTGCAAAAAAATCGTTACATTTTGATTAATAACAAAAAAAGTAAAAATGTCAGCAGCAATAAAATACCACCAAATGAAAGCTCTATTAGTGAGAAGAAAAGGAGGTAAAATTCATTTGGGTGGTAAGTTGCATGACCGAGCGATAAACGGTGAAAGGAGTGTAGTGCCGAAGTGTAAAAAGTGCTCTGGTCATGAAGGGGGTTTCAGCTAGCGGGGCTGAAGTGGTTAAGTTACCGGTATAACATTCCATTGTATTTAAATTGCATGTGTGTGGGGTATGAGCAATGGGGTATTGGCCAATGGTCATCTGAGGAGAGGTGTACCTGTGTAGTGAGGTGACGGTATGGTATGAGGGTGTACAGCTGGTTCGCCTCTACGTGGTGCACCCTGGGTTATGGTAAATGAACCAGCGAATACTGAAATACTGGAGGTCAATCATTACTTCTCATAAACTGTGTGTGAGTGAGGAGGTGGGGGGGACATGATGGAGGGGGGTTTAAGGTGGTGGAGGGTTTAAGGGGGGAAGGGAGGTTGGTGTGGATTTTATAGCGTGGGATATACAGTGTGTAGCACGTAAATAGAGGTGACATACAGTACTATATTTGTTTTATTAGTTAATTCTACCAATACCACCTATAGCAAAATCTCCAAAGCTGGAATTGCAATGCAATAAAAATTAGTTGCATTTCGAATTCAACACTATTGCTAAAATATTCGTATTGCTTGTATTGTTATAGTTAAAAAGTGACCACTACATCTTAAGGTACTTTCACATTTGCGGCAGGACGGATTTACTATAATGGGGACGGGGGCGGAGCTCCAGTGCAGCACGGCGGTGCACGGCGAAAGGCCGCCGGACTAAAATTACTGCATGTCAGGCTTTTTAGTCCGGCGACTTTCGCCGTACACCGCCGTGCTGCGCCCCCGTCCCCATTATAGTAAATGGGGACGGAGCGGCAGTCTGGCGAAATAGCCGCAGGACGGATCCGACAGGGTGAACAGCCTGTCGGATCCGTCCTGCCGCAAATGTGAAAGTACCCTAAGATGTAGTGGTCACTTGTTAACTATAACAATACCAGCAATACGAATATTTTAGCAATAGTGTTGAATTCGAAATGCAACTAATTTTTATTGCATTGCAATTCCATCTTTGGAGATTTTGCTATAGGTGGTATTGGTAGAATTAACTAATAAAACAAATATTGTACTGTATGTCAGAATAGTGCCTTATAACAGTTGGATTCAAAATGTGGTTAATAATAATAGGAAATATTATCACATTGCGATTAAAAATTAGCACTGCTAGATTCAATATCAGTTAAGTTCGTTAATTCTAGACCCATTCCATTAGAGACCCAGCAGCAGCCTAAAGTTGAAATCGTAATGCGATTAATATAACTCGAAGTAATCGCATGGCGTTTTCAACTTGGTACTGCTATATTCCATGTTCGTTAATTCTTAAGTTGAAATCGCAATTCGATTATTTCAAGTTATAATGATCAAATTGCGATTTTAACTTAACACTGCTATATTCCATATTCGTTAATTCTAGCCTAATATGGAATATAGCACTATATTCAAAATATTCGCGAATTAGCGAAGTGACGATATTCGCAAAAAAAATCGATATTCGAATATTCGCGCTCAACACTAGTTGCCACACACCAGATAAGGCCGAATTTTTCATAGAAAGAACATTATTATTATTATTATTATTATTTTTTAAGTTGTATGGGTTTTTAATGCATAAAATAAACTATTAAGAGACTTTATTATGATTTTTTTATTAGCAATAATGCAGACAATTTAAAAAATCCCCATCAATTCCAATACAAAGCAAGTACAGAAGCTCAAAACAAAATTATTTCAGGATGTCGTTAATTCAACAATGATTAATCAATTCGACACACGTCCCCGGATAGGAGACCTAACAGGGATTAAACTGATGAGAATAGTACTACAGAAAATACCACTCATATAGGGTGTGACAATAAATTGGACAGCACAGACGCAGTGACCGTGGCGTGGATTCAAACAAAGGGGAGGGAGCCAGCGTTTTTTTTTAACCATCTCGCCGTTCGAAAAATCCAGGGAGTTATTCTGATTGCCTGATTGGAGTCGGGAAGGAATTTTTTATTCCCCTAAAGTGGAGAAAATTGGCTTCTACCTCACAGGGTTTTTTTATTTTTTTTTGCCTTCCTCTGGATCAACTGGCAGGATAACAGGCCGAACTGGATGGACAAATGTCTTTTTTCGGCCTTATGTACTATGTTACTATGTTATGTACTAATAAATGGACCCCAGATTGGGGACGTCACGTCACAGGGATTAAACTGATGAGAATAGTACTACAGAAAATACCACTCATATCGGGTGTCACAGTAAATTGTAGACTGTTTGCGGTTGTTTGCGGTGCATTAAAAGGGGAGTTTGGTCTGTCAATGTCTGCGAAGCGGACGTAACCCTTACACTACCTGATATCGATACAACATCATACCTGATTGTATACACACACTGGATATTTTAAACCATGTTGTTCAAAAATTTTTAGGATTCTTAGGTGATTTATGCCCTTTATGGATTAAAATCCAACTCTGCGTCAACTATGCAATTTTCCATGGGAGTTTTGCCATGGATCCCCCTCCGGCATGCCACAGTCCAGGTGTTAGTCCCCTTGAAACAACTTTTCCATCACTACTGTGGCCAGAAAGAGTCCCTGTGGGTTTTAAAATTCGCCTGCCTATTGAAGTCAATGGCGGTTTGCCAGGTTTGCCCGTTCGCGAACATTTGCAGAAATTTGCGTTCGCCGTTCGCGAACGGAAAATTTTATGTTCGGGACATCTCTAGTATTGAGTCGTGAGACTTGAAAGGATGTTTCTTGTTCCCCCTTGTGTGACTGCTGATCCTGACTAAAAGAATATGGATTCTTATTGAGATAGTAAAAATTGGTTTCTGGGCTGGGGAAGAGGTGTGCAAAAGGAAGAACAAAGTTGTTAAAGTCCGATACTTCTAGCCCAGTGACCCATTAATAGTATAGCCCAAAGACTCCCAGTATTGATAGTTCTTATGTTCACACTAATCAATGACCAGGTCATGAATGCCCTAAAAGGACTTACTTCCTATTCCTGAATGTTATCTTTAATTCTGCTATTTGTGTTAATTGTTTGTTGTTTCATCCCCTACATTAGGAGGTTTTTGTTCAAAGTCGTAGCTGAGGCTACCTGGAGATGCTCATGGGAGACCTCCACAAAGATGGGAGACCTCTGTGAGGATGGGAGACAAGGTCCACTTTGTTCTGTTGGTCCCCCCCCACCCCGTTTACGACGCCACCTGGAGATCATCGACCATAGGGACTGACATCTGACTTTCCCATGCTAAGTCCAGTGTCATGGGAGGCTATACACTAGGCTAGGTTGTCATGGAAGCTGGCGAAGAGGATTGGAAGCATGTGGACAGATGTGCTAGGCTTTCGTTAGAGAAAAAATGAGGTCCAAGGGGGGACTACTGATAGAGATGTGGACTACATTCTTTGAATTCAGCTAAGAAAGCTCCCACATACTTTAGATCTCAGATAACACCTTATTTTCTCCAGAGCACAAAGGTTCCATCCTACCCAAGAGAACACTCCTCCTAGCTACTTCATATAAGTTTTTTCTGCTGTTAGAGAACTCCATTACAAGATGGCACCTGTAGTTAGATATTTACATAGTTCACATAGCACAGTTAGTAAAACAATGCACAATGGGCAGATACCAAGTGTTATCTCTTGTCTTATTTTCATATTTCAGCCAATGTAACAATGCCACATGCCTCAGGGGAAATACCTTTCTGATGTCTACAGTATAAACTGCTGTACTTACTGTAATAAACAAGAATTTGCTTTGACCCCAGTGTGTGTGTCACAGTTATTTTCTTCCATGCACGTAAAACCCTTGGGTTACTATTAATTTGGAGCATTAGAGCAAACGTGATCGGCCCTGATTAAGGGCATCTTTATCACTGTTCTCTATGCATAAGAATATAACTACTATCATACTGTCTCCTATGTAGAAGAATATAACTACTATAATACTGCTCCTATGTACAAGAATATAACTACTATAATACTGTCTCCTATGTACAAGAATATAACTACTATAATACTGTTCTCTATGTATAAGAATATAACTACTATAATACTGCCTCTTATGTAGAAGAGTATAGCTGTATTAATTCTGTCCCCTATGTACAAGAATATAACTAATATAATACTGTTCTCTATGTATAAGACTATAACTACTATAATACTGCTCCTATGTAGATGAATATAACTACTATAATACTGCTCCTATGTAAATGAATATAACTACTATAATAATGCTCTCCATGTAGAATATAACTTCCTCCCCTGGGCAAGAATATGGATCTGCACAGGGAGTTGAATTTACAAATCTGACTTTAATTACTACCGTACATAACCTCATATTTCTATTCTTGCTTCTGATCTCTTTTCAAATTACTTCCCAGAATAGAACTTGTGAATATATGAGAATCCTCAGGTTTGATTACAGTATGTGGGGTAGAGACAATCAGTCATCTTCTCCTTCACTGCTTTCTTTCCTTGTCAGATTTATCAATGGGAAGATTTTCTCAGAACATTTTTTTTCAGATTGTGATCATAATTGATTTCTTGTTTATGAACGTCGCTGTTACTATGAATTATAACCTACAGTAAGTAAAGCTGAGCGGCACGCAGTTCCCATTATTTTTCCTTCCAGCTAAAACAGCTCCCTGTGAAATCCCTGCAATATAACCCTCATCACCTTCATCCTCTCCCTCTTTCATTTTACCTGTCATTGTTTTAGGAATTTTGAAACAGCCGGGGGCCCCAGGTGCTGGCTTCCAGATATATTAAGGCTCCGCATCATGACCGCCGCAATCAGCTGAACACATTGGAGCTGGGGAATTCAATTTAAATACCATTACATTTTAATAAACAATGAGAAGACGAAAAAAAGGAAAGATATTAATGTAAGCTGTATTGAAAAATCAAGAACTAGAAAGGCGATGAGGCATGAACGAGGCACATGTATCAGAGCGTCTTGTGTCTTAAATATAGATAGAAGGAAAAGATTGCGCATTCATCTGTGACAAGTTGTCTTGTGATCAGTTGTCCTTCTTTTTATGTGGTTGACAGCATTTTGCATGTGCCATGTTTCCTGATATATATCAGTGTACCATAGAGAAAGGTTGTCACAACTAGAGATGACCTTGCGGTTCGCATGGTGGTTGTTTCGCGGTGAACTCTGCTCGTTCGCATAAATGCCGAACATGCGAACATATGGCAATGTTCACATGCGCCATATTCTTTTGCATTGCGCCGAACTTTGACCCATGACACATCCATCAGGTGGGACAGGACAGCCAATTGAGACGTTGCAGCACATGGACATACCCCCACCCTATAACAGAACCCAATCTGGCAGCCATTTTACATTCTGTGTTTTGCCAGTGTAGGGAGAGGTTGCATTGTGGAGCAGGGACAGACTGTTAGGGACTCCAAAAGCTAGCTAATAGGGCCACAAAAGTCCTTTCAAGGACTTGTATAGGTGTGCTATCGATAGGTGTGATATACTGAGGGGTGGGATATACTCATAATTTACCTTCTAACGTAGAAAGTATATTATAGTGCATTTGTATTGTGCAGCAGTTGTGTGCAGTTCTGCTGCGATACCGCAGCTATATAGAGGGACAAACGCTATTGGAATAATTAATTGCAACTGGTGTGATATACCTGTTGCCCCCCAAAAAAACTGATTGAGGGGTGTGATATACCTATAATATACTTTCTAACATAGAAAGTATATTATAGTGCATTTGTATTGTGCAGCAGTTGTGTGCGGTTCTGCTGCGATACCGCAGCTATATAGAGGGACAAGCGTTATTGGAACAACTATTTGCAACGGGTGTGATATACCTGTTGCCCCAAAAAAACTGATTGAGGGGTGCGATATACCTGCTTCCACAAAATACTGATTAAGAGATTTGATATATCTTTTTCCACAAAATACTGATTGAGGGGAGCGATATACCTGCTTCCACCAAATATTGATTCAGGGGTTCTATATACCTGTTTCCACAAAATACTGATTGAGGGGTGCGATATACCTGCTTCTTCAAAATACTGATTAAGGGGTTCTATATACCTGCTTCCGCAAAATACTGATTGAGGGGTGAGATATTCCTGCTTCCAAAAAATGCTGATTAAGGGGTTTGATATACCTGCTACCACAAAATACTGATTGAGGGGTGCGATATACCTGCTTCCACCAAATATCGATTCAGGTGTTCTAAATACCTGCTTCCACAAAATACTGATTGAGGGGTGCGATATATCATCTTTCACCAAATACTGCTCTTCTCTAGGGACTTTGGCACAGATTCATTTTGAAAATGACAGGCAGAGGAAGAGGCAGGCTGTTACGCAGGGGTGCTAGGGGTCAGGCAGGTGCACCAGGCCGGATCCTAAGTGGGAAGTTAGAGAAGGTGCATGCAATTACATCAAAAGACGCACCAGAGTTAGTTGAGTGGCTCACTCATCCTTCCGCTTCTGCACCCTCCTCATCCTCTGTATCTGCACCCTCCTCACTCTCTGCTGTGTGCAGCCCCAAAGACACCAACACCACCACCACCATAGGCCCTTCACTCGAGTCAGAGGAATTATTTTCCCATCCTTTTCCAGACCTTACCGATGCACAGCCATTCTTGGCATCGGATCAGGAAGAGGAGGTAGCAACTGCCGCCACCCAGCGGTCGGATGACAGTACCCAGATCAGTCCAAGGAGGGTGGTCCCCGCTGTTGCTGCCTACTCCGAGATCTCTAATATCAGTGGTGGTGAAGGTGACGATGATGACGATGGACGTCACTTGGGTGCCCACAAGAGAGGAATGACAGAGCAGAAGATAGGGAGAAGGAGGAGAAGCAGGCAGAACTCGCAGTGCACAGGAGGCAAAAAACAGACTGCAAATGTATCTGGAGCGAGCCACCCACCATGCACGGCCACATCTTGTGCTCCCAGGATGCCAGCACATGACAATAGTGTTGCCATCTGCAGCCTGTGCTGTCAACGCATAAATCGCGGTAAGCCCAACACTCACCTGGCCTCCCATCACCGAGCCCAGTGGGAGCAGCGCCGTCAGAACCCACAAAGCCACACTCCCGGCGCTCCACGTCCTGACTCTTCTTCTCTCTCCTCCCAATTTGTCCTCCACTCCACCTTCCACCATGCCATCGTCGCGTTCATCTGGCAGAAGGCAGGCTTCTGTGGTGCAAATGTTCAAGCGTAAAAAGTTGATGATGCCGGATAACCTTTTTGCCCAACGGCTGACTGCTGGCTTGTCGGAACTGCTAGCCTGCCAACCACTGCCATATAAACTGGACTCGGAGGCCTTTAGAAAATTTGTGGCCATTGGCACACCCTAATGGAAGGTCCCCGTAAGAAAAAATATTTCTCCCAGAAAGGCATCCCAGAGTTCTATGGCCAGGTTCAGCAGCAATTGAATATATCTCTGGCACACAGTTTCAGTGCCAAGATACCACAGACACATGGCCTAGCAAACACGGGAAGGGAAGGTATATAACTTTTACTGCCCACTTGGTGAACCTTCTGACAGCCGTCAAGCATATAACCACGGACACCCGTGTGGATTTGTTGTTACGGATTGCATGCAGGCCTGCCTCTTCTTCTCCTCCTCCTACTCCATCCTCCATCTCCTCCTCAGCTGACTCCTCCTTTTCCACTGCTACCGCTTCTTCCGTTGCCATGCTGTGCTGTGGCTGTTGTGCCTGGAAGCCAAGAGCCACACCGGTCCTGCACTGCTTTCAGCTCTGCGGTCACAGGCCGATCAGTGGCTCAATTTGACAATTGGTATAGTGGTGTGTGCCAACGGTGCCAATCTGATGAGCACACTGAAACAGGGCAAAATGACACACGTGCCATGCATGGCACACGTCCTGAACTTAGTCGTGTCGTGCAGTGGGTCGTTGCCAAATATCCTGGGGTCTAGGACGTCTTGCGACAGGCCAGGAAAATTGCTGGGTATTTTACAAGATCTTACACGGCCATGGCTCGCCTTGCTGACGTTCAGCGGCGACATCAACTGTCCGTCAGACGTCAAATTTGTGACAGCCCGACGCGCTGGAACTCCACCTTGTATATGCTTGATAGACTGCTTCAGCAGCAACGTGCCGTTAATGACTACCTGAACAAACTCTGAGCAGGACAGGTTCTGGGAGCTTGGTTTCTGCTCATGCACGATGCATACAGACTTCTGCGGCCATTTGATGAGATCACCAAACTGGTCAGTCGCAGCCAGGGCACCATCGTACCTTACGCCTTCTTTCTGGAGCTTGCATTGCGTTGTGTCATTGATCAAGCTGTGGAGGAGCAGGAGCTGGAAGATGAGGAAGTCGCAATGCTGAATGAATTTCCAGGGGGGGCTACTCCATCTGAGACAAGTCAGCAGGAGTCTGAAGAGGAGTCAGAAGAGGATGGTGGCTGGAGGGAGGAGGAGGAGAAGCAAGAAGAGCAGGCTTTGAGGAGGACTTAAACTTTTCGGGGATTCCTGGTGTTGTCCGTGGCTGGGGGGAGGAGACCAAGGACAACATTCTCCTGGGCGATGAGCAGGATCCAGGGCGCTCCACCGCTTCCAATTTAGTGCAAATGAAGGCCTTCATGCTCCAATGTTTGAAGAGGGACACCAGTATAAAAAGCATAAAGGGCAAGGACCAGTACTGGGTGGCAAAGTACTTAGACCCCTGGTACAAACACAAAATGGCGGCCAAGTTACCAGCATCACAGAGGGCTGTTAGAATGCAGCATTTACAGGCCTTGCTGCGAGAGATGCTGCATTCTGCTGTTTCTGGTGCTGGCAGAGGAATTTTCACCCACAGCGAAACAGGTGCGGGTACCAATCCTACCGCTCCTTCCAAGAAGAGGGCGGTTTGAAGGTGTATTGGTCATTTCGGATATGAGATCATTCTTGCAACCAACCCATCGAGTGCCGCCCTCCGGATCCAGCCTCATGGAACACCTATACCGGCAGATGTCCGACTACATCGGGTTAACAGCGAGGAACCCCTGGACTACTGGGTGTGCAGGCTTGACCTGTGGCCAGAGCTGGCACAATTTGCATTGGAACTCTTGGCTTGCCCCTCATCAGGTGTCCTGTCCAAAAGGATGTTCAGCGCAGCAGGGGTGATCGTGACCGTTAAGCGCACTCGCCTAACACACGACAGTATGGACTACCTCACATTTCTAAAAATGAATGAGGCATGGATCGCAGAGGAATTAAACACCTGTGACGACCATGTGTAATTGAATTTCCTTAAGCCAGCCCACACATATCCGCCACCACCCAGAACAAATAATGGTCCTTGTCTTATGTATACACAGCGGCATAAAAGGCCTTTTCTGTCAGGTGAATCCCACATTTTTGGGGCCTCTACTCCAGTGGCCTACAGTAAAATTTTTATCCTGTGACTGCCTATTATACCTCCTGCCACATCATCACAAGTTTTTTTCTGTCAGGTGAATGCCTAATTTTGGGGCCTGTACTGGCCTACAGTTAAATTGTTATCCACTGACCGCCTAATATACCTCCAGCCACATAATCACTTGTTCTATTCTGTCCGGTGAATGCCTAATGTTTGGGGCCTGTACTCCACTGGCCTGCAGTAAAATTGTTATCCACTGACCGCCTAATATACCTCCAGCCACATAATCACTTGTTCTTTTCTGTCCGGTGAATGCCTAATGTTTGGGGCCTGTACCCCACTGGCCTGCAGTAAAATTGTTATCCAATAACTGCCGAATATACCTTCAGCCACATAATCACTTGTTCTTTTCTGTCCGGTGAATGCCTAACGTTTGGGGCCTTTACTCCATCACTAGTCACAATTGAATCAAATTTCCAGAGAATTGTCCAGGGTCTGTGCTTAGGAGTGTCTTTTCTTTCTTTACATGAAGTGATGCCCATAGCTCCCATTCCTCAGTACCCAGTAGGAGTAGAAGCTAGATCAGTACAGGATAAAGTATTGTGCTGTGTGTACACAGTGACTCCAGCACATTGACTACTTCCCCTATACAGGTCCTTCTAAAAAAATTAGCATATTGTGATAAAGTTAATTATTTTCTGTAATGTACTGATAAACATTAGACTTTCATATAGTTTAGATTCATTACACACCAACTGAAGTAGTTCAAGCCTTTTATTGTTTTAATATTGATGATTTTGGCATACAGATCATGAAAACCCAAATTTCCTATCTCCAAAAATTAGCATATTTCATAAATATTAGCATATTTCATAAATAAAAGAAAAGTGTTTTTAATACAAAAAAAGTCAACCTTCAAATAATTATGTTCAGTTATGCACTCAATACTTGGTCGGGAATCCTTTTGCAGAAATGACTGCTTCAATGCGGCGTGGCATGGAGGCAATCAGCCTGTGGCACTGCTGAGGTGTTATGGAGGCCCAGGATGCTTCAATGCGGCGTGGCATGGAGGCAATCAGCCTGTGGCACTGCTGAGGTGTTATGGAGGCCCAGGAGGCTTCAATGCGGCGTGGCATGAAGGCAATCAGCCTGTGGCACTGATGAGGTGTTATGGAGGCCCAGGATGCTTCGATAGCGGCCTTAAGCTCATCCAGAGTGTTGGGTCTTGCATCTCTCAACTTTCTCTTCCCAATATCCCACAGATTCTCTATGGGGTTCAGGTCAGGAGAGTTGGCAGGCCAATTGAGCACAGTAATACCATGGTCAGTAAACCATTTACCAGTGGTTTTGGCACTGTGAGCAGGTGCCAGGTTGTGCTGAAAAATGAAATCTTCATCTCCATAAAGCTTTTCAGCAGATGGAAGCATGAAGTGCTCCAAAATCTCCTGATAGCTAGCTGCATTGACCCTGCCCTTGATAAAACACAGTAGACCAACACCAGCAGCTGACATGGCACCCCAGACCATCACTGACTGTGGGGACTTGACACTGGACTTCAGGCATTTTGGCATTTCCCTCTCCCCAGTCTTCCTCCAGACTCTGGCACCTTCATTTCCGAATGACATGCAACAGTCCAGTGCTGCTTCTCTGTAGCCCAGGTCAGGCGCTTCTGCCGCTGTTTCTGGGGAATGCGGCACCTGTAGCCCATTTCCTGCACACGCCTGTACACGGTGGCTCTGGATGTTTCTACTCCAGACTCAGTCCACTGCTTCCGCAGGTCCCCCAAGGTCTGGAATCGGTCCTTCTCCACAATCTTCCTCAGGGTCCGGTCACCTCTTCTCGTTGTGCAGCGTTTTCTGCCACACTTTTTCCTTCCCACAGACTTCCCACTGAGGTGCCTTGATACAGCACTCTGGGAACAGCCTATTTGTTCAGAAATCTCTTTCTGTGTCTTACCCTCTTGCTTGAGGGTGTCAATGATGGCCTTCTGGACAGCAGTCAGGTCGGCAGTCTTACCCATGATTGCGGTTTGGAGTAATGAACCAGGCTGGGAGTTTTTAAAAGCCTCAGGAATCTTTTGCAGGTGTTTAGAGTTAATTAGTTGATTCAGATGATTAGGTCAATAGCTCGTTTAGAGAACCTTTTCATGATATGCTAATTTTTTTAGATAGGAATTTTGGGTTTTCATGAGCTGTATGCCAAAATCATCAATATTAAAACAATAAAAGGCTTGAACTACTTCAGTTGTGTGTAATGAATCTAAAATATATGAAAGTCTAATGTTTATCAGTACATTACAGAAAATAATGAACTTGATCACAATATGCTAATTTTTTTAGAAGGACCTGTATATACTATCAGTATTGAATTACATTTTCCAGCATTCCTCAGTGTTTATTATCTCCTTTATAAAACCATGTTTAAGCCATCCATGAACATGAAATTAACCATATGGGAGTAGCCGACAATCCTGGCAAGCCACTGGGGGGTACTTAACTGTCTCCTGATGGCAAATGTCAATAAAATTAAAGAATGGGCATTTTAAATGTGGTCATTAATGGGTGAAAGTATGTAGCTGAAGCAGTGCTTAGACATCATGGACAGTTGAGTCACATTATTATGACCACCATCTAATATTCAGAGTAACTGCCATGTGCAGCATGGACAGCAGCTAGACAGACTGGGAGTGACTCAATAAGGCCCTGGTAGGTTGTCACCGGTGTCTGGAGCCATGCTGACTGCAATACATCCCACAGCTACTGGAGAGTGCGTGGGAGAAGATCCATAGAGCGAACAAGATGATTGAGGTGGTCCCACAGATGCTCAATTGGATGGGGAATTAGGGGGACAGGGTAGTACTTGGAAGTCTTTGTCATGCTCTTCAAACCAATGTTGGATATTTGTAGCCATGTGACATGTTGTAATCTTGCTGGAAGAACCCATCTGCCGCAGGGAAGACAATCAGCATGTATGGATGTACATGCTCTGCAAGGATGGATTCATACCCTGTATTGTAAGGGTATTTTTTAAGTATTGATTGGTTCTGTCCCTTTAATTCTGTTCCCTTTTATTATTACTATTCTGTGTAATGATGTGCCTTGTAATGTAGTACTCATCCCTCATTGTGCTGATAAGACCACATTACTGAGTGATCTCAGAGATATGTGTGAAGCTGGAGGAGATGCTAAGACTGGAGCAGGGGCTAACAGGTTTAAACTCTGTGACATACATACATTCAAGGCATTCCATTGAAGACTTCATTCTACATGGCTTGTGGCAAACTGCAAATAGGACTTCTTACGATTGCTTTCAAAAATGGACAGATTTGTGAAGTACATGACTAATAGTAGATTCTCCCAAATCGTGTATCTCGGCAGCTCCTCCAGCTTGATCATGGGCCTCTTGGCTGCTTCTCTAATTTGTGTTCTCCTTGCAAGGGCTGTCAGTTTATGTGGACACCCACGGCTTGGTAGGTTTGCAGTTGTGCCATCCTTTTTGAATTTTCATATGATGGATTGATCAGTGCTCCATGAGTCAGAGCTTGCTATATTTTTTTTATAACCTAACCTTCTTCACACTTATTCACAACTTTATCCTTGACCTGTCTGGTGTGTTTCTGGGTTTAAACTAATGTTTTTTTTACTAACTACTAACTAACTAATGTTTACTAACTACCCTCTGAGGCCTTCACAGAACAGCTGTAGTTATACTGAGAACATATTACACACAGGTGGAGTCTATTTACTAGTTTATTTACTTCTAAAGGTAATTGGTCACACTGTATTTTATTTAGGGGTATCAGAGTATAGGAGGCTGAATTTAAATATTTCTTTATAAAAAAACATGTATCATTTTCTTTTCACTTCACACATACTTGCTACTTTGTGTTGGTGTAGCACATAAAATCCCAATAAAATACATTTAGGGTTGTGGGGATAGCGTTAAAAAATGTGGAAAAGTTCAAGGCACTGTATATACACTGTGACTCTACCAGTAGAATAGTGAGTGTAGCTTTGGATTAGAGCACTGGATATAACTCAGGATCAGTACAGGATAAGTAATGAAATGTATGTAAACAGTGACTCTACCAGCAGAATAGTGAGTACAGCTCTGGAGTATAATACAGGCTATAACTCAGGATCAGTACAGGATAAGTAATGTAATCTATGTTCACAGTCACATCCAAATTTTGCAATAAGGCAAGTTTATTACAATTTTTTCTTTTTATTTGGAATTTTGTATTTATTAATTCTCTATAAAATGAAAGTAAAACATCTGGGATTATATGAAGCCAAAACTCTGGTGGGCGAAGAACATCTTTTCACATTATGTATGGAAAAAAATACTAAAAAGAAACATTAATTTGGCAACTCAGCAATTATCATATTTGCATAGATTTTATTTCGAGTCTAATATTTTGCATCTGCGCTTTAATAAATGCTGATCAGATATCATGAATTTCAAAACATCTGATTTCGATTTGAACATCGGGAAAACCTGATTTTCCAAATAAATTAACATATTTTCCTGTTTACAATAACATTGCAGAGAAGAGGAGACCGAAATTTGAATAACGACAATTAAGCCCTCTTTTAGCAAACATGGCTTATTACATTTACATAATCCAAACAATTTCTAGTTTCAACCTGGTAAAAAACACAACGTAAAAGACTGATAAGATTAAATGTTCTATAGTCGGAAATTAGACTCAATATAGTGTATAGGGATTCATTGCATAACTGAACATTGTAAATAAGTTTATTACATAAAAGATTTGTACTGCATAATATGGATTACATAATATAGATAACATATGCAGATTATGCTACTAATTCTCAGTAGATTTGCACCATACAAAATCTGCCTCCATGGACTCAATTTTACTCTTATTTGGAAGGCTAGAGAACTATCCGGAAGATGCTGACACCTATTTACAGGGCCATATTTAAAGCTCATGCTGCCCTAGGCACTAAGGGAGTCATTTATTAAGACTGGCGTTTTAGATGCCGGTCTTAATAAACCCTCTGCTGGCGGATGATCCACTGAAGCTGTGTAGAGCCGATGGCCTCTACATAACTTCGGAGCACCACCAATGTAAATCTACTCCCGCTTCCTTGCTGCCATAGATTTTGAACATTTTCTACACATAAAACAGACGTAGAAAATGATAAATGAGAAGGGCCTGTCGGCCTACCCCTTCCCTGGCCACGCCATGCCCCCTTTATTTAGACCTGGCTTAACTGGGAAAAGCTGCAGATTGCGGCGCATATAAACTTTGCGCCATAGTCTGTGACAGAATTACGCCAGAAAACTGGCATATATATAAGTTAGTAAATGACCCCCTAAGTCTGAATACATCCCCAGCCAAATATGGCTGAGATCAGAATTGCAGTGTGTGCCGCTGTTAAGAGGGGCCGGAGTTACAGAAACGGTATAATACAGCCTACTCCGCTTTTTCTGTAAACTTGCGAAGAGCTCATTTGTATGCCCTCTTCCCAGAATTTCAATTGCCTGGCCTATAAGACTCCTCACGCCATTTAGGCGATTATGGCTTCCCCTGGTATGACATACAATGGTTAATCCAATCTCAGCCATGTTCCATGTTTTACTGACATGGAAAAAACCCTTTAACCACTTCCAGACCAGGCCATTTACC
Source organism: Bufo gargarizans (assembly GCF_014858855.1). Classification (NCBI taxonomy): domain Eukaryota; kingdom Metazoa; phylum Chordata; class Amphibia; order Anura; family Bufonidae; genus Bufo; species Bufo gargarizans. Next base: position 498,915,909 of record NC_058081.1, read on the forward strand.
CCCTTCCTGACCAGGCCTAATTTTACAAATCTGACATGTGTCACTTTATGTGGTAATAACTTTAGAATGCTTTTACTTATGTACGACTTTTTGATTGATATTATGGTTTTTGTGAGGTGAGGTGACAAAAAAAGCTGTTTTGGCATAATTTTTATTATTTTTTTTTACACTGTTCACTTAATAGGGTAGATCATGTGATATTTCTGTAGAGCCAATTGTTACAGAAGCAGCGATACCAAATATGTCTATTTTTTAATAATTTTTTTTTACATTTTACACAATAAGAGCATTTTTAGAAAAAAAATCATGTTTTTGTGTTTTCTTAGAGCCATATATATTTTTTTTTCTGGCTATGGTCTTGTGTGGGGGCTCATTTTTTGCTGGATGAGGTGACATTTTTTTACTACTATTTAGGGGTACATATGACTTTTTGATTGATTAACATTATGTTTTTGGGGAGGTGAGCTAACAAAAAAATCCGTTTTGGCGTAACTGAATTTTTATTTTTTTACGGCGTTCACCTGATGGGGTAGAAGATAATATGATTATATTATTATAGAGCTGGACATTGCAGATGCGGTGATACCAAATATGTCTATTTTTTTTCCTTCTATTTTTAAAATAAAAAAGAATGATTTGGGGGAATTCTTATTTTTTTATATGAAACTTGTTTTTCACAACACTTTATTATTATTATTATTATTATTACTATTATTATTATTTTTTTTTACACATTTTTTAAATGATTGATTTCTCCTGTAACTGGGCTGACATAATATCCCTAGTTACAGTGGAAATACACCCCCCAGAGAGGCTGCACAGCATAATACTGTGCTGTACAGCCTCAGTGCAGGGCTGATCGTTGTCTATGGAAGATCCAGTCAGCTCCTGCACTCCCCTAGCCCCGACGGTCACATAGCGCTTCCTGATCTGTATACACAGAGCTCGTTAAACGCTGTGTATACAGTGATCTAGAAGGCAGGGACATACAGAAATGGTCCCTGCCTTCTCTCTGGGTTGCCCTGCTGTCACTGACAGCGGATCCCCAGCTTGGTAGCTGCACGATTAGCGTGCAGCTGCCATCTCTAAAAAGGACATTCCAGGATGTCCATTCAGAGATAAACTGACCACCCAAGGACGTTTATAGTCAATGGGTGGTCAGGAAGTGGTTAAAGGGGTTGTCCCATCTCGGACATTGATGGCAAATCACTAGGATATGCTGTCACTGACATAAAGCTGTGCGTCCCACCTCTGGGACCTGCTCCTGTCCCCAGAAAAGGCTTCCCAAAGTGAAGGAAAGCACACCGTACAAGCATGGCCACCCTCTCTTCACAGCTATGGGAGTTCTGAAAATAGCTGAGTGCTGGGTTTGTGAATAAAGCCTGCCTGGGAAAGTGGAGAGGATATAAGTTATGATGATGGAACTGATGGTGATAGTAATTACCCACACTAGCACTCCCTGGGCCATGCAGTGATGGGATGGGGTGTAGTGTTGGGTGCAAATATTCATATTGCGAATTTCAATCACGAATATCGCTACTTCGAGAATTCGCGAAGATTTAGAATATCGTGCTATATATTCGTATTTGCGAATATTCTAGATTTTTTTTGCTACAGACATAGTTCTGTGATGTCACAAGTTCACAACAATACTTAGTAATATGTAGTCAGACCTGCTAAAATGTGAAGTTGCATGTATTGCGAAAAAATATGAGCATCATTAATTGCCGATTTGCACAATAGCAAATATATTGGAGCACTTTATCTGCATATAAAGCTATTGTAATGCTCTGCATAGCCAACCATTTTCTCCAGTTTTAGGAAACTTCTAGCAGCTTGAAAAAAGTACAAACCGGATTCCCAAAAAGTTGAGACACTATACAAATCGTGAATAAAAACTGAATGCAATGATGTGGAGGTGCCAACTTCTAATATTTTATTCAGAATAGAACATAAATCACGGAACAAAAGTTTAAACTGAGAAAATGTACCGTTTTAAGGGAAAAATATGTTGAATCAGAATTTCATGGTGTCAACAAATCCCCAAAAAGTTGGGACAAGGCCATTTTCACCACTGTGTGGCATCTCCCCTTCTTCTTACAACACTCAACAGACGTCTGGGGACCGAGGAGACCAGTTTCTCAAGTTTAGAAATAGGAATGCTCTCCAATTCTTGTCTAATACAGGCCTCTAACTGTTCAATCGTCTTGGGCCTTCTTTGTTGCACCTTCCTCTTTATGATGCGCCAAATGTTCTCTATAGGTGAAAGATCTGGACTGCAGACTGGACCATTTCAGTACCCGGATCCTTCTCCTACGCAGCCATGATGTTGTGATTGATGCAGAATGTGGTCTGGCATTATCTTGTTGAAAAATGCAGGGTCTTCCCTGAAAGAGATGACATCTGGATGGGAGCATATGTTGTTCTAGAACCTGAATATATTTTTCTGCATTGATGGTGCCTTTCCAGACATGCAAGCTGCCCATGCCACATGCACTCATGCAACCCCATGCCATCAGAGATGCAGGCTTCTGAACTGAGCGTTGATAACAACTTGGGTTGTCCTTGTCCTCTTTGGTCTGGATGACATGGCGTCCCAGATTTCCAAAAAGAACTTTGAATCGTGACTCGTCTGACCACAGAACAGTCTTCCATTTTGCCACACTCCATTTTAAATGATCCCTGGCCCAGTGAAAACGCCTGAGCTTGTGGATCTTGCTTAGAAATGGCTTTTCTTTGCACTGTGGAGTTTCAGCTGCCAAAGGCGGATGGCACGGTGGATTGTGTTCACTGACAATGGTTTCTGGAAGTATTCCTGAGCCCATTCTGTGATTTCCTTTACAGTAGCATTCCTGTTTGTGGTGCAGTGTCGTTTAAGGGCCCGGAGATCACGGGCATCCAGTATGGTTTTACGGCCTTGACCCTTACGCACAGAGATTGTTCCAGATTCTCTGAATCTTCGGATGATGTTATGCACATTTGATGATGATAGATGCAAAGTCTTTGCAATTTTTCGCTGGGTAACACCTTTCTGATATTGCTCCACTATCTTTCTGCGCAACATTGTGGGAATTGGTGATCCTCTACCTATCTTGGCTTCTGAGAGACACTGCCACTCTGAGAAGCTCTTTTTATACCCAATCATGTTGCCAATTGACCCAATTAGTGTTAATTGGTCTTCCAGCTCTTCGTTATGCTCAAATTTACTTTTTCCAGCCTCTTATTGCTACTTGTCCCAACTTTTTGGGGATTTGTTGACACCGTGAAAATTTGAATCAACGCATTTTTCCTTTAAAATGATACATTTACTCGGATTAAACGTTTGATCTGTCATCTACGTTCTATTACAAATAAAATATTGGCATTTGCCATCTCCACATCATTGCATTCAGTTTTTATTCACAATTTGTTTAGTGTCCCAACTTTTTGGGAATCCAGTTTGTAACTACAGTGACCCACGCCCGTATTGCGCGCGCAATAATAATTGATTTTCGCAATCAAGAAAATAATTGCGAATTCTCGAATTCATCAATATATGACCAATATTCTCAAAATATTGCGAATTCGAATATTGCCCCTGCCGCTCATCACTAATGGGGTGTGCCCTTTATTCCCCTCAGGGCACACTCTGTTTCTTGGGCCCTCTGTCTGGTGGTAGTTCCCTTGGTGTTTGGGGGTGCAAGGCAGGGGTCCTGAAGATGGGTATTAGGAACTGCAGCTCTAATACGCTGGGTCTCTTCAGAGAGACTCAGCGTATTAGAATTAATTACCAGCTTCCCCGATCGCCTCACAGGGGAGCTGGTCTTAACAGTGAAGCTTGCGATCCGGGTTTTTGACACTTTTAGATGTCACGGTCGCTCTTTGCCACGGCATCTAAAGGCTTTAATGTCTGCAATCAACATTATTACCAGTCACAGACATGAGCTGCAGGCCTCTTTTGTTTGAAACAGAATTGGTCTGCCAATGGCTCATGTACGGGGCTGGGAGCCTAAGGGTTAACAGGTGGCCAGCTTGTCTCTTGTGGCAGTGTTTCTGAGGCGCCTTTGGGATATGCAGTGCAGTAGACACAGCATAAATGGAATACTAAAAAAACATGGCTCTTGGAAGGTGGTGAAGACTGTGGCTGGTGATATATCTCATGTGCTGCCCGAGTCCTGGGAATGTGTCTGCCATGCAGTGCACAGTTTACAGACAACAGAACATCAGTGAAAGTATTGCTACTTACACTAGTACAGGGCTGTCAGAGTCACCAAGAGTATCGGTAATATTTTCCAGGACCTTAACCTGGCAGAAGTAAGCTAAGCGTGCAAACTTTAGCAAAAACTTTGCACGATTAAATATTGATGCTTCACGTTCAGCATTTCATTCCTTGGCAGATTGGTCACAGCTGGTGCTGCAAAGTTCCTGTTGGTTTGTATAGCAAGAATTTTAAAGTCTAGATAATTGCCTGTTCCCTATAGTACACCTGAGGCGAAGAAAATCCACAAGGTGTACAATAAAGTTTTCAATCACTGCACAGAAATAACATGGAAAATGGCAACTGCTGTGGGTTTATGAGATCCTTCGAAAGAAGGCAGCGAGGGGAAAAAAAGACAAATCACTGATGCATGAATGGATGGAGTTAAGTCTGTTGAATTTTGTCTGACTCCACAGTGACCTTGTCAAATTGAGTTAATGGCATATATATTCTTGTAACCATTGGTGTGTTAAGGCTGGCACTCCAGCTGAGGATGTCACACAACGTGGAAGATCACTTGATACTAAATCTCATTTTCAATATCTTTATTATTTGGAGTTGCAGGCCAAAACACAGGATCAGGATTTATTTTTTATCTTAATGAGAAATTGTGGATTTCATGAAAAGGAAAAATAAAGTGATGGATAAAGTTCATGTAAGTAATAAATAAGTATGAGATAGATAGGTAGATAAATAGATAGGTAGGTAGGTAAATAGATAGATAAATAGATAGACAGATAGATAGATACTATAGATAGATAGAAACATTGCATTAGTGATTAAAGAACACTATTACTGAACTTTCCTGGGAGTGCCGTGGAATTTCCTTCTTAGATAGATAATTATGAGATGATAGATTAGATACAGTAGATAGATAGATAGATATATAAACAGATAGTGCAATCTTATTTATGTCTAATATAAGCGATAAATATACCAGTTGTGTTAGGTAGTAGTAAGGGCCTCTCAACTGCCAATCACTTTTCTATTACTTATAAGATTAAAAGAAAACCGGCACTCCCCAAAAAATCTTTGCTGGTGATAGATTTATTGGTCACTCATATAAACAAGAAGTGAGCAGCAGTATAAGTGCACTTATACTGCTGCTCACTTCTTGTTTATATGAGTGACCAATAAATCTATCACCACTCACCAGCAAAGATTTTTTGGGGAGTGCCGGTTTTCTTTCATTCTTCTGATTTTGGGATTACCTCCACACAAACCGAGCACCCCTCAACCAGTACGCTGTGCCGCCTGACTTCATTACACAGTTTTTCTATTACTTAGTCCATCCAAGACATCTATGGTCTAATAGATAAGAGATACATATGAGTTCATTATTTCTTTCTAGGGGGGTTTAAAAGGGTAATTTTTACTGTTCAGAAGGCACATACGGGGCAGGAATACTACATAAGGAGAGTGGCAAAATTATTATTTTGTGGTAGCCAATCAGCACAAAAATTGAGGTATTGGCAGGAGGAGTTTGAGTAGGTTCGGGAAAGGCAACTGTGGCCTACTACTACTAACTCTGGCTGGATAGCTGGTGCTGCTACTGCTCACATTCTGGCTCTGGGTCTTTCATTTGGAACCTTTCCGTATTCCTGAAATTTTTGGGCCTAAATGTGCACAGTCACACAAAGTATGAAACAATTTTCAAATCTGGTTTAAAGGAACTTATAGACATGTCCTTCCCTTTTCACAAGCACACTGAAGACAATGCTACCGACAGTTGACTTTGGAAATACTGCAGTATTGGATTAGGATTTTACTGGGAGGTGTACATCTCCTTTCCAACTGTCAAATTGAGTGGGGTTAGCCACTGTTTAACCTGTGACTGAAGTGCTGAAAGGAGTGCAGGATCGGTGTGGCTCTAGGCTTTCAAGCACAACAGCCGCAGCACAACATGGCAACGTCTCACCTGGCACGTAGAATAGGTTCTGGGGAGCTTGGAGGGTGCAGCGGAAGAGGCGGTAGCAGTGGAAAAGGAGTAGTCAGCCGAGGAGGAGACGGAGGATGGAGTAGGAGGAGGAGAAGAAGAGGCAGACCTGCATGTAATTTATGGCTGTAATACCTAATCCACATGGGTGCCATGGGTTGCGGTTCCGACAAGCCAGCGGTTAGCCGTTGGGCAAGAGGGTTATCAGGCGTCATCAACTTTTTACGTTCGAACATTTGGACCACCGAAGCCTGCCTTTTGCCAGATAAATGCGACGACGGCACGGTGAAAGGTGGAGTGGAAGACAAATGGGGGGAGAGAGAAGAAGGAGAAGAAGCAGGACATGGAGCACAGGGAGTGTGGCTTTGTGGGTTCTGACGGTGTTGCTCACACTGGGCTCAGTGGTGGGAGGCCAGGTGCCTTCTTAAGGCTGTAGTCCCTAGGTGAGTGTTGGGCTTACCGCGACTTATGCATTGACAGCACAGGCTGCAGATGGCAATAATATTGTAAGCAACTGACACGTTAAAAAAAGCGCACACTGCGGAGCCATGTGCCGGCATCCTGGGAGCGCCAGATGTGACCGTGCATGGTGGATGGCTCGCTCCAGATACATTTGCAGTCTGCTTTTTGCCTCCTGGTCACTGCGAGTTCTGCCTGCTACTCCTCCTTCTACCCCCTATCTGCTGCTCTGTCTCTCCCTCTGAACTCTCTTCCTCTCTTGTGGGCACCAACATGACATCCATAGACACGTCATCATCATCACCTTCACCACCACTGACATTAGAGATCTCGGAGTAGGCAGCAACAGTGAGGACCTCCGTCCTTGGGCTGATCTCAGTACTGTTGTCAGACCGGGAGGTGGCGGCCGTTGCTACCTCCTCTTCCTGATCCGATGCCAAGAATGGCTGCGCATCGGTAAGATCTGGGAAAGGATAGGAAAATAATTACTCTGACTCGAGTGGAGGGACTATGGTGGTGGTGGTGTATTTGGGGGTGCACACAGCAGAGAGTGAGGAGGGTGCAGATACAGAGGATGAGGAGGGTGCAGAAGTGGAAGACTGTGAGCCACTCAACCAACTCTGGTGCGTCCTTTGACGTAATCGCACATACCTTCTACAACTTCCCACTTAGGCTCTAGTCTGGTGCACCTGCCTGACCCCTACCACACCTGCGGAATGGCCTGCCTCTTTCTCTGCCTGTCATTTTCAAAATGACCGTGTGACAAAGTCCCTATAGAAGAGCAGTATTTGTTGAAGCAGGTATATTGCAGGCCTCAAGCAATATTTGGTGGAAGCTGGTATATATATATCCCCTCTATCAGTATTTTGTGGAAACAGGTATATAGAACCCCTTAATGAGTATTTGCTGGAAGCCGGTATATCAAACCTCTTAATCAATATTTGGTGGAAGCTGGTGTATCGCAGGCCTCAATCAATATTTGGTAGAAGCCTGTATATAAATAGCCTCTATCAGTATTTTGTTGAAACAGGTATATAGAACCCCTTAATGAGTATTTGCTGGAAGCCGGTATATCAAACTCCTTAATCAATATTTGGTGAAAGCTGGTGTATTGCAGGCCTCAATCAATATTTGGTGGAAGCCGGTATATCATTCTCCTATATCAGTATTTTGTGGAAACAGGTATATAGAATCCCTTATTGAGTATTAGCTGGAAGCTGGTATATAAAACCCCTTAATCAATATTTTGTGGATCTGGTGTATTGCAAGCCTCAATCAATATTTGGTAGAAGCTGGTATATCAATCCCCTCTATCAGTATTTTGTGGAAACAGGTATATAGAATCCCTTAATGAGTATTTGCTGGAAGCCGGTATATCAAACCCCTTAATATTTGGTGGAAGCCGGTGTATCGCAGGCCTCAATCAATATTTGGGGGAAGCCGTTATATCTATCCCCTCTATCAGTATTTTGTGGAAATAGGTATGTAGTACCCCTTAATGAGTATTTGCTGGAAGCTGGTATTTCAAACCCCTTAATCAATATTTGGTGGAAGTCGGTGTATCGCAGGCCTCAATCAATATTTTGTGGAAGCTGGTGTATCACACCCCTCAATCAATATTTTGTGGAAGCAGGTGTATCACACCCCTCAATCAGTATTTTGTGGAAGCAGGTATATCGCACGCCTTAATCAGTTTTTGGGGGGCAACAGGTATATCACACCATTTGCAATTAGTTATTCCAATAGTGTTTGTCCCTCTATCTAGCTGCGGTATCTCAGCAGAGCTGCACACAACTGCTGCACAATACAAATGCACTATAATATACTTTCTATGCTAGAAGGTATTTTATAGGTATATCCCACCCCTCAATCATTTTTTTTGAGGGGGCAACAGGTATATCACACCAGTTGCAATTAGTTATTCCAATACTGTTTGTCCCTCTATCTAGCTGCGATATTGCAGCAGAACCGCACACAACTGCTGCACAATACAAATGCACTATAATATACTTTCAATGTTAGAAAGTATATCATAAGTATATCACACCCCTAAGTATGTCACACCTATCAATAGCACACCTATACCAGTCCATAAAAAGACTTTTGTGGCCCTATTAGCTAGCTTTTGGTGTCCCTAACAGTCTGTCCCTGCTCCACACAGCAACCTCTCCCTACACTGGCAAAAAAACAGAATGTAAAATGGCTGCCAGATCAGGTTTATTTATACGGTAGGGTGTGTGTCCATGTGCTGAAACATCTTAATTGGCTGTCCTGTCCCACCTGATGGATGTGTTATGGGTCAAATTTCGGCACAATGCAAAAGAATATGGCGCCGGCTGACATCGCCATATGTTCGCATGTTCGGCGTAACGCGAACGAACAAAGTTTGCCGTGAAACGACCGCCAGGCGAACTGCAAGGCCATCTCTATTTATCAACAGTGGGGCAGGGGTGAACCTGATTGATGCTTAGTTCGTCTGTATGCACGGGTTGTCTCCAAGTGCATTAGAGAAAAACATTTTGATTTTTACTATTCATTCTGCACCTCTAACTCAGAAGTGTTTATCTCAGATGGTACATGATATCCAATTAAGAGTGGGTGACTTTCATCAAGAATTCATCTCGTGTTTTGTGTTGGAGGGTCTCCCTGCTTCGTTCGTTCTGGGTTTACCGTGGTTAAGCAAGCACAATCAAACCATCAATTGGCAAGATAGACAGATTCTAGACTGGGGTGATTATTGCATTGACAATTGTCTAAATACATATTTTTCTGCTTGATCCACTAAAACATAACCCTCTTTTATATCTGATTTTGCCGATGTATTTTCTGAAAGTGGATGCCAGGATTTACTATCAACCTTATTTCCGGAGCTAAGTTGCCCCAAAATATACTGAGCAAAAATATAAACGCAACACTTTCAGGTTTGCTCCCATTTTGCATGAGCTGAACTCAAAGATCTGAAACATTTTCTACATACACAAAAGATCCATTACTCTCAAATATTGTTCACAAATCTGTCTAAATCTGTGTTAATGAGCACTTCTCTTTTGCCGAGATAATCCATCCTACCTCACATGTGTGGCAAATCAAGGTGCTGATTAGACGGCATGAATATTGCACAGGTGTGCCTTAGACTGCCCACAATAAAAATACGTTCCCACGACAGGTGGCAGAAGATCGGTGTAACTGGCAACACGTGGTTTGATCTGACATGTTTTCCATTTGGATCAAATGACGTCTGTATTGTTTCTGGTGCTTGCCACACCTTCTTTCCCCAGGTGTGGCTATTATGGTAATTTAACCTACTCTATTTATTGTTGTTTCTCCCACTATGCTATGTGGTTTATAGCTACTGTTGGAGTTGTGAATAGCTGGTGTGTGGATCTTGACTAAGTTCCTGGTGCTGCCATAGCCACTTGAAGTTAAGTGTTTTCTTTCCCTTTTGTATTTTGTTTGGGTTATTTTGTGTGTTGCATTTCCCTGTCATTTGTATTAAGGCCTGAGGGAGACTCCTGTTCGTCCTTCCTTTTGGAGGAACAGGTTGTCTCAGTCCCGACATTAGTACCAGGGTCCTATAGGGTGAGTTAGGACACTAGGTATTCCATGTATGAACTCACCTACCTCTGGGGTCTGTTCATACTGGTAGTTAGTCAAGACTTTGATTAGGGTTTTACTAGGAGGTGTACATCTTCTTTCCCTAGTTTACAGGCCTTATTCTCTCACCCCTTTCCCTCCTATGTTCCGTGTGGTGTTTCGCTCCCACACCCAAAAGTGACACCAACACTTGAAGTGCTTGGAGATGCACCAACATGGATGTCGGCCTAGAATTTCATGTTATTACTACTGTAATACACATATATGCTGCTTTTCAAAAAAAAAAAAAGAATTTGAACTGTGGAGATAAAACAATACAGCTTTATGCCTGATATTTCAAGTTATCACTCACAAATGTTATCCTTCACTATCCTGCAAATTGTAAGAGACGTTTATGCTGGTTTTAAAAACTTCAACCCCAATTTTTTTTTATTCGAACTGTGTGAGGATGCACCAACATGGATTTATTCCTAATATTTCACATTATCACTCAGTTATTTGTATATCTTTGTTAGCTACTCTGCATATTGTAACACACATATCTGCTGGTTTTAAAAACTTGAACTTGGCGAATTTTAAATCCCACAGGGACTCTTTCTGGCCGCAATAGTGATGGAAAAGTTGTTTCAAGGGGACTAACACCTGGACTGTGGCATGCCGAAGGGGGATCCATGGCAAAACTCCCATGGAAAATTACATAGTTGACGCAGAGTTGGATTTTAATCCATAAAGGGCATAAATCACCTAACAATCCAATTTTTTTTTTAACAACGTGGTTTAAAACATCCAGTGTGCATACGATCAGGTATGATATTTTATCGATCAGGTAGTGTAAGGGTTACGCCCGCTTCACAGACATTGACAGACCAAACTCCCCTTTTAATGCACCGCAAACAACTGCAAACAGTCCATTTGCCCAACCGGAAACTTCCCATTTGCACAAGGTTGGATACCAAGCTAGCCATGTCCCGTTGATGTCATTGAAGGTTTCTTCCTCCACCCAGCCACGTACAACACCAAGGGTCCCGGAAAGGTGAATTGAATAGATTTTTTGAATGAGGAGATGGTTAAACGCTGGCTCCCTCCCCTTTGTTTGAATCCACGGTCACTGCGTCTGTGCCGTGCAATTTACTGTCACACCCGATATGAGTGGTATTTTCTGTAGTACTATTCTCATCAGTTTAATCCCTGTTACGTCCCATATCAGGGTTGGATTGCCTTTTGTGAAAAAAAATGTAGGCCGGGTATCTTCAACTGCCTTCACAGTGACAGACCAAACTCTGATACACCAAACTGAATTGGGCATGAGCGTCCAGTAACGTGGCAAAAAAATTCCCAGCTCCGCAGAGGCTGTCCTAGCACCCCGGTCATACAAATACTCGTTGACGGCTTTTTCTTGTTGGAGCGGGCGGTCGAACATTAGGTGTGTTGAATTCCAACGTGTCGGGCTGTCGCAAATCAAGCGCCTCACTGGCATGTTGTTTCGGCGCTGAATGTTTGAAAAGTGCGCCATGGCCGTGTAGGAACGCCTGAAATGGCCACACACCTTCCTTGCCTGCTTGAGGGCGTCCTGTAAGCCTGGGCACTTAGACACAAAAAGTTGTACGATGAGATTCAACACATGTGCCATGCACGGCACATGTGACAACTTGCCCAAATTCAATGCCGCCAACAAATTGCTTCCATTGTCACACACCACTTTCCCGATCTCCAGTTGGTGCGGGGTCAGCCACTGATCCACCTGTGCGTTCAGGGCGGACAGGAGTGCTGGTCCGGTGTGGCTCTCTGCTTTCAGGCAAGTCAACCCCATGACACCGTGACACTGTCGTATCCGGGATGTGGAATAGCCCCTGGGGAGCTGGGGGGATTCAGTTGATGTGCAGCCAGACGCCGCAGCAGAAGAGGACTCAGCCGAGGAGGTTATGGAAGAGGATGGAGTAGGAGGAGTAGAGGAGGTGGCAGTAGGCCTGCCTGCAAGTCGTGGCGGTGTCACCAACTCTGCTGCAGCGCCACGCATTCCATGCTTGGCAGCCGTCAGCAGGTTGACCCAATGCACAGTGTAGGTGATATACCTGCCCTGACCATGCTTTGCAGACCAGGTATCAGTGGTCAGATGGACCCTTGCCCCAACACTGTATGCCAGAGATGCCATGACTTCCTTTTCAATCACTGAGTAGAGGTTTGGGATTGCCTTATTATAAAAAAAAAAATGTCCGGGTACCTTCCACTGTGGTGTCCCAATAGCGACAACTTTTTGAAGGCCTCAGACTCCACCAGCTGGTATGGTAAAAGCTGGCGAGCTAAGAGTTCCGTCAAGCCAGCTGTCAGACGCCAGGCAAGGGGGTGACTCTTTGACATTGGCTTCTTAAGCTCAAACATTTCCTTTACAGACACCTGACTGTGGGCAGATGAGATGGAACTGCTCAAGGTGAGAGACGAAGTGGCGGGTGGTTGAGAGGGGGCAAGGAGGACTGCAGTGGTTGACGTGGCTGAAGATGCTGGACCAGGAGGAGGATGGTGGCTTTGAGCTTGTGTGCTGCTTCTACTCGTCATCATGTGTTGATCCCATAGGCGTTTGTGATGTGCGATTATGTGCCTTCGCAAAGCAGTTGTACCTAGGTGGGTGTTGGATTTCCCACGACTCAGTTTCTTTGGCACAGGTTGCAAATGGCATCTCTGTTGTCAGAGGCAGACACACAAAAAAAATTCCACACTGCTGAGCTTTGCAATGACAGCATTCTGGTGGTGGCAACAGCATGTGTTGATTGGCGTGCTGTCTGGCTGACCCCGGGTGCCGATACATGCTGTCTGACTGTGCCACTAGCTCCTTGCGACGACCTCCCCCTGCTTCCAACTCGTCTCCTCCTTCTCTCTGTCTCCCCTTCTGAACTTTCCTCCTCTTCTTCTTCTCTTCAAGCAGGCACCCACGTGGTATCCACGGACACATCGTCATCATCAACCACTTCACTTGTATCTGACACCTCAGCAAAGTAAGCAGCAGCGGGTACAATATCATCATAATTATCACACTGTACGTCCATGTGTGTAATGCTGCCTGACTGAGACATATCCCTGTTATCTACATCCCCTGGCAATAATGGTTGCGCATCACTAATTTCATCCAAGTGATGTGTAAATAACTCCTCTGAGGGATCAAGTGAAGCGGCTGTGGTGGCTGTGGTGGTAGTGGTGGTGGTGGCGGCGGGGGGGAGATTGGTAACTTGAGAGCAGGTGACCAAAGCTGAGCTGGAGGAGGATGGTGCGTCAAGGTTCTTAGCGGAAGCTGTTGAAGATTGGGTGTCCTGTGTAAGCCAGTCAATTATTTTCTCTGAATTTTTTGGGTTCAGGGTACGTGGCCTCTGAACACTGGGCATTATTCCAGGGCCAGTGGAAATCACAGCACCACGAACACGACGGCCCCTGCGGCGTGGCCTGCCTCTGCCTGTCATTTTTTATTAGATAAGTGTTACTATGCGTGCAAGGTACTGTGCCACCCTATATAAGTGGTGGGCAGTGGGCACAGTACAGTCTGTGTGGACCTGACACACACGGGCTTGCAAATGTGATTAGATCACAGAAAATTTGTAACTAGAATTTTTTTTTTCTGCAAGGTATTTGAGTGAATGACACCCTGTAATGGTATGAGTGCAGGCCTAACCACTAGCCAGTGGGCACAATACAGTATGTGTGGGCCTGACGAACACGGGCTTGCAAATGTGATTAGATCACAGAAAAATTTTAAATAAATTTTTTTTCCTGCAAGGTATTTGACTGAATGACACCCTGTAATGGTATGAGTGCAGGCCTAGCCACTAGCCAGTGGGCACATTACAGTATGTGTTGGCCTGACACACACGGGCTTGCAAATGTGATTAAATCCCAGAAAAATGTTCAATAGAATTTTTTTTTCTGCAAGGTATTTGAGTGAATGACACCCTGTAACGGTATGAGTGCAGGCCTAGGCACTAGCAGTATACAGTATGTGTGGGCCTGACACACACGGGCTTGCAAATGTGATTATGTCACAGAAAAATATTAAATATAATTTTTTTTTATCTGCGAGGTAAGACGAGAGGCAGATGAAGTGATGCACCCATCATGCCTAGTGCCTACTGTACAAGCCTATGGGGGCAGTGCTATGATCTGGGGTTGCTGCAGTTGGTCAGGTCTAGGTTCAACAACAGTATGTGCTCCAAGAATGAGGTCAGCTGACTACCTGAACATACTGAATGACCAGGTTATTCCATCAATGGATTTTTTCTTCCCAGGTGGCACGGGCATATTCCAAGATGACAATGCCAGGATTCATCGGGCTAAAATTGTGAAAGAGTGGTTCAGGGTGCATGAGACATCAATTTCACACATGGATTGGCCACCACAGAGTCCAGACCTTAACCCCATTGAGAATCTTTGGCATGTGCTGGAGAAGGCTTTGCGTAGCAGTCAGACTCTACCATCATCAATGCAAGATCTTGGTGAAAAATTAATGCAAGACTGGATGGAAATAAATCTTGTGACATTGCCAAAGCTTATCAAAACAATTCCACAGCAAATGCTTTCCATAATCAAAGCTACAGGCAGTCCAATGAAATATTACAGTGTGTGACCTTTAGTTTTTTTTGTGGTGACTTTTTTTTTGGACAGGCAGTGTATGAGATAGATATATAGATAGATAGATACTAGATAAATATGAGATAGATAGATAACATATAAATATGAGATAGGTAGATAGATAGAGATGAGCGGACCCGTGGATGTTCGGGTTCGCCAGGTTTGGCCGAACTTCGGATCAAAGTTCGGGTTCGGGGCCCGAACTTGACCTCAACTCGAACCCGAATAGTAAGGGCTAGAGGGCTGCAAAAGGAAGCAAAATGGGTGTAAGAGCAGGACAGTTGCCATACAAACAAGTGTGAATAGGGAAATGACTTAAAATAACATAGAATAGAAAAAAAAATCTTGAACTAGTAGGTGGAGGTCAAAGTGGAGTAGATGGTTGAGAAGGCAAAGGCGGAGGACGTGGCGGTGTAGGTGGAAGTGGCGGTGGAGGAGGAGGAGGAGGTAGCCAACACTTTTTTTTTTTTTTCTGATCAGTCTCCAGTGACGGAATTGAGGTCAGCACGTTGTCCTTGTAGCGGGGATCCAGCAGTGTGGCCACCCAGTAATCAGCACTGGTTATAATATGGGCAACTCAGCTGTCGTTGCACAGACACTGCAGGATGTTGTAGCTCATGTGTGCCAGGCTGCCCAGAGGCAACAACAAGCTGTCCTCTGTGGGAGGTGTATCATCTGTGTCCTCTATATCCCCCCCAGCCACCATTGATGCCCATAAGCTGCTTTGGGTGCCACCCTGCTGTGAACACGGTTCCTCCTCCTCATCATGCTCCTTCTCCTCATCCTGTAGAACTGTGCCCTGGCTGGACAGTTGTGTACCTGTCCTCTTTTGGTGCAGGAACCCACTCTCCGAGCCACTTGTCAATGACTGGCCTGATAACTGTGGAAATGATCCCTCTTCCTCCTCCTCTTCCTCCTGTGTCACATTCTCTTCCACCATTGGCTGAAGTGTTTTTTTAAGGAGACATAGAAGTGGGATAGTAATGCTGAGGACTGCGACATCGGCACTGGCCATGTTGGTGGAGTACTTGAAACAGCGCAATACGGCACACATGTCCCGCATGGAGGCCCACTCATTGGTGGTGAAGTGATGCTGTTCCGCAGAGCGACTCACCCGTGCGTTCTGCAGCTGAAACTCCACTATCGCCTGCTGCTGCTCACACAATCTCTCCATCATGTGTAATGTGGAATTCCACCTTGTGGGTACGTCGCATATGAGGCGGTGAGCGGGAAGGCCGAAGTTACGCTGCAGCGCTGACAGGTGAGCAGCAGCAGGGTGAGAACGCTGAAAGCGTGCACAGACGGCCCGCACTTTCTGCAGCAGCTCTGACATATCGGGGTAATTTTTAAGGAATCTCTACACCACCAAATTCAACACATGCGCCAGGCAAGGGATGTATGTAAAACCGGTTAGACCCAGAGCTGCTACGAGATTTCACCTATTATTGCACACCATCAGGCCAGCGAAACCAACCACTCATCGTTCTGTTGTTCCATGCCCGTCCACAGCTCCTGCGCGGTGTGGGTTTTTTCCTCCAAACAGATGAGTTTTAAAACAGCCTGCTGTCGTTTCACCCAGGCTGTGCCGAAGGAGGAAGCAGAGTAGGAGGAGGAGGCAAGAGGAGGCAACGAAAAATGTCCTGCAATCCTCGGTGGCGGTAGGACATGCACCAAACTGCTATCCGCCTCAGGCCCAGCCACCACTACATTTACCAAGTGTGCAGTTACAGAGATATAACATCCCTGACCGTGTTTACTGGTCCATGTATCGGTAGTTATGTGGACCTTGCCTCAGATAGAGTTGCGCAATTTACACCTGATTTTGTCCGCCACTTGGTTGTGCAAGGCAGGGATGTCTCGCCTGGAAAAGTATTGGCGGCTTGGAACCACATACTGTGGGACGGCCACCGCTATAAGGTTTTTAAAAGTCTCTCTCTCCACCAGATGGAATGACAGCATTTCAAAGGCCAGGAATTTTGAAATGCTGGCATTCAGTGCCGGGGATCATGGGTGGGTAGGGGGGTACTTCTTCTTTCTCTCCAGTGTTTGGGGGATGGACAGCTGAATGCTTCCATGGGATAGTGTGGACATGCTGGGTGATGGTGGTGGAGGTGTTACTGCCACCAGGGCGGCGTTGGGGGGGGGGGGCAAACTTGTCAATTGCCCAGGGCCCTGATCCTCTAAGGGGCTCCCTGCTTCAGTCCCACTCTAGGTTGCAGAATGTTGGACAGTCGGGACTCAAGTGTAGGGAATTTCCCAGCTTAGGAGTCCCTGCTCTGACTCCATATATGCATACTTTATGTCCATATATGGAGTCAGTGTCAGTGAACATTAAAGGAGTATTCCCAAGCATTGTCATTATGCTTAGGGACACCCTGTGTATATAAATCAAATTTAAACTCACAACTAGGGATGAGCGAACTCGAACTGTATAGTTCGGGTTCGTACCGAATTTTGGGGTGTCCGTGACACGGACCCGAACCCGGACATTTTCGTAAAAGTCCGGGTTCGGGTTCGGTGTTCGTCGCTTTCTTCGCGCTTTTGTGACGCTTTCTTGGCGCTTTTTGAAAGGCTGCAAAGCAGCCAATCAACAAGCGTCATACTACTTGCCCCAAGAGGCCATCACAGCCATGCCTACTATTGGCATGGCTGTGATTGGCCAGAGCACCATGTGACCCAGCCTCTATTTAAGCTGGAGTCACATAGCGCCGCCCGTCACTCTGCTCTGATTAGCGTAGGGAGAGGTTGCGGCTGCGACAGTAGGGCGAGATTAGGCAGATTAACTCCTCCAAAGGACTTGATTAACTGATCGATCTGCAGCTGTGGATCATTGAGCTGCTGATCCTCAATTGCTCACTGTTTTTAGGCTGCACAGACCGTTTGTCAGTCTCATTTTTCTGGGGTGATCGGCGGCCATTTTGTGTCTTGTGGTGCGCCAGCACAAGCTGCGACCAAGTGCATTTAACCCTCAATGGTGTGGTTGTTTTTTGGCTAAAGCCTACATCAGGGTGAAGCTGTCACACCAAGTGCATTTAACCAGCAATAGTCTGTTCATTTTTTGGCCATATACAAAATCAGGGGCAAGCTGCGCCTGTCACCAAGTGCATTTAACCCTCAATGGTGTGGTTGTTTTTTGGCTAAAGCCTACATCAGGGTGAAGCTGTCACACCAAGTGCATTTAACCAGCAATAGTCTGTTCATTTTTTGGCCATATACAAAATCAGGGGCAAGCTGCGCCTGTCACCAAGTGCATTTAACCCTCAATGGTGTGGTTGTTTTTTGGCTAAAGCCTACATCAGGGTGAAGCTGTCACACCAAGTGCATTTAACCAGCAATAGTCTGTTCATTTTTTGGCCATATACAAAATCAGGGGCAAGCTGCGCCTGTCACCAAGTGCATTTAACCCTCAATGGTGTGGTTGTTTTTTGGCTAAAGCCTACATCAGGGTGAAGCTGTCACACCAAGTGCATTTAACCAGCAATAGTCTGTTCATTTTTTGGCCATATCCCAGTCTAATTCTGTCACTAAATCCATACCGGTCACCCAGCGCCTAAATACTAGGCCTCAAATTTATATCCAGCTAAATCTGTCCCTAGTGCTGTAGCTGGGCGAGTTATTTAGTGTCCGTTCAAGCACATTTCTTGTTCTGGGTTGAAATACAATTCCCAATTTAGCAATTTCATAATTTAGTGGTTCCTGCTATATCAGAGCTATTTGAAATCTATCCCAAAAAGGGTATATAATATTGAAGGTGCACATTGGGTCATTCAGAATAACTTCACACACACCCGCTACTGTGTATTTCCAAGTCTAATTCTGTCACTAAACCCATACCTGTCACCCAGCGCCTAAATACTAGGCCTCAAATTTAAATCCCTCTAAATCTCTCGTTACCCACCGCTGTACTGTTGTTGCTGGGCAAGATATTTAGTGTCCGTCAAAGCACATTTTTTGTTCTGGGTTGAAGTACAATTCCCAATTTAGCAATTTCATAATTTAGTGGTTTCTGCTATATCAGAGCTATTTGAAATCTATCCCTAAAAGGGTATATAATATTGAAGGTGCACATAGGGTCATTCAGAATAACTTCACACACACGCTTCTGTGCATTTCCAAGTCTAATTCTGTCACTAAATCCATACCGGTGACCCAGCGCCTAAATACTAGGCCTCAAATTTAAATCCCTCTAAATCTCTCGTTACCCACCGCTGTACTGTTGTTGCTGGGCAAGATATTTAGTGTCCGTCAAAGCACATTTTTTGTTCTGGGTTGAAGTACAATTCCCAATTTAGCAATTTCATAATTTAGTGGTTTCTGCTATATCAGAGCTATTTGAAATCTATCCCTAAAAGGGTATATAATATTGAAGGTGCACATAGGGTCATTCAGAATAACTTCACACACACGCTTCTGTGCATTTCCAAGTCTAATTCTGTCACTAAATCCATACCGGTGACCCAGCGCCTAAATACTAGGCCTCAAATTTAAATCCCTCTAAATCTCTCGTTACCCACCGCTGTACTGTTGTTGCTGGGCAAGATATTTAGTGTCCGTCAAAGCACATTTTTTGTTCTGGGTTGAAGTACAATTCCCAATTTAGCAATTTCATAATTTAGTGGTTTCTGCTATATCAGAGCTATTTGAAATCTATCCCTAAAAGGGTATATAATATTGAAGGTGCACATTGGGTCATTCAGAATAACTTCACACACACCCGCTACTGTGTATTTCCAAGTCTAATTCTGTCACTAAACCCATACCTGTCACCCAGCGCCTAAATACTAGGCCTCAAATTTAAATCCCTCTAAATCTCTCGTTACCCCCGCTGTACTGTTGTTAGCTGGGCAAGATATTTAGTGTCCGTCAAAGCACATTTTTTGTTCTGGGTTGAAGTACAATTCCCAATTTAGCAATTTCATAATTTAGTGGTTCTGCTATATCAGAGCTATTTGAAATCTATCCCTAAAAGGGTATATAATATTGAAGGTGCACATTGGGTCATTCAGAATAACTTCACACACACGCTTCTGTGCATTTCCAAGTCTAATTCTGTCACTAAATCCATACCGGTGCACCCAGCGCCTAAATACTAGGCCTCAAATTTAAATCCCTCTAAATCTCTCGTTACCGCTGTACTGTTGTAGCTGGGAAAGTTATTTAGTGTCCCGTCAAAGCACATTTTTTGTTCTGGGTTGAAGTACAATTCCCAATTTAGCAATTTCATAATTTAGTGGTTCCTGCTATATCAGAGCTATTTGAAATCTATCCCAAAAAGGGTATATAATATTGCAAGGTGCACATTGGGTCATTCAGAATAACTTCACACACACGCTTCTGTGCATTTCCAAGTCTAATTCTGTCACTAAATCCATACCGGTCACCCAGCGCCTAAATACTAGGCCTCAAATTTAAATCCCTCTAAATCTCTCGTTACCGCTGTACTGTTGTAGCTGGGAAAGTTATTTAGTGCCCGTCAAAGCACATTTTTTGTTCTGGGTTGAAGTACAATTCCCAATTTAGCAATTTCATAATTTAGTGGTTCCTGCTATATCAGAGCTATTTGAAATCTATCCCAAAAAGGGTATATAATATTCAAGGTGCACATTGGGTCATTCAGAATAACTTCACACACACGCTTCTGTGCATTTCCAAGTCTAATTCTGTCACTAAATCCATACCGGTCACCCAGCGCCTAAATACTAGGCCTCAAATTTATATCCCGCTGAATTTGAATACAATACATTGGGCCAAATAATATATTTGTTGTTGTGGTGAACCATAACAATGAGAAAAACATCTAGTAAGGGACGCGGACGTGGACATGGTCGTGGTGGTGTTAGTGGACCCTCTGGTGCTGGGAGAGGACGTGGCCGTTCTGCCACATCCACACGTCCTAGTGTACCAACTACCTCAGGTCCCAGTAGCCGCCAGAATTTACAGCGATATATGGTGGGGCCCAATGCCGTTCTAAGGATGGTAAGGCCTGAGCAGGTACAGGCATTAGTCAATTGGGTGGCCGACAGTGGATCCAGCACGTTCACATTATCTCCCACCCAGTCTTCTGCAGAAAGCGCACAGATGGCGCCTGAAAACCAACCCCATCAGTCTGTCACATCACCCCCATGCATACCAGGGAAACTGTCTCAGCCTCAAGTTATGCAGCAGTCTCTTATGCTGTTTGAAGACTCCGCTGGCAGGGTTTCCCAAGGGCATCCACCTAGCCCTTCCCCAGCGGTGAAAGACATAGAATGCACTGACGCACAACCACTTATGTTTCCTGATGATGAGGACATGGGAATACCACCTCAGCATGTCTCTGATGATGACGAAACACAGGTGCCAACTGCTGCGTCTTTCTGCAGTGTGCAGACTGAACAGGAGGTCAGGGATCAAGACTGGGTGGAAGACGATGCAGGGGACGATGAGGTCCTAGACCCCACATGGAATGAAGGTCGTGCCACTGACTTTCACAGTTCGGAGGAAGAGGCAGTGGTGAGACCGAGCCAACAGCGTAGCAAAAGAGGGAGCAGTGGGCAAAAGCAGAACACCCGCCGCCAAGAGACTCCGCCTGCTACTGACCGCCGCCATCTGGGACCGAGCACCCCAAAGGCAGCTTCAAGGAGTTCCCTGGCATGGCACTTCTTCAAACAATGTGCTGACGACAAGACCCGAGTGGTTTGCACGCTGTGCCATCAGAGCCTGAAGCGAGGCATTAACGTTCTGAACCTGAGCACAACCTGCATGACCAGGCACCTGCATGCAAAGCATGAACTGCAGTGGAGTAAACACCTTAAAACCAAGGAAGTCACTCAGGCTCCCCCTGCTACCTCTTCTGCTGCTGCCGCCTCGGCCTATTCTGCTGCTGCCGCCTCGGCCTCTTCCTCCGCCTCTGGAGGAACGTTGGCACCTGCCGCCCAGCAAACAGGGGATGTACCACCAACACCACCACCACCACCTCCGTCACCAAGCGTCTCAACCATGTCACACGCCAGCGTTCAGCTCTCCATCTCACAAACATTTGATAGAAAGCGTAAATTCCCACCTAGCCACCCTCGATCCCTGGCCCTGAATGCCAGCATTTCTAAACTACTGGCCTATGAAATGCTGTCATTTAGGCTGGTGGACACAGACAGCTTCAAACAGCTCATGTCGCTTGCTGTCCCACAGTATGTTGTTCCCAGCCGGCACTACTTCTCCAAGAGAGCCGTGCCTTCCCTGCACAACCAAGTATCCGATAAAATCAAGTGTGCACTGCGCAACGCCATCTGTAGCAAGGTCCACCTAACCACAGATACGTGGACCAGTAAGCACGGCCAGGGACGCTATATCTCCCTAACTGCACACTGGGTAAATGTAGTGGCAGCTGGGCCCCAGGCGGAGAGCTGTTTGGCGCACGTCCTGCCGCCGCCAAGGATCGCAGGGCAACATTCTTTGCCTCCTGTTGCCACCTCCTCCTTCTCGGCTTCCTCCTCCTCTTCTTCCACCTGCTCATCCAGTCAGCCACACACCTTCACCACCAACTTCAGCACAGCCCGGGGTAAACGTCAGCAGGCCATTCTGAAACTCATATGTTTGGGGGACAGGCCCCACACCGCACAGGAGTTGTGGCGGGGTATTGAACAACAGACCGACGAGTGGTTGCTGCCGGTGAGCCTCAAGCCCGGCCTGGTGGTGTGTGATAATGGGCGAAATCTCGTTGCAGCTCTGGGACTAGCCAATTTGACGCACATCCCTTGCTTGGCGCATGTGCTGAATTTGGTGGTGCAGAAGTTCATTCACAACTACCCCGACATGTCAGAGCTGCTGCATAAAGTGCGGGCCGTCTGTTCGCGCTTCCGGCGTTCACATCCTGCCGCTGCTCGCCTGTCTGCGCTACAGCGTAACTTCGGCCTTCCCGCTCACCGCCTCATATGCGACGTGCCCACCAGGTGGAACTCCACCTTGCACATGCTGGACAGACTGTGCGAGCAGCAGCAGGCCATAGTGGAGTTTCAGCTGCAGCACGCACGGGTCAGTCGCACTACAGAACAGCACCACTTCACCACCAATGACTGGGCCTCCATGCGAGACCTGTGTGCCCTGTTGCGCTGTTTCGAGTACTCCACCAACATGGCCAGTGGCGATGACACCGTTATCAGCGTTACAATACCACTTCTATGTCTCCTTGAGAAAACACTTAGGGCGATGATGGAACAGGAGGTGGCCCAGGAGGAGGAGGAGGAGGATGAGGAAGAGGGGTCATTTTTAGCACTTTCAGGCCAGTCTCTTCGAAGTGACTCAGAGGGAGGTTTTTTGCAACAGCAGAGGCCAGGTACAAATGTGGCCAGCCAGGGCCCACTACTGGAGGACGAGGAGGACGAGGATGAGGAGGAGGTGGAGGAGGATGAGGATGAAGCATGGTCACAGCGGGGTGGCACCCAACGCAGCTCGGGTCCATCACTGGTGCGTGGCTGGGGGGAAAGGCAGGACGATGACGATACGCCTCCCACAGAGGACAGCTTGTCCTTACCCCTGGGCAGCCTGGCACACATGAGCGACTACATGCTGCAGTGCCTGCGCAACGACAGCAGAGTTGCCCACATTTTAACCTGTGCGGACTACTGGGTTGCCACCCTGCTGGATCCACGCTACAAAGACAATGTGCCCACCTTACTTCCTGCACTGGAGCGTGATAGGAAGATGCGCGAGTACAAGCGCACGTTGGTAGACGCGCTACTGAGAGCATTCCCAAATGTCACAGGGGAACAAGTGGAAGCCCAAGGCCAAGGCAGAGGAGGAGCAAGAGGTCGCCAAGGCAGCTGTGTCACGGCCAGCTCCTCTGAGGGCAGGGTTAGCATGGCAGAGATGTGGAAAACTTTTGTCAACACGCCACAGCTAACTGCACCACCACCTGATACGCAACGTGTTAGCAGGAGGCAACATTTCACTAACATGGTGGAACAGTACGTGTGCACACCCCTCCACGTACTGACTGATGGTTCGGCCCCATTCAACTTCTGGGTCTCTAAATTGTCCACGTGGCCAGAGCTAGCCTTTTATGCCTTGGAGGTGCTGGCCTGCCCGGCAGCCAGCGTTTTGTCTGAACGTGTATTCAGCACGGCAGGGGGCGTCATTACAGACAAACGCAGCCGCCTGTCTACAGCCAATGTGGACAAGCTGACGTTCATAAAAATGAACCAGGCATGGATCCCACAGGACCTGTCCGTCCCTTGTCCAGATTAGACATTAACTACCTCCCCATAACCATATATTATTGGACTCCAGGGCACTTCCTCATTCAATCCTATTTTTATTTTCATTTTACCATTATATTGCGATGCTACCCAAAGTTGAATGAACCTCTCCTCTGCCTGTGTGCTAGGCCTAAATATATGCCAATGGACTGTTGCAGTGGTGGCTGACATGAAGCCTGATTCTCTGCTATGACATGCAGACTAATTCTCTGCTGACATGAAGCCAGATTGTCTGTTACGGGACCTCTCTGCCTCTGCCTGTGTGCTAGGCCTAAATATATGCCAATGGACTGTTGCAGTGGTGGGTGACGTGAAGCCTCATTCTCTGCTATGACATGCAGACTGATTCTCTGCTGTACATGAAGCCAGATTGTCTGTTACGGGACCTCTCTGCTCTGCCTGTGTGCTAGGCCTAAATATATGCCAATGGACTGTTGCAGTGGTGGGTGACGTGAAGCCTCATTCTCTGCTATGACATGCAGACTAATTCTCTGCTGACATGAAGACAGATTCTCTGTTACGGGACCTCTCTCCTCTGCCTGTGTGTGTGCTGGGCCTAAATATATGCCAATGGACTGTTGCAGTGGTGGCTGACGTGAAGCCTCATTCTCTGCTATGACATGCAGACTGATTCTCTGCTGACATGAAGCCAGATTCTCTGTTACGGGACCTCTCTCCTCTGCCTGTGTGTGCTGGGCCTAAATATATGCCAATGGACTGTTGCAGTGGTGGCTGACGTGAAGCCTCATTCTCTGCTATGACATGCAGACTGATTCTCTGCTGACATGAAGCCAGATTCTCTGTTACGGGACCTCTCTCCTCTGCCTGTGTGTGTGCTGGGCCTAAATATATGCCAATGGACTGTTGCAGTGGTGGCTGACGTGAAGCCTCATTCTCTGCTATGACATGCAGACTGATTCTCTGCTGACATGAAGCCAGATTCTCTGTTACGGGACCTCTCTCCTCTGCCTGTGTGTGTGCTGGGCCTAAATATATGCCAATGGACTGTTGCAGTGGTGGCTGACGTGAAGCCTCATTCTCTGCTATGACATGCAGACTGATTCTCTGCTGACATGAAGCCAGATTCTCTGTTACGGGACCTCTCTCCTCTGCCTGTGTGCTAGGCCTAAATATATGCCAATGGACTGTTGCAGTGGTGGCTGACGTGAAGCCTCATTCTCTGCTATGACATGCAGACTAATTCTCTGCTGACATGAAGACAGATTCTCTGTTACGGGACCTCTCTCCTCTGCCTGGGTGCCGGGGCCTAAATATCTGAGAATGGACTGTTCCAGTGGTGGGTGACGGGAAGCCAGATTCTCTGCTATGGAACCTCTCTCCAATTGATTTTGGTTAATTTTTATTTATTTAATTTTTATTTTAATTATTTCCCTATCCACATTTGTTTGCAGGGGATTTACCTACATGTTGCTGCCTTTTGCAGCCCTCTAGCCCTTTCCTGGGCTGTTTTACAGCCGTTTTAGTGCCGAAAAGTTCGGGTCCCCATTGACTTCAATGGGGTTCGGGTTCGGGACGAAGTTCGGATCGGGTTCGGATCCCGAACCCGAACATTTCCGGGATGTTCGGCCGAACTTCTCGAACCCGAACATCCAGGTGTTCGCTCAACTCTACTCACAACCTTCAACATTAAGGGCAAGAACTCTAACCACTGGGCTATAGAGCTGAATGCTTAGTCAGTGCTGAAAAACCTCATATAAGTTTCTCTTGTATAATACAAGAGAAACTTCTATGATGTTTTTAACAGAAGAGAAACTTCTATGAGGTTTTTCCAGCACTGACATGGCATTGTGCATTATAGCCCAGTGGTTAAGGTTCTCGTATTTAGGCCTCCTGCACACGACCGTTGTGTGAACCCGTGGCCGTTGTTCCGTTGAACGTTTTTTTCTGCGGTCCCATTGACTTTCAATGGGTCCGTTGAAAACTCGGCTGCTGCACCGTTTTTTCACCCACGCCCGTGACCCGTGTTTCCTGCCTGTGAAAAAATATAACCTGTCCTATTTTTTTCACGGCTAACGGTTCGCGGTCCCATTCAAGTCAATGGGGCCGTGAAAAACTCGGTTGCACACCCATTTGACATCCGCGGCCGCGCCCGTGTCCGCGACCGTTTTATTTCATACTTCAGACATGGGCAAATTGTCTGGCAAAACTTGTGGCAATAAATTAAAAAATAAATATATACAGGAACTTTATGGTCACAGGATATGCAAATTTCTAGCCACCTGTGCCGAAAAGCTGCATTTTACCATATTTTGCCAGCAACCATGCCACGGTGGAATGTGGAAAAGCTAATTACCCTGGTCCAGGAGAGGCCCGAACTTTGGGACATCCGTGCCAATTCCTACTGTGACAGGGTAAAAAAGGATGCTTCGTGGGAGCAAGTGGCCCGGAGCCTGCGAAAGCATGAATGGGCCAAAGCAGATAGCCGAGGTCGTGCTGAATTAGGTAAGTGATAGCAATGTAGTTGTGCTGTCATTTCCCTCTGTGTGGCCAAAAGATGTAGTTTTTAATTCCCAGAGGTCACAATAGTGTTTTCTTTGTGGTATAGCCTCATTTATCATAAAGCCCTGTACCTGGTTTATTAAAGAGACGTCTATTAAATTCCATACTCCACCATTTCTAACTTTAAATGGCTGTCCCTCCCTTTGCTACAGCACACAGTACTCATGTATAATCACATGTCTGGGCACTTTTTTATGGGTGACACATGTTTCCTTGTAATTGCGCATCTTACAGTTGTCACCTTCACATATTGTAAAGTATTTTAGTCCTAATGGCTTGCACGACTAGTCTCCTCCATCTTGTACTTCTTCATTAGTATCCACACTCCTGCTGGACTGTACCTTGTGCTGTTTAATATGTCCATTTTTGCATATTTTGCGCTTTTACCATTTCCCTTTTTTTTGGTGTTCATTTAATTTTTTCACGTTTTTTTTAACCCAATAAAAATATAGAACCTCAAAATTGTCTTTTATTTCATTTTTAAACAGTAAAACAAACCAGAACCCGCTGGGCGAGTTGCCGGGACCAATTCCGGCGGGAGGTTACCAGCAAAGGCCGGAGTGGGGAGGGAACCTCCAAGAAACGGGCCTATCTTTATACTGCACAGTTGCAGTTCTTAAGGCCAGTAATGGAATTGAGGCCGTAAGTATTTTTCTTGCTTTGCTAAAAATATTTTTTTTGTGCACACTTTCGTTAGTATCTAGGACAAGTAAAACTGAACAAGAAACTAAAGGATCCAGTTGTGTTCTTGTATTGAAGACCTATACTTTCTGTAGGGCAGCCATGTCATAACTGACTACATCTAGCTCTTTAACAACTGAAACTCCCAGCATGCCAGAATAGCTGTAAACTAACCAGTCCTGTTTGGAGTTGTAGTTGTGCATCAGCTGATGGGCAACAGTTTGTACATGCCTGGTGTTGGTTGTCTACATCATTTTTGTGGTGTGGTTAAACCAGGGCCCACCACTTATGAGCTGTATGATGAAACGATACGTGTAGTGTGCAGATTGCGCCTCCCCTCTCTGTTTTGTTCGTGTACAATCAATTTATTGTGTGTCCTGGAACATACAGTACAGACCAAAAGTTTGGACACACCTTCTCATTCAAAGAGTTTTCTTTATTTTCATGACTATGAAAATTGTAGATTCACACTGAAGGCATCAAAACTATGAATTAACACATGTGGAATTATATACATAACAAAAAAGTGTGAAACAACTGAAAATATGTCATATTCTAGGTTCTTCAAAGTAACCACCTTTTGCTTTGATTACTGCTTTGCACACTCTTGGCTTTCTCTTGATGAGCTTCAAGAGGTAGTCACCTGAAATGGTCTTCCAACAGTCTTGAAGGAGTTCCCAGAGATGCTTAGCACTTGTTGGCCCTTTTGCCTTCACTCTGCGGTCCAGCTCACCCCAAACCATCTCGATTGGGTTCAGGTCCGGTGACTGTGGAGGCCAGGTCATCTGGCGCAGCACCCCATCACTCTCCTTCATGGTCAAATAGCTCTTACGCAGCCTGGAGGTGTGTTTAGGGTCATTGTCCTGTTGAAAAATAAATGATGGTCCAACTAAACGCAAACCGGATGGAATAGCATCCAGCTGCAAGATGCTGTGGTAGCCATGCTGGTTCAGTATGCCTTCAATTTAGAATAAATCCCCAACAGTGTCACCAGCAAAGCACCCCCAAACCATCACACCTCCTCCTCCATGCTTCACTGTTGGAACCAGGCATGTAGAGTAGGGATGAGCGAACTCGAACTGGTTCGGGTTCGTACCGAATTTTGGGGTGTCCGTGACACGGACCTGAACCCGGACATTTTCGTAAAAGTCCGGGTTCGGGTTCGGTGTTCGTCGCTTTCTTGGCACTTTTGTGACGCTTTCTTGGCGCTTTTTGAACGGCTGCAAAGCAGCCAATCAACAAGCGTCATACTACTTGCCCCAAGAGGCCATCACAGCCATGCCTACTATTGGCATGGCTGTGATTGGCCAGAGCACCATGTGACCCAGCCTCTATTTAAGCTGGAGTCACATAGCGCCGCCCGTCACTCTGCTCTGATTAGCGTAGGGAGAGGTTGCAGCTGCGACAGTAGGGCGAGATTAGGCAGATTAACTCCTCCAAAGGACTTGATTATTGATCGATCTGCAGCTGTGGGTCATTGAGCTGCTGATACTCAATTGCTCACTGTTTTTAGGCTGCCCAGACCGTTTGTCAGTCACATTTTTCTGGGGTGATCGGCGGCCATTTTGTGTCTTGTGGTGCGCCAGCACAAGCTGCGACCAAGTGCATTTACCCTCAATGGTGTGGTTGTTTTTTGGCTAAAGCCTACATCAGGGTGAAGCTGTCACACCAAGTGCATTTAACCAGCAATAGTCTGTTCATTTTTTGGCCATATACTAAATCAGGGGCAAGCTGCGCCCGTCACCAAGTGCATTTAACCAGCAATAGTCTGTTCATTTTTTGGCCATATACTACATCAGGGGCAAGCTGCGCCCGTCACCAAGTGCATTTAACCCTCAGAAGTGTGGTTGGTCAAGCTGTGACACCAAGTGCATTTAACCAGCAATAGTCTGTTCATTTTTTGGCCATATACTACATCAGGGGCAAGCTGCGCCCATCACCAAGTGCATTTAACCAGCAATAGTGTGGTTATTTTTTGGCCATATCCCAGTCTAATTCTGTCACTAAATCCATACCGGTCACCCAGCGCCTAAATACTAGGCCTCAAATTTATATCCCGCTAAATCTGTCGTTACCGCTGTACTGTTGTGGCTGGGCAAGTTATTTAGTGTCCGTCAAAGCACATTTTTTGTTCTGGGTTGAAATACAATTCCCAATTTAGCAATTTCATAATTTAGTGGTTCCTGCTATATCACAGCTATTTGAAATCTATCCCTAAAAGGGTATATAATATTCAAGGTGCACATAGGGTCATTCAGAATAACTTCACACACACGCTACTGTGCATTTCCAAGTCTAATTCTGTCACTAAATCCATACCGGTCACCCAGCGCCTAAATACTAGGCCTCAAATTTATATCCCGCTAAATCTCTCGTTACCGCTGTACTGTTGTGGCTGGGAAAGTTATTTAGTGTCCGTCAAAGCACATTTTTTGTTCTGGGTTGAAATACAATTCCCAATTTAGCAATTTCATAATTTAGTGGTTTCTGCTATATCAGAGCTATTTGAAATCTATCCCTAAAAGGGTATATAATATTCAAGGTGCACATAGGGTCATTCAGAATAACTTCACACACACGCTACTGTGCATTTCCAAGTCTAATTCTGTTAGTAAATCCATACCGGTCACCCAGCGCCTAAATACTAGGCCTCAAATTTATATCCCGCTAAATCTCTCGTTACCGCTGTCCTGTTGTGGCTGGGAAAGTTATTTAGTGTCCGTCAAAGCACATTTTTTGTTCTGGGTTGAAATACAATTCCCAATTTAGCAATTTCATAATTTAGTGGTTCCTGCTATATCAGAGCTATTTGAAATCTATCCCTAAAAGGGTATATAATATTCAAGGTGCACATAGGGTCATTCAGAATAACTTCACACACACGCTACTGTGCATTTCCAAGTCTAATTCTGTCACTAAATCCATACCGGTCACCCAGCGCCTAAATACTAGGCCTCAAATTTATATCCCGCTAAATCTGTCGTTACCGCTGTACTGTTGTGGCTGGGCAAGTTATTTAGTGTCCGTCAAAGCACATTTTTTGTTCTGGGTTGAAATACAATTCCCAATTTAGCAATTTCATAATTTAGTGGTTTCTGCTATATCAGAGCTATTTGAAATCTATCCCTAAAAGGGTATATAATATTCAAGGTGCACATAGGGTCATTCAGAATAACTTCACACACACGCTACTGTGCATTTCCAAGTCTAATTCTGTTAGTAAATCCATACCGGTCACCCAGCGCCTAAATACTAGGCCTCAAATTTATATCCCGCTAAATCTCTCGTTACCGCTGTCCTGTTGTGGCTGGGAAAGTTATTTAGTGTCCGTCAAAGCACATTTTTTGTTCTGGGTTGAAATACAATTCCCAATTTAGCAATTTCATAATTTAGTGGTTCCTGCTATATCACAGCTATTTGAAATCTATCCCTAAAAGGGTATATAATATTCAAGGTGCACATAGGGTCATTCAGAATAACTTCACACACACGCTACTGTGCATTTCCAAGTCTAATTCTGTCACTAAATCCATACCGGTCACCCAGCGCCTAAATACTAGGCCTCAAATTTATATCCCGCTAAATCTCTTGTTACCGCTGTACTGTTGTGGCTGGGAAAGTTATTTAGTGTCCGTCAAAGCACATTTTTTGTTCTGGGTTGAAATACAATTCCCAATTTAGCAATTTCATAATTTAGTGGTTTCTGCTATATCAGAGCTATTTGAAATCTATCCCTAAAAGGGTATATAATATTCAAGGTGCACATTGGGTCATTCAGAATAACTTCACACACACTGCTACTGTGTATTTCCAAGTCTAATTCTGTCACTAAATCCATACCGGTCACCCAGCGCCTAAATAGTAGGCCTCAAATTTATATCCCGCTAAATCTGTCGTTACCGCTGTCCTGTTGTGGATGGGCAAGTTATTTAGTGTCCGCCAAAGCACATTTTTTGTTCTGGGTTGAAATACAATTCCCAATTTAGCAATTTCATAATTTAGTGGTTTCTGCTATATCACAGCTATTTGAAATCTATCCCTAAAAGGGTATATAATATTCAAGGTGCACATAGGGTCATTCAGAATAACTTCACACACACGCTACTGTGCATTTCCAAGTCTAATTCTGTCACTAAATCCATACCGGTCACCCAGCGCCTAAATACTAGGCCTCAAATTTATATCCCGCTAAATCTGTCGTTACCGCTGTACTGTTGTGGCTGGGCAAGTTATTTAGTGTCCGTCAAAGCACATTTTTTGTTCTGGGTTGAAATACAATTCCCAATTTAGCAATTTCATAATTTAGTGGTTTCTGCTATATCAGAGCTATTTGAAATCTATCCCTAAAAGGGTATATAATATTCAAGGTGCACATAGGGTCATTCAGAATAACTTCACACACATGCTACTGTGCATTTCCAAGTCTAATTCTGTCACTAAATCCATACCGGTCACCCAGCGCCTAAATAGTAGGCCTCAAATTTATATCCCGCTGAATTTGAATACAATACATTGGGCCAAATAATATTTTTGTTGTTGTGGTGAACCATAACAATGAGGAAAACATCTAGTAAGGGACGCGGACATGGTCGTGGTGGTGTTAGTGGACCCTCTGGTGCTGGGAGAGGACGTGGCCGTTCTGCCACATCCACACGTCCTAGTGTACCAACTACCTCAGGTCCCAGTAGCCGCCAGAATTTACAGCGATATATGGTGGGGCCCAATGCCGTTCTAAGGATGGTAAGGCCTGAGCAGGTACAGGCATTAGTCAATTGGGTGGCCGACAGTGGATCCAGCACGTTCACATTATCTCCCACCCAGTCTTCTGCAGAAAGCGCACAGATGGCGCCTGAAAACCAACCCCATCAGTCTGTCACATCACCCCCATGCATACCAGGGAAACTGTCTGAGCCTCAAGTTATGCAGCAGTCTCTTATGCTGTTTGAAGACTCCGCTGGCAGGGTTTCCCAAGGGCATCCACCTAGCCCTTCCCCAGCGGTGAAAGACATAGAATGCACTGACGCACAACCACTTATGTTTCCTGATGATGAGGACATGGGAATACCACCTCAGCATGTCTCTGATGATGACGAAACACAGGTGCCAACTGCTGCGTCTTTCTGCAGTGTGCAGACTGAACAGGAGGTCAGGGATCAAGACTGGGTGGAAGACGATGCAGGGGACGATGAGGTCCTAGACCCCACATGGAATGAAGGTCGTGCCACTGACTTTCACAGTTCGGAGGAAGAGGCAGTGGTGAGACCGAGCCAACAGCGTAGCAAAAGAGGGAGCAGTGGGCAAAAGCAGAACACCCGCCGCCAAGAGACTCCGCCTGCTACTGACCGCCGCCATCTGGGACCGAGCACCCCAAAGGCAGCTTCAAGGAGTTCCCTGGCATGGCACTTCTTCAAACAATGTGCTGACGACAAGACCCGAGTGGTTTGCACGCTGTGCCATCAGAGCCTGAAGCGAGGCATTAACGTTTTGAACCTGAGCACAACCTGCATGACCAGGCACCTGCATGCAAAGCATGAACTGCAGTGGAGTAAACACCTTAAAACCAGGCTCCCCCTGCTACCTCTTCTGCTGCTGCCGCCTCGGGCTCTTCCTCTGCCTCTGGAGGAACGTTGGCACCTGCCGCCCAGCAAACAGGGGATGTACCACCAACACCACCACCACCTCCGTCACCAAGCGTCTCAACCATGTCACACGGCAGCGTTCAGCTCTCCATCTCACAAACATTTGAGAGAAAGCGTAAATTCCCACCTAGCCACCCTCGATCCCTGGCCCTGAATGCCAGCATTTCTAAACTACTGGCCTATGAAATGCTGTCATTTAGGCTGGTGGACACAGACAGCTTCAAACAGCTCATGTCGCTTGCTGTCCCACAGTATGTTGTTCCCAGCCGCCACTACTTCTCCAAGAGAGCCGTGCCTTCCCTGCACAACCAAGTATCCTATAAAATCAAGTGTGCACTGCGCAACGCCATCTGTAGCAAGGTCCACCTAACCACAGATACGTGGACCAGTAAGCACGGCCAGGGACGCTATATCTCCCTAACTGCACACTGGGTAAATGCAGTGGCAGCTGGGCCCCAGGCAGAGAGCTGTTTAGCGCACGTCCTTCCGCCGCCAAGGATCGCAGGGCAACATTCTTTGCCTCCTGTTGCCACCTCCTCCTTCTCGGCTTCCTCCTCCTCTTCTTCCACCTGCTCATCCAGTCAGCCACACACCTTCACCACCAACTTCAGCACAGCCCGGGGTAAACGTCAGCAGGCCATTCTGAAACTCATATGTTTGGGGGACAGGCCCCACACCGCACAGGAGTTGTGGCGTGGTATAGAACAACAGACCGACGAGTGGTTGCTGCCGGTGAGCCTCAAGCCCGGCCTGGTGGTGTGTGATAATGGGCGAAATCTCGTTGCAGCTCTGGGACTAGCCAATTTGACGCACATCCCTTGCTTGGCGCATGTGCTGAATTTGGTGGTGCAGAAGTTCATTCACAACTACCCCGACATGTCAGAGCTGCTGCATAAAGTGCGGGCCGTCTGTTCGCGCTTCCGGCGTTCACATCCTGCTGCTGCTCGCCTGTCTGCGCTACAGCGTAACTTCGGCCTTCCCGCTCACCGCCTCATATGCGACGTGCCCACCAGGTGGAACTCCACCTTGCACATGCTGGACAGACTGTGCGAGCAGCAGCAGGCCATAGTGGAGTTTCAGCTGCAGCACGCACGGGTCAGTCGCACTACAGAACAGCACCACTTCACCACCAATGACTGGGCCTCCATGCGAGACCTGTGTGCCCTGTTGCGCTGTTTCGAGTACTCCACCAACATGGCCAGTGGCGATGACGCCGTTATCAGCGTTACAATACCACTTCTATGTCTCCTTGAGAAAACACTTAGGGCGATGATGGAAGAGGAGGTGGCCCAGGAGGAGGAGGAGGAGGAAGAGGGGTCATTTTTAGCACTTTCAGGCCAGTCTCTTCGAAGTGACTCAGAGGGAGGTTTTTGGCAACAGCAGAGGCCAGGTACAAATGTGGCCAGCCAGGGCCCACTACTGGAGGACGAAGAGGACGAGGATGAGGAGGAGGTGGAGGAGGATGAGGATGAAGAATGGTCACAGCGGGGTGGCACCCAACGCAGCTCGGGTCCATCACTGGTGCGTGGCTGGGGGGAAAGGCAGGACGATGACGATACGCCTCCCACAGAGGACAGCTTGTCCTTACCCCTGGGCAGCCTGGCACACATGAGCGACTACATGCTGCAGTGCCTGCGCAACGACAGCAGAGTTGCCCACATTTTAACCTGTGCGGACTACTGGGTTGCCACCCTGCTGGATCCACGCTACAAAGACAATGTGCCCACCTTACTTCCTGCACTGGAGCGTGATAGGAAGATGCGCGAGTACAAGCGCACGTTGGTAGACGCGCTACTGAGAGCATTCCCAAATGTCACAGGGGAACAAGTGGAAGCCCAAGGCCAAGGCAGAGGAGGAGCAAGAGGTCGCCAAGGCAGCTGTGTCACGGCCAGCTCCTCTGAGGGCAGGGTTAGCATGGCAGAGATGTGGAAAACTTTTGTCAACACGCCACAGCTAACTGCACCACCACCTGATACGCAACGTGTTAGCAGGAGGCAACATTTCACTAACATAGTGGAACAGTACGTGTGCACACCCCTCCACATACTGACTGATGGTTCGGCCCCATTCAACTTCTGGGTCTCTAAATTGTCCACGTGGCCAGAGCTAGCCTTTTATGCCTTGGAGGTGCTGGCCTGCCCGGCGGCCAGCGTTTTGTCTGAACGTGTATTCAGCACGGCAGGGGGCGTCATTACAGACAAACGCAGCCGCCTGTCTACAGCCAATGTGGACAAGCTGACGTTCATAAAAATGAACCAGGCATGGATCCCACAGGACCTGTCCATCCCTTGTCCAGATTAGACATTAACTACCTCCCCTTAACCATATATTATTGGACTCCAGGGCACTTCCTCATTCAATCCTATTTTCATTTTACCATTATATTGCGAGGCTACCCAAAGTTGAATGAACCTCTCCTCTGTCTGGGTGCCGGGGCCTAAATATATGCCAATGGACTGTTCCAATGTTGGGTGACGTGAAGCCTGATTCTCTGCTATGACATGCAGACTAATTCTCTGCTGACATGAAGACAGATTCTCTGTTACGGGACCTCTCTCCTCTGCCTGGGTGCTGGGCCTAAATATCTGACAATGGACTGTTGCAGTGGTGGCTGACGTGAAGCCTCATTCTCTGCTATGACATGCAGACTGATTCTCTGCTGACATGAAGCCAGATCCTCTGTTACGGGACCTCTCTCCTCTGCCTGTGTGCTGGGCCTAAATATATGCCAATGGACTGTTGCAGTGGTGGCTGACGTGAAGCCTCATTCTCTGCTATGACATGCAGACTGATTCTCTGCTGATGTAACGGTCAGCAGAAGAAGAGACCGTAGAGCAGGACTCAAGTACAGTGCAGCAGACAAGGAGGCTGAAGTAGAAACCGGCTTTATTAAAGGAGAACTCTAACTGCCGGAGAAGCAGATTTACAATATGAACAGCTTGAGAATTCACAACAAAGATAATGGAAATTTGCATAAAGAAAACAAATGAATCACAAACACAAGTACAGACAATAGCAGGCTACTCTCTTCTAGGTAGTCCTATCTGTCCCCGCTACCTGGGGTGCACCTCTACGGTGCACTAAACTAAATCCTATTCCACTATGTCCTAGCTCCGGTTAGCATCAGTGCACTCACAGTTCGGTGTCCGGCACATGCAGGCAGATACAGTCTGGGTCCCGATCTGGTTGCTTGCTTGCTTGCTTCAGCGTGGCTCAGCTCTGGCCTCTCTTTGTAGTCTCTGTAACTCTGGTTAGAGATAATCAGCAGCTCTGGACGTGTAATCAGGCAGGGCCTGGAATTCACTCACAGTTCTCTGGTAAGTGCCTCACACTACAGCAGTCTCTCTTCTACACCAGGACACATCAGGTCAGTCAGAGAGCAAACACACTCTAATGTCCCAGATACCATGTCACAGCAGGTTGGCAGGGAGAAATCACTCTAATCTTCCCTGTGGATCTCCCTCTCAGTGCACAGCGTCCTTCATCCTGTGACTCAGACACCTGCACCCCAGGCTCTCTGCTCAGCCCGGGAAAAACACTTAACTCCTTGTCCTCTGGAAACAACTCCTCACACTGTCCTACTCAGCCACAGTGGCCTCTGGTGGCTGGAGGGAAACATGACAGTCTGCTATATATATATGTGTTGGAAATGTTGCTGGATGATCAGGGCTGCCTCTTACATGCCTCTCCACTTAAAGGTGGCCGTCCTCGGCCTTGCTATATAGTCCATAGAAATAATGGTTAATGTAACTTTTTATACAGCAGTACAACATTGTCCACAATACATACAGGTGGACCAAATGAACTCATCAGCAGCGTACCTGTTTGGTGGAACCCCTGCAGTAAGCCTACTGGATCTCCGGAGGTCCTGGCTATCTGTTACGACCTGACTCTCTCCACTAGGAACTGCCAGTCTGGATTCATCCACCACAATAGGAGGTTCGGGTGTGTCCGAGGGCCCCTCTCCATTACGGGCCGGCAATGGTTCTGTGACAGTGCCTTCATCACCTGTAACCTGGGAGGCTCCTTCAGTGTTGGGAGCAGTCCACCAGTCTTCACCATAATCTCCATCAGAGATAACAAGTTCTGAGTATGGGGCAGGAGGAGGTGTCCTCTGAACAGGTGCGGGATCTTTGGACCGGCATGGCCGTAACATATTCCTATGTAGAGTCCGTGAAGCAAATTCCTCATTCTCAACCTGCACTTCGTAGACCGGACCATTAGGGTACACTCTCTTGATCACTTTATACGGCTGTACTTCCCAACGCTCACTCAACTTGCCTCTGGGACGTTTCTCTCGTACCAGTACCCGATCCCCAGGCTGCAATGGAACCTCCTGAACTGGAGGACGGTCTGTATGAGCTCTCTCCTGTAACCGCTGACCTGCCAACCGGCGAATGGTCTGGAGACGCCGACGGTGTTCTTTCACCCATGAGGTGGTTGATCGCTCTATTAGGTCTTCTGGCTGTTCTAGGTTTAATTCCACGATCTCTCGACCAGCCCTACCGAACAGTAACATGTATGGGGTGTAACCGGTGGTGGTGTGGACACGATTATTGTAAGCCCAGACTAATTCTAGCAGGTAGTCAGGCCAGTGTGCCCTCTTGTCTTCCTCTAGTGTCCTCAGCATTTGCAGCAATGTGCGGTTAAAGCGCTCACAGGCTCCGTTTCCTTGGGGATGATAAGGAGTTGTCCTGGATTTTTCAATGCCGTACAGTCGATGTAGCTCTTCCATCACTTTTCCTTGAAAGCACGCCCCTCGATCTGAATGGATCCGCTTTGGACACCCATAGACCCGAATGAAGTCTTGACAAATGGCTCGTGCCGCGGACTCGGCCGTCTGGTCCCGAGTTGGGGTGACTACTGCAAACTTGGAGAAGTGGTCGATCATGACCAGGCAATACTGTGGACCTCTTGACGATTGTCCCACAAGAAGATAGTCTATCATCAACACTTCCAGCGGTTCTGTGGTCTGGATGGACTGTAGGGGTGCTCTCTGTTCTGTACTCTTCGTGAGTTCACACACTCGACACTGTCGGCAAACTTCTTCAACTGTGGCCTCCAGTCGCGGACAATACACATAACGCTGCAGCCACTGGTATGTCTTGACTGGCCCGAAGTGAGCTCCAAACTCATGAGCCTCTTTGGCTATCTCCCGTGCCATTCTTCTGGGTATCACTACCTGCCACCTCGCCTCTAGGTCGGCAGGCTGTTGCCACTTGCGGAACAAAACAGCTCCATGCACTTCCAGTCTGTCCCATTGATGTAGAACGGACTTCATCTCGGCATCCAGATCAGTCCTTTCTTCTTTGTTGGGTTTCCTGCACTGGGTTACCCAGCTTTTCATTTGCTGCAGTCCAATGTCTTCATCTTGCAATCTGCCCCATTCTTCATTAGTTCTCCCCAATGCTTTGGGTAGCTTACGGGCCTCCCCAATTGTCTGGGCCGCGACTGTTGGGGGAGCGAACTTGCGGAAGTCAGGAGTTTCATCTTCTTCCTTTTGTTCATCCATATCCCCTACTGGAGTTTCAAAAGTAACCCTCGAGAGACCATCAGCATTAGTGTTCTCTGTAGCGGAGCGGTAGCGAATTGAGAAGTCATACTTTGCGAGGCGAGCCGCCCAGCGTTGCTCCAGGGCTCCCAACTTGGCAGTACCCAGATGGGCCAGGGGATTGTTATCCGTCCGTACGAAGATCTTAGCTCCTGTCAGATATCCTGCAAATTTCTCCGTCATAGCCCACACCAGGGCAAGGAGTTCCAGCCGGAAGGAACTGTAGTTATGGGGGTTTCGCTCCGTATCTCGCAAGGATCTACTGGCATAAGCGATCACTCTCTCATGTCCATCTTGTACCTGCGACAGGACTGCCCCAAGTCCGTAGAGGCTGCCATCAGTAGCTAAGATGAATGGTTTATCAAAATCGGCATAAGCCAAGATGGGGGCCGATGTCAGGGCTTCTTTCAGGGCCTGGAAGGCCTCTTCCTGTTTCTGTCCCCAGGGGATACTTTGGCCCTTGGGTTGCCCAGCCGTTCCTCTCAACAACTCATTCAGAGGGCCCGCTATTTTTGCGTAGTCTTTGATGAACCGCCGGTAGTACCCAGTCAGTCCCAGGAAGGCCTTCAACTCACGCAGTGTTCTCGGCACTATCCATTGTCGTATTGCAGCCACTTTGTCTTGGGACGGTAGCACTCCGTCTTGGGACACCCTATGGCCCAGGTACTCGATCTCCCTCTTGAAGAGATGACACTTCTTTGGCTTTACCTTCAGGCCATGGGATCGCAGTCGCTCGAGTACCTGCCCTAGCCGATTCAAGTGTTCTTGAAAAGTAGCAGAGTATACGATGATATCGTCTAGGTATATCAGAGTGGCTTCAAAATTCAGGTCTCCCAGGCATCTCTCCATCAGCCGCTGGAAGGTTCCAGGGGCATTAGTCAGTCCGAATGGCATCCTGTTGAAT
Source organism: Bufo gargarizans (assembly GCF_014858855.1). NCBI lineage: Eukaryota > Metazoa > Chordata > Amphibia > Anura > Bufonidae > Bufo > Bufo gargarizans. Next base: position 498,955,274 of record NC_058081.1, read on the forward strand.
TCAAATAACCCCATGGGGAGTATGAATGCTGTCTTTGCCTTGTCCTGCTCAGCCACTGGTACTTGCCAGTACCCACTTGCTAGATCCAGGGTGGAGAAGTATTTGGCTCGTCCTAGAGCCGTCAGAGACTCCTCGATGCGTGGCAGAGGATATGAGTCTCGCGCAGTGCAAGCATTCAACCGCCGGTAATCCACACAAAATCGAATAGTGCCGTCCTTCTTCTTGACAAGCACCACTGGGGCTGCCCAAGGGCTCTGGCTTCCCCGCACCACTCCGGAATCTATCATCTGTTTCAATAGCGTCTTCACTTCCTGGTACAACTTGGGCGGAATCTGTCGATATCTCTCCCGAATTGGTGGAGTGTCCCCCGTCGGTATATCATGTGTGATAGCATTCGTGCAGCCAAAGTCATCGGCGTGGCGGGCAAACACAGCCTGATTCTCCCACAGCATGGTTTCAACTGCTCGCTGTTGGTCTAAACTGAGAGCCTTAACATCTATCTCCATTTGATCCAAGATGGTTCCCCCATTCCATTCTGGGGTCGGCGCCTCTTCTGCACTCGCAGTAACTGCCAGGGTCCAACCAGCATCCCCTACCGGAGCTAGAGTCACTTCTCTCTGACTCAGGATTTCTCCCTGATGTAGGTACACACGAGCCAGTTCCACCCCTGGCGTCAAGGGAACTTCTAGATATCCCACATTCACAGCTCTTATGGGTACTCATCCATTCTGGACCACTCCCAGTGTCCGGGCCACCAGGACGTCCTGACCCAGCTCTCCTAGGCCTGTTGGTTCAACGAACACCTCCATGCCTTCAAGATTACGGAAAGTTCCCACGGGTAACGTCAGCACGGTCTCCCTGACCAGGGGGAAGGGTGAAGGTAGCCTTTCCTGGCGCTCGGATTGTTCCCACCGCCTGGTGTGCTGGTACACTTTTCTGTGTTCCACAAAAACGGATTAGCCGTTGAAATGCTTTCTGGGTAGGTTTGTGCGGGGTGGCTTGTTTCCAGTAACCCGGCCCCCGTTTGGTGAACATGATCTGATCCAATTCTCGCAGGATATTCATGCCCATTATCACCGGCACATCTTCTTTGAACGTTTCGGGGACCAACAAGATACCTTTCCGCCCCACTTCCTGTCCACATAGCCGTACATTCATCCACACGACCCCTGTGACAGGAATCTGTTGTTGGTTAGCCGCTGTAACCCGGACCAGTGTCTCTCGTTCTGGCTTGGCCAGCGCTTGAAAGTAACGGTAGAAGAATGACTCGGGCATAGTTGTTACTTGAGACCCAGTATCCACTAAGCAGTCGACAGGAACACCTTCGAACTAAGCTCGTATAGTGGGGCACCCTGCTCGCAGCGCCACTTGTAACGGTCAGCAGAGGAAGAGACCGTAGAGCAGGACTCAAGTACAGTGCAGCAGACAAGGAGGCTGAAGTAGAAACCGGCTTTATTAAAGGAGAACTCTAACTGCCGGAGAAGCAGATTTACAATATGAACAGCTTGAGAATTCACAACAAAGATAATGGAAATTTGCATAAAGAAAACAAATGAATCACAAACACAAGTACAGACAATAGCAGGCTACTCTCTTCTAGGTAGTCCTATCTGTCCCCGCTACCCGGGGTGCACCTCTACGGTGCACTAAACTAAATCCTATTCCACTATGTCCTAGCTCCGGTTAGCATCAGTGCACTCACAGTTCGGTGTCCGGCACATGCAGGCAGATACAGTCTGGGTCCCGATCTGGTTGCTTGCTTGCTTGCTTCAGCGTGGCTCAGCTCTGGCCTCTCTTTGTAGTCTCTGTAACTCTGGTTAGAGATAATCAGCAGCTCTGGACGTGTAATCAGGCAGGGCCTGGAATTCACTCACAGTTCCTCTGGTAAGTGCCTCACACTACAGCAGTCTCTTTTCTACACCAGGACACATCAGGTCAGTCAGAGAGCAAACACACTCTAATGTCCCAGATACCATGTCACAGCAGGTTGGCAGGGAGAAATCACTCTAATCTTCCCTGTGGATCTCCCTCTCAGTGCACGTCCTTCTTCCTGTGTACTCAGACACCTGCACCCCAGGCTCTCTGCTCAGCCCGGGAAAAACACTTAACTCCTTGTCCTCTGGAAACAACTCCTCACACTGTCCTACTCAGCCACAGTGGCCTCTGGTGGCTGGAGGGAAACATGACAGTCTGCTATATATATATGTGTTGGAAATGTTGCTGGATGATCAGGGCTGCCTCTTACACTGACATGAAGCCAGAGTCTCTGTTACGGGACCTCTCTCCTCTGCCTGTGTGCTGGGCCTAAATATATGCCAATGGACTGTTGCAGTGGTGGCTGACGTGAAGCCTCATTCTCTGCTATGACATGCAGACTAATTCTCTGCTGACATGAAGCCAGATTGTCTGTTACGGGACCTCTCTCCTCTGCCTGGGTGCTGGGCCTAAATATATGCCAATGGACTGTTGCAGTGGTGGCTGACGTGAAGCCTCATTCTCTGCTATGACATGCAGACTAATTCTCTGCTGACATGAAGCCAGATTGTCTGTTACGGGACCTCTCTCCTCTGCCTGGGTGCCGGGGCCTAAATATCTGAGAATGGACTGTTCCAGTGGTGGGTGACGGGAAGCCAGATTCTCTGCTATGGGACCTCTCTCCAATTGATTTTGGTTAATTTTTATTTATTAAATTTTTATTTTTATTCATTTCCCTATCCACATTTGTTTGCAGGGGATTTACCTACATGTTGCTGCCTTTTGCAGCCCTCTAGCCCTTTCCTGGGCTGTTTTACAGCCGTTTTAGTGCCGAAAAGTTCGGGTCCCCATTGACTTCAATGGGGTTCGGGTTCGGGACGAAGTTCGGATCGGGTTCGGATCCCGAACTTGAGGTGTTCGCTCAACTCTAATGTAGAGTCCATCCGTTCACCTTTTCTGCGTCACACAAAGACACGGTGGTTGGAACCAAAGATCTCAAATTTGGACTCATCAGACCAAAGCACAGATTTCCACTGGTCTAATGTCCATTCCTTGTGTTCTTTAGCCCAAACAAGTAAGTCTCTTCTGCTTGTTGCCTGTCCTTAGCAGTGGTTTCCTAGCAGATATTCTACCATGAAGGCCTGATTCACACAGTCTCCTCTTAACAGTTGTTCTAGAGATGTGTCTGCTGCTAGAACTCTGTGTGGCATTGACTTGGACTCTAATCTGAGCTGCTGTTAACCTGCGATTTCTGAGGCTGGTGACTCGGATGAAATTATCCTCCGCAGCAGAGGTCACTCTTGGTCTTCCTTTCCTGGGGCGGTCCGCATGTGAGCCAGTTTCTTTGTAGCGCTTGATGGTTTTTGTGACTGCACTTGGGGACACTTTCAAAGTTTTCCCAATTTTTCGGACTGACTGACCTTCATTTCTTAAAGTAATGATGGCCACTCGTTTTTCTTTACTTAGCTGCTTTTTTCTTGCCATAATACAAATTCTAACAGTCTATTCAGTAGGACTATCAGCTGTGTATCCACCTGACTTCTCCACAACGCAACTGATGGTCCCAATCCCATTTATAAGGCAAGAAATCCCACTTATTAAACCTGACAGGGCACACCTGTGAAGTGAAAACCATTTCAGGTGACTACCTCTTGAAGCTCATCAAGAGAATGCCAAGAGTGTGCAAAGCAGTAATCAAAGCAAAAGGTGGCTACTTTGAAGAACCTAGACTATGACATATTTTCAGTTGTTTCACACTTTTTTGTTATGTATATAATTCCACATGTGTTAATTCATAGTTTTGATGCCTTCAGTGTGAATCTACAATTTTCATAGTCATGAAAATAAAGAAAACTCTTTGAATGAGAAGGTGTGTCCAAACTTTTGGTCTGTACTGTAGATGTTTGCAATATGAACAAGATAGGAGAAGGGAGATGACACGAGCACACTGCACGCATTATTTCCTCATACAGAAGATCATCGTGTTTGCCGGCTATAAGTCACACACCAATCGATTTGTTTGAACCTATTCAAAGGATTGGTTTGCTATTTACCATAGCTTTCATAAAGCCTCCTATTTTAATAGGAGGGCAGAATATTTATTTCATATCTTTGATTTGGGACAATGAGACTTTTTTTCCATAGAGACCTATTACCTTACTTTGGTATGTATTTGAAATTGGAACCCCTTAGGTATTGGCATTGTCATTTATATTGCTTAAATGGTACTGAACCAAACACAACATTGATTCCTTACCTTGCACATAGAAAATGACAAAAACCATAACCAAAGAAAATGGATTATAATGATGTTCCAAATGCGGTTGACCAGCAGGATTAAAAGTACTACTCTCACCATGGTCAATTGAGGGCTGGTACATGTTCATTCTCAGTAAATGATGTTCTACTAGGATCTATTTTCATCTTGTTACTTTGGATGGTGGTAGCGGGTCACATACAGACTAGATGGCGTTGGCACTGGTTTTGGCCCTTGAATGTTGAATCCTCTTCTGTGGTTGGACAGCTCCAAACGGCAAACAATGTTTTCCATTTTCAGTTACATTAGGCCTTTACAAGACTTCTCCTACCGTTAGATGTTAAATGCTATTAAATTAGAATTTGCACTGTTCACCTTGAAGCTAGTAGTCAGTAATTAAAAACAAATGTCTGATGTATGCTAGCACTCTGTATCTAAATTGGATACACACGGCAGTTTAAAACTAATATAGTCTATGTACTTTTAAATTTAAGAAAGCAAATAATCTAATTTTTTTTTTTTTAAATCCATTTCAGTACTGTGGACAGTCTGGATCCCTCGCAAGATTCGGAGACGTCTGGGAGTGAAACCCCTGCGGTTTTCTCCCCCTCCACAAGTCCTGCTCCAACGCCGGCTGAGGACCCAGAGGACTCCACCCTGAGCCAGGCCCCCCTACCACTAGCCAGTCCACCGCGGATTGTCCAACCCCAGCCCAGACGTCGCCGCCACGTCCCTCCCTCTACCTCTGGGCAAGAGAGTCGGGAAGTTATTGACGCCTGCGTCATCGATTTTCTTGCCCATAGGAGGAGTGATGGCATGGAGGAGAAGATGCTCCGTGGATTAGGACCGCTAATGAAGCACGTCACTCCTTTGGAGAATCGAAAGTGCATTGCTTCATTAGCGGTCGTGATTAAAATGTTCGCCATCCCCAACCATGGTGACATTCTGGGGCATTTAACCACTTCTAACCCCCCTAGCTGAAACACCCTTAATGACCAGGCCACTTTTTGCACTTCTGCACTACACTACTTTCACCCTTTATTGCTCGGTCATGCAACTTACCACCCAAATGAATTTTACCTCCTTTTCTTTTCACTTATAGAGCTTTCATTTGGTGGTATTTCATTGCTGCTGACATTTTTACTTTTTTTGTTATTAATCGAAATTTAACGATTTTTTTGCAAAAAAATTACATTTTTCACTTTCAGTTGTAAAATTTTGCAAAAAAAACGACATCCATATATAAATTTTTCGCTAAATTTATTGTTCTACATGTCTTTGATAAAAATAAATGTTTGGGCAAAAAAAATAAAATGGTTTGGGTAAAAGTTATAGTGTTTACAAACTATGGTACACAAATGTAAATTTCTGAGCACCTGTCATGTTTCCTGAGGTTCTACAATGCCCAGACAGTAGAAAAACCCCACAAATGACCCCATTTTCGGAAAGTAGACACCCTAAGGTATTCGCTGATGGGCCTAGTGAGTTCATAGAACTTTTTTGTCACAAGTTAGCGGAAAATGATGATTTATTTTAGTTTTTATTTTTTCTTACAAAGTCTCATATTCCACTAACTTGTGACAAAAAATAAAAACTTCCATGAACTCACTATGCCCATCACAAAATACCTTGGGGTGTCTTCTTTCCAAAATGGGGTCACTTGTGGGGTAGTTATACTGCCCTGGCATTTTAGGGGCCCAGATGCGTGAGAAGAAGTTTGAAATCAAAATCTGCAAAAAATGACTGGTGAAATCCGAAAGGTGCTCTTTGGAATGTGTGCCCCTTTGCCCACCTAGGCTGCAAAAAAGTGTCACACATCTGGTATCGCCATACTCAGGAGAAGTTGGGGAATGTGTTTTGGGGTGTCATTTTACATATACCCATGCTGGGTGAGAGAAAGATCTTGGCAAAAGACAACATTTCCCATTTTTTTATACAAAGTTGGCATTTGACCAAGATATTTATCTCACCCAGCATGGGTATATGTAAAATGACACCCCAAAACACATTTCCCAACTTCTCCTGAGTACGGCGATACCACATGTGTGACACTTTTTTACAGCCAAGGTGGGCAAAGGGGCCCAAATTCCTTTTAGGAGGGCATTTTTAGACATTTGGATCCCAGACTTCTTCTCACGCTTTAGGGCCCCTAAAAAGCCAGGGCAGTATAAATACCCCACATGTGACCCCATTTTGGAAAGAAGACACCCCAAGGTATTCAATGAGGGGCATGGCGAGTTCATAGAATTTTTTTTTTGGCACAAGTTAGCGGAAATTGTTTTTTTTTGGTTTTTCTCACAAAGTCTCCCTTTCCGCTAACTTGGGACAAAAATTTAAATCTTTCATGGACTCAATATGCCCCTCACGGAATACCTTGGGGTGTCTTCTTTCCGAAATGGGGTCACATGTGGGGTATTTATACTGCCCTGGCATTTTAGGGGCCCTAAAGCGTGAGAAGAAGTCTGGAATATAAATGTCTAAAAAGTTTTACGCATTTGGATTCCGTGAGGGGTATGGTGAGTCCATGTAAGATTTTATTTTTTGACACAAGTTAGTGGAATATGAGACTTTGTAAGAAAAAAAAATAAAAATTTCCGCTAACTTGGGTCAAAAAAATGTCTGAATGGAGCCTTACAGGGGGGTGATCAATGACAGGGGGGTGATCAGGGAGTCTATATGGGGTGATCACCCCCTGTCATTGATCACCCCCTGTAAGGCTCCATTCAGACGTCCGTATGTGTTTTGCGGATCCGATCCATGTATCCGTGGATCCGTAAAAATCATACGGACGTCTGAATGGAGCCTTACAGGGGGGTGATCAATGACAGGGGGGTGGTCAATGACAGGGGGGTGATCAGGGAGTCTATATGGGTGATCACCCCCCTGAAATTGATCACCCCCCTGTAAGGCTCCATTCAGACGTCCGTATGTGTTTTGCGGATCCGATCCATGTATCCGTGAATCCGTAAAAATCATACGGACGTCTGAATGGAGCCTTACAGGGGGGTGATCAATGACAGGGGGGTGATCAGGGAGTCTATATGGGGTGATCATGGGTGATAAGGGGTTCATAAGGGGTTAATAAGTGACGGGGGGGGGGGTGTAGTGTAGTGTAGTGGTGTTTGGTGGTACTTTACACAGCTACCTGTGTCCTCTGTTGGTCGATCCAAACAAAAGGGACCCCCAGAGGACCAGGTAGCAGGTATATTAGACGCTGTTATCAAAACAGCGTCTAATATACCTGTTAGGGGTTAAAAAAATCGCATCTCCAGCCTGCCAGCGAACGATCGCCGCTGGCAGGCTGGAGATCCACTTGCTTACCTTCCATTCCTGTGAACGCGCGCGCCTGTGTGCGTGCGTTCACAGGAAGTATCGCATCTCGCGAGATGACGCACGGATGCGTCCAGGAGGAATCCGTGCGTTAGGCGGTCGGGAGGCGGTTAAATACCATGAAATTGGAATTGGAGAATGCCGCACAGCAGCCAAGGCCTGGCTCCTTTCAGTTTCCCCCCCCCAAACTACACAAGGGCCTTCATACCCACCACAACCCCAGTACGGCCTACCCCAGGGCCCAATGCAGCAGGCGGGTCAGCCCCTATACCCGGCCAGTTTGCCAACTGTGCCCCAACAACAGGCCCATGTAAGGCCAAGGTCCTCGTTTGGCCCGGGTTCATTCACACAGGACCTACTTAATTTATAATTTTTTCTTTTGGTTATGTATGGTGCACTTTATATGTTGGTACCGAAATGTTGTACTTTTTGACTTCCTGATTAGAATGTTGCTCCCATTATTTTACATAAATGTGATATGTGAGAAAACTAGTTGTCTGTTGTTTTTAAAGCACACTCCACAAAACATTTTAAGTTAAAATTTATTTATATGTAAGAAACCCCTAAAACTCACTTTAACTCACAAAGCAACACTTTATTTTGAAAAACAACACCTTTATTTTTGGATATTTTCATTTAGAGGTATTAGAAAAAAAATTGGACTATATAATACTAATATAAAGATGTTAAAGTCAATTCAAATTTAGACCAAATCATCATTTATATTTATTCATATGCAGATTAAATTATGTCATGTCCAAAAAATCTCAGCCCGCAAGCCCACATCAAGGGTCCTCATAATCTTGCGAGTCCCTACACTGAACTACAACATTTTTCAGTAATCTATCTAGAAAATAAAAAAAACTAAAGAGCCCAGAAGATTTCAAAAACTGCCACGAATAGCGTCCCTCTGCCACGGCACGGACCCCTCTGGACTTGAAAAGTAGTCTGCATAGAGTTCCCGAACTGCAATGCCTGCAGTCCCAGGTCGTCTATGCAGGGTCCTTTCCAAACCCAAATCTGAAGACGTAGGAAGATCTTCTATGTCAATAGAAGAGGAAGCCTCGTGAATCCTGGTGAAGTTGTGTAGAACAACACAGGCTTTAATCACCAGGGTAGCATTCTCCGGAGCCATCTGTATTGATGACAAAAACACCCTCCACTTGCTAGAGAGTATTCCGAAAGCGCACTCAACATACCGACGGGCACGAGTCAACCGGTAGTTGAATATATGCCTCCTGACATCCAAACCACGCATTGGAAAGGGCCGCATAACATGTGGAGTCAATACAAACCCTTCATCCGCCACAATGACAAATGGAGCCGGCGGACCTGCATATCCGGGCAGTCTTCTGGACTCGGGCAGGGCAAGCTGGTTGGCACGAAGCCGCTCACCCATTCTAGAAGCACTAAAGCATCCGCAGTGCTTCCATAGGCCCCGATATCAACCATTATAAACTGGTAGTTACTGTCAGGAACAGAGATCATCACTACTGAAAAATATTGTTTATAATTGAAGAAACGGCTCCCTGAGTGTGGCGGCTTCTTCACACGGATGTGCTTGCCATCCATTGCCCCGATGCAGTTTGGAAACTGCGCCGAATTTTGGAAGCCCTCAGCGATCCGAACCCAATCGTCCGCCTTGGGCTGCGGCATCACCGTCTCTCGGAGTTGCTGCCACATGACATGGCAAGTGTGTCGTACAATACTCGAGATCGTCGAGGTTCCTAAAAGAAACTCAAAATGCATTGATGCAAAAGAGTTCCCAGTCGCAAGGAATCTGTGGATTATAAAAAAAATAAAAAATTTAACGGCACATCAAAGGGAACAACAAATTCTAAATTGAAGTATAAAGTGGGATACACTATATGATTGTAAACACCCTATGTCTAGTGGGGGGCAACATATGGGACGGGTGTCAGAGGCGGCACTCAAGGCCCTCGTTGTAGGCACCCACACCCTTTGAAAATTCTAAGGTTTAAAAATACACACCCTTGACTTTACAAAGCAATCATCCGCACAGGGCACACTCTTAAAACGACAGGCAGCACTGAATTTATGCTAGAAAATCAAGTAAAATGCAAAAATGCACTGACGTTACACTACATAGGAGTACAGTCTTCATGCGAAATTGTTGTGTAAAAATTTAGCTAAAAAAAGGACGGATCTGGATAGAGCATTCGCAACTCAGTCTGAAAACGGCTGGCCATCACTCGCCTATGTCCTTGGTTGATTAAACCGGAAACTTAAAAAAAAGAGTATATGAGCAAAACACTAACAGCTATTGGGGTGTGGGCAGTACTACCACAACTAAGTTACATAAACTGTGTTTTGCCCCTTTTAAATGCTGAGAGTCTTGTGCAAGTTCAAAATTATGTGAACATTAGGCATGATGAGGACGTTAGCTGGAAATGTCAGGGGTTGGCAGCAGCACAATCCTACGAAATAGGGTACAGACCGGTATATACATTTCGAATCTAAATTTGTGTTTTCAGTCAAAAATCCCTTTGTCAGATATATCAAGGCATTTTTTAGATATATCGATGACGTGTTCATCGTTTGGGCAGGCAATGAGGAAAGCTTTGCAGCCTTTGTGGATTACCTAAACCGCGAAAACGATATAAATATGCTGTTTACCAGCAAAATCAATTCCTCCGAATTGGAGTTTTTGGATGTCTTGGTGAAGGTGGTAGAAGGTTCCCTGGAAACCACCATATTCAGGAAACCCACCTCCACCAATGCATTATTGCACTTCAATAGCTTCCACCCCCCACATGTGACTTCTGCCCTCCCCTACAGTCAATTTTCCCGTTTAAATAGGATCATATCTAGCGATATCGAGTTTTTAAAGCAATCTAAAATAATGAAAACAAGGTTTCTAGAAAGGGGCTACTCAGAATCTATAGAAATATAGAGCCACAAAAAGTAAAAAATCCCGTCCCCGACACGGTTCCTAGTAGATCAATGTTCACATTTGATTTTTCACCCATGGCGCAGCAAATAAAAAATGCCATATTAAAAAACTGGCACATTTTACAAAGGGATCCCACCCTTCAAGAAAAAGTGGCTAGTAGACCTGTGGTGGGCTTCAGACAAAGCAGAACCATAGGGAGCATGATCACACAGAGCCAGTTTAAATGTGATGCGAACAAGAATTGGCTTGAACGCTGCGTCCCTGAGGGCAATTTCAGGTGTGGACACTGCTCCATGTGTGAACAGATGCGGAGAGGTGCACATTTAAAAATTGGAGCTATAAAACACAGAGTGAGGGACTTCATTAATTGTAGGTCCACCTTTGTAGTTTATGCCCTTTTCTGCCCCTGCGGCCAATTTTATATTGGAAAAACTTTCAGACCCCTTTTCGTTCGTTTCAGAGAGCACAAGTATAGCCTTAAAACAGAAATTGGAGCCACTAGATTAATCCAACATATGAAAGAATCGAACCAAAACCGCGAGGACCTCCTACAGATTGCAGCTCTAGAGATAGTGAAATTACCGCCTCGCGGCGGAGACAGAAAGAAGCTTCTCCTAAAGAAAGAAGCATTATGGATCATCAAGACAGAAGCGATGGGACCATTAGGTTTTAATGATAGGAATAATTTATTTGTTTTTGTTTGACAAACTGTGATTTTTTGGTGTGATAGAGTATTGAATGAGTTAACACTGTGTTCCTCTATGTGATGCGGTGGGGGGAGTGGCCTGACCTGACCTTTATAGGTCGGTCACTCACCTCCACAGCATGAAAGGCATGATGAAGCGCTCTTAGCGTGAAACAGCTGTAGCCGTACCTCCATTTGACTTATGTGCACAGACCTGCCTGTACCCTATTTTATAGAAGCCTAATAAACTGGACGTTTTACCTTGGAATTGGTGAGTGCCGCTGTCTCCTTCTCATCTCTCTCCTGAACAGACCGGTATATAGACTTCTAACAGGGTGGTGCACGCAGTTCGAGATCCTGGCAGAGGGACCAATTTCTTTTAGACACTCCAAAAATACCCAGCACTCGCCAGTAATTCACGCAAAATATAAAATTATCCACTCAAACAGGCAGGATACAGCCTGCTGTAACATGGCTGACTGACTGACTAAAACCACATTTTAAACAAACTACGGGTGAGTGCAGAGGATTCATGGAGTGTCTGGAGGCCGTTAGCTGAACACAAGTCTGAAACTTGCACAAAAGCAAATATGAAAAAAAATATTGGGATGTTATGTGCCAGGGATTAACAGGATAAAAAAAACATCCACAAACAACCAAAAAAAAAGGGGAAAGAAAGGTTACTTCAGCAAACAGTAGTACATGTCTCACAGCAGCCATTTTCTAGCACATGTTCCTCCTGACCAGGGCCGGTGCAAGGATTTTTGCCAACACAAGCGAAGCTACATTTTGCCCCCCCCCCCCCCCCCCCCCGCTTCTCCTCTCTGTGGTTCTGGTATCTTCTCTCTGTTTCGGACAATGCTTGGTTTAAGGACCATATTTTTCGCCCTCTAAGACTCACCTAGGTTTTAGAGGAGGATAATAAGAAAAAAATATTTTCCATTACACCTCAGGTCAGACCAGCAATCAGACCCCCAATATTAATCAGACCTCAGCTCACAGCCCCAATCAGACCCCCAATGTTAATCAGACCTCAGTTCACAGCCCCAATCAGACCCCCAATGTTAATCAGACCTCAGATCAGACCCCCATGTCAGACATCATCCCCCAGCCATCAGCCCCCAATGTCAGCCATCAGACCCCCATGTCACATTTCTCCCCCTCCATGTCACATTTTTCCGCCCTCCCTCAGGGTGCGCCCTAAGGCGACCGCTTGGTCTGCCTTATGGTAGCACCGGCCCTGCTCCTGACACAAGCACTGCACATTACTGTTTAAACTCTAAATGTACTATACTGCTTACCTCAACGTGACAAGCCTTTCCTCAGGAGTAATGCTGCGCCTCATATTGGTGTCCATGAAGGTAAGGACAGTACGTAGAGACGACAGCAAGCGATCAAATGTACCCACTGACATCCGACAGAAGGAATAGAACTTCGCAGGATGCAGGCGCAGATCTTCCTTTCTGGTACCATTGTGAAACAATCGGATGGACCCAAAATCGTTGCCTTCTACACGTTTCCTCAGTCAACAAAGGAGTGTGCGGTCCCCATTGCCGAGAAACGAGCCAATGCAGTAAGACCTCTTCCTCTGAATCCGACATGGTGATACAGCAAAGAGAAGCAGCCAAAATAACCTCTGTACTCTGTAAAGACTACAGAAAATGGCCACAAATCCAAACTCAGGTGCCCTTCATTTATACCAATATCCAGGGTGGAGATAGTAAAATTACCTTTTTTTCACCAGGCAATTTTTTCTGACGGACCGCAAAAAAAAAGGGAACACGGACACACGGAAGCACAACGGAAGAAAAAACAGTCACGGATCACGGAACAACGGAACCACGTTTTGCGGGACGTTACAAAATACTGTCGTGTGCAGGAGGCCAAGGGTTGTGAGTTCAAATCCCTACAGAAACTTTTATATTTTGCTCAATTTTTTTCTCAATAAAATCAATCTTTTCTCTGCTGGGGACACCTTGTGTATTTAGGTTTTATTTAGCCTCTATTTTTAAAATGTTTCTGTGGGGATTCTGACCGTCATAACTTTTTTATAGTTATGTCCACGGAGATGTGTGGGGGCTAATTTTTTGCAGGACGATCTGTCGTTTTTGACAATATCATTTGGATTGTGTATGACTTGATCACTTTTTATTCAATTTTCTTGGGAGATAAAGTGATTAAAAAAACTCGAAACAGCCTTTTAAAAAATAAAAATAATTCTGTTATGCCATTCACCATATGGGATAACTTTTTAAAAATATTGTAATAGTATGGGCGCTTTCGCATGCCACGATGCCCATAATTCAATTATATTTTTTTTATTCTTTTTATTTTGGGGAATAGGCGTAATTTACATTTTCAAACCTTTTTTTTAAATTTTTTTTATTTTTGTTAAGTCCCCCAAGTGGACGACAACTTACAATCATCAGATGTAAGTTGCTCTATTACTCTGTATAAAAATCAATTTTACAGAGTTCAGTGCTGCCATCTAGTGGCCTGAACTGGGATATACTAACAATGAGCCTGGAAGCCTAGTACAGGCTGCGAATTATTTTTAGAACAGGGTGCTTTCCCTGATCTTCGCTGGGGAAAAGCGCGCCTGAAGAGGAATCCCGTGCTTCCGGTTTTTAACACTCTCAGATGCCGTGAGTAAGGGGAACTCATTGCTGTGAGGGGAGGGGGTATGTGGCATATTCTGGGGCCATGAGGGTGAAAAACTGTGTGAGGAGCTTTATGGAGTGTAAATCTGCGAGGGAGCGCCTAAATGAACAGAATGTGTTGTTAGTACATTATTTATTAGAAGATTTGGGGCCCCCACTTTTGATTTTGCCCAGGGCTACATTTGTCAAAAACCGGCCCTGGCTGCCACATCCTTTGTTTGTGGGGTGGAAGGTGCCACTGTCACTCCAGAGGGGCAGGAAGAGGCTGAGACCACAGCAGAAGAGGGAGTAAGAGGAGCCTGAGATCTTTCCTGGTTTTTCAGGTGTGTACTCCATTGTAGCTCGTGCTTTGCACTTAGATGCCTGGTCATGAAGGTTGTGCTCAGGTTTAGAACATTTATGCCTTGCTTCAGGCTCTGATTGCACAGCATGCAAACCTCTCGTGTCTTTTCGTCAGCACATTGTCTGAAGAATTGCCATGCTAGGGAACTCCCTGGAGCTGGCTTTGGTATGCTCAGTCCCTGGGTGCAGTGGGCAGTAGCAGGTGTACTGGCTAGTGGACAGCCGCTCTGGTTTTGCACACTGCTCCCTCTTTCGCTATGTGGCTGACGCTGTGTGACCACCACCTCTTCCTCCGAACTGCACACGTCACTCGCATGACCTTGATTCCATGTGGGGTCTAGGACCTCATCATCCTCCACATCATCTTCCACCCACTCTGCACCCCTAGCCCTCCTTGCCAGTCTGCAGAAAGCTGCAGCAGTTGGCATCATCATCAGAGTCGTGCTGCGGTGGTCCTACCATGTCCGCATCCTAAAACATAAGTGGTTAGGCATCAGTGCACTCAATCTCTTCCACTTCTGGGGCAGGGCTAGGTGAATGGCCCTCTGAAACCATGCCAGCAGAGTCATCAAAAAGATAAGAGACTGCTGCATGACTTGGGGCTCAGACTGCTTGGTTGATTTGCAAAGGGGTGAGATAAAAGACAGATGCCCATGGGCTGCAGGTGCCAACTCTGCGGTTTCAGCAGGGACCGTGTGGGAGACAATGCGAAGGAACTGGAGGCACTGTCAACCATCCAATCTACTACCCTACTTGTTCTGGCCTCACCATTTGTACACTGGTATTCGGGCCTACAAAATAACGCTGAACGTCCTGTCGCCTATGTGCACCTGAGTAAGATGTTTCATTTGGGCGTGTAGCTGGCACAGATCGACCACGTCCTCTCCCTCCAACGAGAGCTCCACCAGCATCAGCAGCACCACGACCAGGGCCACATCCCTTATTTGATGCTCTCATCATTCTTTCCCAATCACATATGCAGTACAGGTGTACCTCACACAAAAAATTGGATTAACTATATTAATTTCCCTGTCAAATATGCATTGCAGGTTTACCTCACACCAAAAATGGGTATATGTCACCCACCGAACTAACAGACGGATTAACTATATTAATTTCCCTGTCAAGTACGCAGTGCAGGTGTACCTCACACCAAAAATGGGTATACTGTATGTGACCCACCGATCTAACAGACAGATTATCTATATTAATTTCCCTGTCACATATGCAGTGCATGTGTATCTCACACCAAAAATTGGTATAAAACATCAATTATACTACAATTTGACAGTCTAAAATCTATTATAGGATAGCTGAACAAATAAAAAATTACGGTATTGTTGTAGCTCCTTTACATGTGTAATTACATTGAGGATTTAATATGCATTGGAATTTATTTGAAGATATCTTGGCATAAACTGTCAAATTGTAGTATAATTGATGTTTTTACTACCTATTTTATTGAAATTTTATAATTTTTAACATCCATTGTTTTATAAATTGCTTTTAAGCACTGGTGGCATAAAAAAACGCAATCTAAGAACAAAAACCGCATGGGAAACGCATAAGAATCGCGGCATAGCAAATGCGGGTTTTTGCATTTACCAAGTTACTATTGCGATTCCGGTCGAGCCTTTGAAATCTGCAAAGATCGTAATATAAAAGAAGGAGGGGAAACAATACAAGGTCACCACTGAGGAAGGGGCACACCCCCGAAACGCGTATGGGACGAACCTTGTACCGGCATGCTGGAAAAATCTCCCCTGGATTTGAACGGACTTCCGAAGCAAAGCTCTGCCAATACCTCGCTTGATTCCATTAAGCACATGACTCGCTGACGACACTGGACACAGAGTCAGCTGATACGTGCTTGCTTGCAGATCGGTGAGTCGGCGTCCTAGAGAAATAAAGCGACCAGACCAAGGTAATATCGTGCAAGTGGGTGGGACGCCACCACGAGCGCTTACTGTTTCGTACCTGTGGTCAGACTGAAAAGACCGGTAACCCACTAATCTTTGCTTCAATACAGCGAGTTAGGAGTGGAATCGTGTATACCTAAGTTTCTCGGATTTGGAAAATTCTATAAAGGCATTATTGCGGTTCTCTGTGAGGAACTATCTATGCTGCTATTGCTGCTATTAGCCTTATTCCCCAGCCATATTTGCGGTGTATTTTGGATTGTAACATAGCTATCAACGGATTGCGATTTCTTTACCTCCATTTTTGCCACTATCTGCTACATTGTTGCATTGATGTATTATTGCTGCTAAAATTGCCACATTGTTGCTGTCATATTGCATATTGTATATTGTTACACACTATTGATATCACTGTATGAAATTGTCTAGACAGAGTGGTTATAATTTTATGCTTTTACATGTCACTATATGTAATAAATATCTCATTTTAGTAACATACAGTTGCAAGAAAAAGTATGTGAATCCTTTGGAATAATGTGGATTTCTGCACAAATTGGTCATAAAATGTGATCTGATCTTCATCTAAGTCACAACAATAGACAATCACAGTCTGCTTAAAATAATAGCACACAAAGAATTAAATGTTACCATGTTTTTATTGAACACACCATGTAAACATTCACAGTGCAGGTGGAAAAAGTATGTGAACCCTTGGATTTAATAACTGGTTGAACCTCCTTTGGCAGCAATAACTTCAACCAAACGTTTCCTGTAGTTGCAGATCAGACATGCACAACGGTCAGGAGTAATTCTTGACCATCCCTCTTTACAGGAACTCTTTCAGTTCAGCAATATTCCTGGGATGTCTGGTGTGAATCGCTTTCTTGAGGTCATGCCACAGCATCTCAATCGGGTTGAGGTCAGCACTCTGACTGTGCCACTCCAGAAGGCGTATTTTCTTCTGTTTAAGCCATTCTGTTGTTGATTTACTTCTAGGCTTTGGGTCGTTGTCCTGTTGCAACACCCATCTTCTATTGAGCTTCAGCTGGTGGACAGATGGCCTTAAGTTCTCCTGCAAAATGTCTTGATAAACCTGGGAATTCATTTTTTCCTTCAATGATAGCAATCCGTCCAGGCCCTGACGCAGCAAAGCAGCCCCAAACCATGATGCCCCCCACCACCATACTTCACAATTGGGATGAGGTTTTGATGTTGGTGTGCTGTGCCTCTTTTTCTCCACACATAGTGTTGTGTGTTTCTTCCAAACAACTCAACTTTGGTTTCATCTGTCCACAGAATATATTGCCAGTACTGCTGTGGAATATCCAGGTGCTCTTGTGCAAACTGCAAACGTGCAGCAATGTTTTTTTTTGGACAGCAGTGGCTTCCTCTGTGGTATCCTCCCATGAAATCCATTCTTGTTTAGTGTTTTACGTATCATAGATTTGCTAACAGGGATGTTAGCATATGCCAGAGACTTTTGTAAGTCTTTAGCTGACACACAGGATTCTTCTTCACCTCATTGAGCAGTCTGTGCTGTACTCTTGCAGTCATCTTTACAGGATGGTCACTCCTAGGGAGAGTAGCAGCAGTGCTGAACTTTCTCCATTCATAGACCATTTGTCTTACCGTGGACTGATGAAGAGCAAGGCTTTTGGAGATACTTTCATAACCCTTTCCAGCTTTATGCAAGTCAACAATTATTAATCATAGGTCTTCTGAGAGCTCTTTTGTGCGCGGCATCATTCATATCAGGCAATGCTTCTTGTGAAAAGCAAACCCAGAACTGGTGTGTGTTTTTTATAGGGCAGGGCAGCTGTAACCAACACCTCCAATCTCATCTCATTGATTGGACTCCAGTTGGCTGACACCTCACTCCAATTAGCTCTTGGAGATGTCATTAGTCTAGGGGTTCACATACTTTTTCCACCTGCACTGTGAATGTTTACATGGTGTGTTCAATAAAAACATGGTAACATTTAATTCTTTGTGTGTTATTAGTTTAAGCAGACTGTGATTGTCTATTGTTGTGACTTAGATGAAGATCAGATCGCATTTTATGACCAATTTGTGCAGAAATCCATATTATTCCAAAGGGTTCACATACTTTTTCTTGCAACTGTATATAGAGTGCCTGGTCTATTCTCTTCATAAAGATTCCTAACACTCTCCCTCTCTTCAGCCACCTGATTCCTGTCCCTGCATTACTCAGAGCTGATGGGCAGTGCTACACGGGATCCAGCTTGTATAGAGGCTGTGTCACATGATGCACCAGCCAATTACAGCCATGCCATTACTATGCATGGCTGTGATGGCTTCTAAGAACCCACAGCTTAAAAGCTTGTTGATTGGCTGCCGTGCAGCCTTTTAAAAGCTTTATTAAATGCCTGAACACTGAACTCGAACCCGAACTTTACAGTTCTGGTTCGCTCAACACTAATAATAGATAAATATGAGATAGATAGATAGTGGAGCCACTTGCAGTTTGATTTCTAGACCAGGAACATTTGGGGCCTGGGCCCCTGATGTTTTGTCCCAGGCCCCGAATGTCCTGCCTGCCAGATAGATCATCCTCAGGACGGCAATACAATTGAATCTAATACCATGCAAGAGCTGAAGGACCTGTGAGGACATCACAGTCCATGTGATCAGTTCTTATTTTTCTTTTCAAAGTTCTTTTTATTGAGGTATATAACAAAACAAAAACTCCGGTACATTCGCATATAAATTGAATACAGGCATATAGCGAAACTAATTTTCAAAAGCACAAACATATACTCCAGTTTAGAAGCCAGCAGAAAGGCTTGAATCAGAAACCAAACACTGCTAGAGGTTCACAGAGCGAAACTTTGAGTTAGGATTCAAGAGAGGTAAACAACACATGCCATACAGTAAGTAAGGATTAACAGTACCCGCTAAAGCAATGAGTATTTAATATGAGGAAAGGGAAAAGGAAGGGGGAAGGGTAAAGACAGGGAAAGTGTGTTTGTGTGTGTGTGTGTGGGGAATAAGAGCTGTTCCAATGTGTCAAGGTAATAATGGGTTATGGCTCCTGGTATTGTTAGGAGAAGAAGCGAGGGGAGTCTCGTGTATAACGTCAAATGAATGAGTAAGTGGACAGGTACAGTACATGCAGAAAACTCTGCTCTAATGACCAACCCCTCAGTTCCAGTTAGGGAAGTTTCTAAACTTTGCCCAGGGGGACTAGGTCTTTTGGAAAAAGGAGTGTGTCTTAGTCTCCCAACTTGCTAATTCCTCTAATCGAAACAGGGAATCTCCTCTGTCTGTCTATTGACTGAGCGTTGGAGGAGATTCCTATTTTCAGAAGGTAGGGATAAGAATTTTGGCGGCTGCCAAAAGGTGTTTAACCAAGTTCAATGTGTGTTTAGGGAGCCTCTCAGGGAACAGATGCAACAGGCAAATTTCTGGTAGCAAGGATTGAAGTCCAATATGTAACAATAAGTGGGCATATCCACCAAAAATGGAAGTATGTACCCTTCCGCTGATCACAACGCCAACAATTGGAGTTATAATTAGAGTTGCATTTATTTAGTGTTACCGGGGTTAGGTGCCATCTGGTAAGAATTTTATATCCAGATTCTTGCATTCTCACACATTTAGAGGATTGCTTAGGAGCTAGGAACAGTTTCCTCTGAGAATTCCATTTCTAGGTCTTCCTCAAAACTTTATCCAAGTTTTGATAAAGGGAAGTTTCTCGTTAGTGGGTGGGGCAAGTAATAATTTACCAAGAGTCGATACTACTTTTTGCGGAGTTTTAAGTTAAGATAAAATAGTTTCAAATCTTTTTACTGCTCTCTGTGAGTCATTTTTCTGAATAAGCTGTTTGAGAGAATGAATCACTTATACATTAAAGGAGATAAAAGTGAGCCCCCCAGACGTTCATTCAAAACCGTGACAGAGGAAAGCGTCCCGTCTTCAATGGTAGAATCAATGGTGGTGCAGCTAAATCTAATCTCCTTTGGCATCGTCCTGTTGTAGTCCACATCAGAGCCATAGAGCAAGTCCTTCACTTGAAGTAGGGGGGATGGGAAAGGAGAGCATAGTGCCCGCACTTCTTTCAAGTTCCATATTCTACGGGTTTCAGATATGAGATTATTAATTGTGCAGGATGTTGGAACGGCTGGATCTGCGAAAACAATGTGGCATAACGGAAATATCAGGATGTCCTCTTCAATGGGGACCAAGAGTTTGTGGGGAGGCTTCCTGATCCAATCCACTATCCTGTACAAGTGCACTGCTCTGACAAAAATCAGAGGTGTAGGGAGATCTATGCCACTGTGTTTTTGTGGAAGCTGTAGAGTAGCGTATTTAATTATTGGCTTCCTAAAGTTCCAGATATATTTGGAAAAGATCTTATTCAGCTTCGTAACGAAGGCGGCAGGAATGTGTATGGGCAGGGCTTGTAGTAGGCCAAATAAGGCATTTGGCTATATTTTTACGTCCAAACCATGAGATGTATGGGGTGAGCATGTGATCAGTTCTTAATGCAGTAGCTGAAAAGGACCTGCGATTATGTCACCATCATGTGACCAGTGCAGGAGAGGACGGCTAGGCACTGAAGAGAAGTCCTGGGAAGAAGCTGTGGTGAGGTCTGTACATGAGGAGAGGTAAGTGAAGGGGTTGATTACTCAGTGTGAGAGGCAGAGCAATGTTGGGAGTTATAGTTATTTAACTGGGACTATATGTTAGGGCTGAAGGGAGGAAAGTTATTTACACAGGACAGTGGGTGGAGTGATGTAATTAACATGGGACTGAAAGCTGACAAGGGTGATGTTATTTACATGGGAATGCATGATAGAGGTGGCTCTGGGAGGGAGTGATATTTATTTATATGGGACTGAATGTTGAGGGGTAATGCTATTTGTGGCAAACATTGCCACTTATAGAATGTCTTTGTATATATTTGCCCTTACTGTAATGTTTACTAGGTTAAATGTATGGCTTTTCTGTGCCTCTTCCCCCCTTTTTCCTGTCCCATTGTTTCTCCAGCAGGGTGTTGTCTCCAGGACACTGGGAGACCAGTTTAAACTAGCTGCTCTGTCCCTCCTCAATCTCGCATCAGCCCTTGTTATTGTCTGGTCCCACCCTTCCTCGTACCATAGTAATCCATGTGCCCTATTGTATGTAAATGAGGCTGTTGGGGGGTTTAAAGTAGGTGTGCTATGCCAAAATAAAGTAGTTGATTCACAGAACTGTGTTTCGTCCGGTTACTGGGAGGGATTTGGGAATATTGCCTATTTTCAGCACTCGGTGTGGATTACCTTACTGTATCAGCGGAGATATTGGGATTTAATATTGCGGCTCCGCTATACTATTAACATGGGACTGCATGTTGTAGGTGGCTGGGGAGGGGGTGATTTTTTACATGGGACTGTATGTTGAAGGTGTCTGGGGGGTTGATGTTATTTACATGGGACTGAATTTTGCGGGGGTGATGTTATTTTAATGGGAATGTATGTTAAAGGCGGCTGGGAAGGGGGTAATGTTATTTACATGGGACTGTATATTGGAGAGGGCAGGAGAGATGGTGTGATGTTATTTACATAGGACTGTATTTTGGAGGGGGCTGGAGAGATGGTGTAATGTTATTTACATGGGACTCTATGGTGGAGGGGCTGAGGAATTATAATTTCTGAGGGCAGTAAACTGAGGAATATAACTACAGGGGGCACTGCAGGGAGCATTATAAATACTGAGGGCACTTCAGGGCAAGCATTATAACAGTAGGGGACATTATAAATACTGGGGACATTAGGCGTTCTTATTACTAGTGGGGGCTCTATAGTGCGGACTTATAGATCCACAATATTTCTACTAAGAACACTATGGGGCCTTATTACTACTGAGGGGTCTGCAGAGAGCTTTATTACCACTGGGGGGGACAATAGGGGGCCTTATTTCTACTGGCGGCTCTGTAATGGCATTATTAATAGTAGAGGACTACTATTAATGGCAGGATGAATTCAATTTGGTGTCACTTGATGTGGAAAGCCTGTACACCCGTATCCCTCACAAGGAGGGTGTACAGGCGGTCATCAAGGTTCTGAGCAAAACTGACAAGAGTGATGTCTACTGCTCGTTTGTCCAGGAGGCGCTTAATTTTGTACTCAGCAACGTGTTTATGTTTGGGGGACGCTGGTACAGGCAGATCTATGGTATGGGCATGGGCACGCCGGTGTCTTGCACCTTTGCCAATTTGTACTTGGCAGTGTTTGAAGACCGGTACATTTGCTCGGCTTCTAACCCGTATCTGCAACACATAAAACTATTTTTTACGCTACGTGGATGATCTTTTTATGGTTTTACTGGGCCCGAGACAGTTGTGTGAAGATTTTGTCCAGTTTCTCAATAACCAGAATGAAACGAACATGAAATTCACCATGAATTTTGGAGGTAAAGCATTAGAGTTCCTTGATGAAATGGTTACCATAGAGAAGGACACCATAGTCACCACAGGCTTTCGTAAGCCCACCTCCACTAATTCACTATTATATTTCGACAGCTCTCATCCACGTAGCGTAAAACAAGCAGTTCCGTATGGCCAATTCATACGGTTAAAACGCATAAACAGTACAGAGGCAGGATATAAAAAACAGGCTCAGGAGCTAAAGGAAAGACTATTACCTAGGGGATACCCAGAAACAGATCTAGACACTGCTTTGACAAAAGCAGGTCAATTTACACAGAATGAGTTACTCAGAAACAAAAGGAGCAGTCGGAGAAAAAACACTATAGAGAGGTTTGCCTTTGTTTTTAAGTATAGCCCTTTGGCAGACACGATCAAACAGGTCATATTTAAAAACTGGGAGATTCTCAGGAATGAAGAAGGGTTACAAGATTTAGTAAATAATAAACCGTTGATCACTCTTAAAAAGTGCCACACGATTAGGGACAAATTAGTGAGAAGTAGATTGAGGGAAACAAAAGTGAAAAATTGGCTCATCATACACCAGTAGGAAGTTCCAAATGTGGTGATTGCTCCTTCTGTCAAAATGTTGTACAAGGCAAATACATCTTTTTTGCAGGCATAAAACACAGGCTTAAACAATTTACCACGTGTAAAACAAAATATGCGGTCTATTTAATTTTGTGCTCCTGTGGATCTTTCTCCATAGGGAAGACCATCCGCCCTATGTATGAAAGGTTCAGGGAGCACATAGGTTCTGTTACATCAGGGAAAGGGTGCCCAAGATTGATCGAACATGTAGTTATTATGCATGATGGTAATGTAAAATGTTTAAAATTTGCGGCCTTGGAGCATGTACCTACACCGGCTGCAGGGGGAGATAGAGACCGTCTCCTCATGCAGAGGGAGGCAGATTGGATCATTCGTGCAGGTGCGATGGGACCCCTGGGGTTAAATGACCGTAATGATCTAAGTGTTTATTTATGATTTACAAATAGAAGACACGCATCTAGATTAGCACTTTGTTGGTAAAAATAGTAGTAGTCAGAGATATTTTTAAGTCCGATACCTGAATATATTGTTTAGTAAGTCAGGCACTTGATTGCTGATATGCTTCAGCGTCGGAGGTTGCCTAGGCAACAGAGACACGCTAAAAGGGAGCACACAGGTCCCGTGATGAGGTCAGAGGCCAGAAGAAGCTCAAGGTGCGCGAAACGGCCGTCGCCAGCTATCATTATTCCTTCTACTTACTGCATGAATAGTAGAGGACTGCTCTACTAATGGAGGCACTGTTGGGGAGCACTATCACTGTTGGAGGCACTGTAGGGGGCAGTATTACTAATGAGGGCATTCTAGAAGGGAATTACTATTGGTGGGACTACTATGCGGGGGCACTCATTTTCCTTCAGGATAGTATTTGGGGGTATCGGGGGGGGGGGGGGGGGTACAGCGAGCAGTAGGATAACACAGTGAGGACTCCAGGTTGGGAGATGATGATAGAATTGTGAGGAAGCTAAGATGTCCGTGTGTCACACTGTACAGAGATGAGGCAAGGCTGAGAGAAGTTGCACGGACCAAATGGAGAAGATGATGACAGAGAAGTTCTACATCAGAGGCGATGTAACCTGGTAGGCACTGGATATGAGCGGTACGTGCTGCTATATAGCAAGTACAGCAAAATGTCTTCAGTGCTAGTGTTTTCCGGGGGAAGGGAGAGTTTTGGTTGGGGGAGTGCGTTTGGTCGACTCAGAGAATTGGGCCATATGCATTGGGGCTTGGGCCCCAGATCTCTTGAGACCCTAGCAACGCCAATGTTCCAGACTATGTCTTATTTTAAAAAAAAATCTGTTTACACTTTAACTTTTAGGAACAAGAACAAGTATTTATACCCTTTTTGTGAACATTTTCTATTCATGAAACTTCGGAATGTGAATTATGACAAAAGTAAGAGCTCAGTCCTGTCAGATTCTTTCCTTAGTTTTTTTTTTTCTGTGAGAGCATTGAAGTGTTTGCAACTCCCCATGGTAATTTTAACTGAGTCTGACATAACACATATTTAACAAGAAGCAATAAAGAAGACATTCATATTTAATCTGCAGTTAATAACTCTTTAATAATGTGTAATACAGACAAATTTACACTGTAGTTTTGCTACTAGAAGCATTAAAAATTTAGAACAATAGATGGAAAGTGGATAAAAGAATGTTGTAGGAAGCTAAATAAAAAATAGTTGGGTCTGGAATAATACATTTAGTTATTAAAGGGCTTGCAATGTGTCTCCTCAACTGCCTTACTGCGAAGCACATCTCACTTTACTGGTCAAACAATGCCGCTATACTATGAATGAATAATGTCGCCATTGAAGACATAATACAAGAAAAACAAAATAAAAAGCCAGTAGTATAAACAGCACATGGTGGGTTAGAAGCCTTATTACAGATTTTGCATTCGTGTTCAGGAGATTTAGCTTCCACCTATGAAACAGCACCATACTGTGATGGAATAATATAACCATCATACTATGACTGAATAAATACCAACAAAACAGTAACTTAATAATACTGCCATACCATGAATGACTTATACACCATACAGGGACCCAATTAGGCTGGTTTAACTTACAGTCGGGACACCTCTTCACCAGTATATTTTTTATTTAGACATGAAAACAAAACATTTCTCCCTTTTTCTATCTTTAGCCTCCTAACAGTCCCATGAAAATGAGAAAAGCCCTCCCAAAAATGTCACTTTTTATTGTAGATTTTTAATGTGTGTTTGCTGTAAATCTTGTTGGCGCAAAACTCAGGGGACACAAATGCATTTTAAACCCTTAGTGACATAAATAATTTAGGTCTTAATGACCAATAATATTTTCCCTTTTTGTGTTCCAGCAGTCATAATTTTCATAATTTTTTTTATTTTGCGGAATTAGTTGGTAGGCTTTCTAGGAATAATTTTGGGGTATATATAGTGCATTAAATAACTTTTATTATTTTATTTTTAGGGTGAAAGATAAAAAACTGCAATTTTTACATTATTTTGTGATTTTTTTTTACGGCGTTCACTGTGTGGATCTGTACAATGATGATAATGTCATATTTCTATATATTTTTACTATTTTTTCTTTCTTCCTCTAGCCTGTCAGCTCTGCAACTGCTCTCTCATTCTCCTCCAGACTGAAAAGGAGTGTGGGGGCCGCTGATTTAGCTGCTTATATCGCTGGTTTGTAGTGTTTGAAAGCTGGCATTCCAAGCTTTTTACAATGCCAGAATTACAGCAATATTTTTAGTACATGGGAAGATATCACTGTTATAAATTGGGAAGGGTGAATGCAGCTGAAAGTGAAAGTAAAGGCAGGTTTTACCCGCGATTATTCCTAACTCAATTTCTAACAGTGATATCTCTTCTGTTTCTTCGACTTATGCTGTTATTTTTGTCCTGGAATGCCAGATTTAAAAAAGACCAGTTGTAGGCTTGTAGCTGCTACCATTGAGGAGATATCAGCAGCTAAAGCAGCCACTCCCTTCCACTTCTGCCCAAGCTTAGCTAGGTGGTTGAAAAAAGCATGTATAAGTGCAAAAGCCTTTCAAATATTTGATGAAGCTAGTTTACTGTGCCTCAGCAAAGCTGAAACTATGTGAAAAATGAAAATCAGACCTCATATAGTAGAAGATGATTTCTTTCTAACAGAGATGGAAACAGCCCTGTACCTCACAGAGGCCCAGAGATGTACCCATTCATTTCTCCAATTGCTTTGCTAGATTCTCTTCAGGCTGGTAGCTCTGGTGGTGTTGTCCTCTTTCAAGAGGTATGCCCCCCCCCCTGCAGCTTAGAGGGGTGGGCAGTCTCCTCTATCAAGGGGTGTGTCCTTTCTGCTTTGACTTTTTCCCTGTAACTGTTAAAGGGTCTAATGGTCGATATGGCTGGTGGCATTTGAAAGATACAACTGAACATGTGAGACCATGCTCATCCAGCTTATTAGGTGGATGTGCACATTACTATACAGATTAAATACCATTATAATAAAATAAAGAGAATATCTCATAACTGGAGCATTTTTGTAACATACGATAAATTACAAAAGTAACTCGTTTTACATGCTGAATTTTATTAATGTAACATTTAACGATGGCACAACCCCTTTAGGTGGTTCATAAACAACTCTGGCGTTAATGTCTGGAGGTTAGGTCTGCTTTCCTGGTGGTCTAGGGTAATTCCCTCCCTTGTGGTCTAATGAATGCAAGAGTTAATGACTTGGTGTGGTCAAAGGTACTGAAGAGCTTAGTACCTGCTTCCTGGAAGCCTGTGGAGTTAGAAATGATCCTTACTGCAGTTAATAAACGGTCCAGACCTAGGGAGATAAGATCAATGAGGCCTCGTTGCTAAAGATCGCATGGGAACCTCCTTCATTGTGACATCTTCCACAGCAAGGGAGTTTTGGTCTTTGTGAGGTCCAAATAGTCCCCTGTTTATTTTCTTCCTGACTTTGATTGCCTTACATTATATACATCACCAATTTGAGACTGGAATTCCTTGGGACCACCAATTATTATTGGGGCCCAACCCCTATATCATCATTAGAGTCTAACAGGTTTTAATCAAAGAAATAGACTTAGTAGCACGTGATTGGCTTCAAAGCCAGCCAAATAGGTTTTTTGTTCTGGACCTTTTATCGCTCACTATGGTATTAGAGCCTGGGCATAGTGAAGGATCCTCTGGTACTCTGCTGGGCTTGTCCAACCCTATGCATCCCATTTTCCTCTGCCCCTTTTCAGTCTTCCCTAACATTATCCACATATGAATGGAGAACACATCCTGATCCCATCTCCGTTCCTTTACAATTACCCTGGTACCCAGGCTCGGACTGGTCCACTGGGGAGGTGGGGAATTCCTCAGTGGGCCCCTGCGCTGTAAGTGAGCATTCATGTTTGAAAGCTCACTGTCACTAAAACTTTTTCCTTGAGCGGCAGGCAGGTGGCGGTCAATGAGCTGCGTGGAGGGGCCCGCTTCCTTTCTTCATGGGCCCCACCCTCTGAACACATCAACAAAGATGTCAACCATGCTGTCCAAAGCTGTATACACCTATACCAAAATGAACTGAGACTAAACAGGTTATACATAAATAAATATATGCTTTATTATACATCCAAATTTCATGGATAAAAAATAGACATGATACATCAGATAAAAATAGTCAACTACAACCTGAGGAGGTATTGACAAATTATACGTGTAGAGGAAATATAGAAAATCATGTAGGCAGGCCCAATTTTATGAGTGCATGTGTACAAAAGATATATATGTGACTCCCAGCATATTACTAAAGTGCAAGTGCACATATTTAATCAAGTTGTTCCTCCATATCAAATATCAGCACACAAGTAAAGCAAATGGAACTACTTGAATCATACAGATAAAAATGCTGGGGAACATACATCTAGAGAGCCCGAACCCATTAGTAACACAAAGTGTGTATGCAAATACACCACTAAGTGTTTACCACATACCTAAAATTACACTAGTATCACATACCCATAATAGGGAGATCCACCTCAGGAGAGCCACGTACCCCGACGCGCGTTTCAGCAATGCCTTCTTCCCCCCCAGAGGAAGGCATTGCCAAAACGCGTATTGGGGTACGTGGCTCTCCTGAGGTGGATCTCAATATTATTAAAAGTACTCACAGGCTCTCCTCCGCTTTATCAGTCTTCCTATTCAGTATGGAAGCACTGCTGACACCACTGTGGAGTCACTCTGCTATGAGAGGAGGACACAACAGGATGCTGCAGCCACAATACACATGCCATATGAAGTATGTAAGGGAAATCTATACTCAGGGCAGTTTCTAGGGAATTTTACCAACAGGGCAAACATCAAAAAAGCCCCCCCGCCCCCCGATTGTGGGCGGATCTCTGCCGTACCCCATTGTAGTTGATGGGGGCGGTGGGCATTCAGTCTGCAGTGCCGGATCCAGTAAATTCCGGGAGGCTGTTCTCTAATTTGTGACGGTATAAAATACTCCTATATAGTGCCCCATAGTGCTCCTCCTCCATCCCCATAGTGTTCTCCATAATGTGCCAGTATAAAATGCCCCTATAGACTGCCCCACATAGATGCCCCCATAATGCTCCTCTCCCCCTTCCCCATAGTGGCACCAAAATGGCTGCCAGTATTAAATGCCCCTATTTAATGCCCCCATAGTGCTTTTCTCCCCAACTTCTCCATAGTGCCCCCCCCCATAATGCATGCCAGTAAATAGAGCCCCCAGTAAATGCCCCCATAGGGCTCATTTACCCCCCACTTCTCCATAGAGCCCCCCATAATGAGTGCCAGTATATAGGGCCCCCATAGTCTTTCCCCTATTCTCCATAGTGGTCCCCCATATTGTGCCAGTATATAGGGCCCCCAGAGTGCTTCCCCTCTTCTCCATAGTTGTCCCCATAGTGCTTCCCCTCTTCTCCATAGTGCCCCTCTATATTGTGCCAGTATATAGGGCCCCCACCCCCTTCTTGCCACAGTATACTATAAATATTAAAAACAATAAACACATATACTTACCTTATGCTGCTGTCAGTGATGCGATACAGGCCTCTTCCGGCCTGTGTCCCGCTCTGTGCGGCTTAGGCGGCGCAATTACATCATCGCGCCACCTGCACCGGCCTTTGATAGGCTACAGGCACTACGCCTGCAGCCTATCAGAGAAACGGGCAAGGGATACGCCTCTCCCCTGCCCCCCACCGTTCACCTGTATCGCCGTCCGGAGGATGCACCCCTCGCTCGCCTCTAGAAACGGCCCTGTCTATAATGTCTAGTATGTAGTGCAGTGTTAAAGGGTGCCTTCATATATAAAAGTGTGTATAAAACCATGCCTTCTTGTGTAAAAGTGTGCCTGCCTGTGAAGTGTGTTAGGGCTTGCTCTACACACCAACTTTGGCCAAAAATTGCAGCAACACAAAGATACATTGCAACTAATGAAAGTGAATGGTGTTGTGACTCGACAGTCTGTCAGGGAACCAGGGGGGCCGTTTCGCATCAGGTTCGCAGACACGGGCGGCGGGCGCAGATAGCTCCTCCTCTTCCTCCTGACAGGACACCTGACGTCAATGTGGCCAGTGCGCCTGCGTGAGTCGGACGCCGGGTGCGCGGTACACAAGCTGCGTGCGCGGGGATACGAGCGTAGTGCACATGCTCCATTCCAGACCACAGGTGCTATTCAGGCTGGGGGAGGGCTTCGGCCTCCGTCACCGCCCTCAGCCTTATGATTGGCTTCTGACTAAGGAAGCCTCCTAGTTGCCCGGCAACCAGGGGGGCGGTCCTGGGTTCACTGTGTACTTAAAGCCAGTCAGAGCCTTGACTCATTGCTGAGTTATTCAACCTTATGGTGAACACCCAGCTCCCTCCTGTGAACCTGTTGTTTAATCTGACTTCCCAGCTACCGACTCCTTGCCTGTTTCCTCGATTACGATTTCTGCTGCCCGCCACGACCCGAAACTGGAACCGACTACCCGATTGGATTGACCTTTTTTGTACTACGCTAATTTTTGGGATTATTTCGTCCCTGCCAAAGGATTCCATACCTGATCCACTATTCCAGTCCTGACACAGTCACTCCATTCACTTAACTGTAGCACCGCATTGCTGTGCAACATGTGTCACAGGCCAATGATACTGTGTAGCCCAAGCTTTAAAGGGGTTCTGCACTTTGTTTAAACTGGTGATCTATCCTCTGTATAGATCATCAGCTTCTGATCAGCGGGGGTCCGACACCCGGGACCCCCGCCGATCAGCTGTTTGAGAAGGCAGCGGCGCTCTAGCAGCGGCGCTCTAGCAGCGGCGCTCTAGCAGCGCTGCGGCCTTCTCACTGTTTACCGCAGGCTCATTGACGACACGACTAGTATCACTGGCCTGGGTGCGGTTAAGCTCCGTTCAAGTGAGTTTTTTATTATTTTGAAAGTTATGTGTCCTGGAATTCTGTGTAAAATTGCTGTGTCATAAAGGTTTGACAATGAACTAGCAATATTTGCATGCAACTGTAGGGTGGGCCCCCAAAGTCACTTCCACTGGTGGGCTCTAGGGTTTCCAGTCCGACACTGATGGTACCTTTACTGAGGGTGGCTCCATTTTGGCTGGGCAGTAGGGATCACACTTCATAGCTGCTTATTGGATTCATCTTTAGGGTTGTGGTATGCTTGTGGTATTCTTTAGACTCTGTAGACAAAATTAGAGATGAATCGGTCAGTGTCGATATGGAAATGTCTCTTCTTTTCAATTTTCTAGTGGATTAATCACTGCCATACATAAAACAGCAAACACAAATCAAGCATTGAATTGTTTTACTTTGCAACATCTTGGCGGTGGACGCGCAGTCACCTTGTGCAATCAGCAGTAAAATAATGCCCATATTCACCCGTGATTTATGTGTCCGGAACTTGTGGAGTTGCATTTTCTTTCAAGCTTAATGAACAACCTGGAAAGTAAATGGGATGAATTCTGACAAAGTGGATAATATCTGCAGTGTTTACAATAGAAATGAGTTTTCAAAAAAGCTTGACCGACTGGCTGCATGTCAGCGGGTGTTAAAATTCAGTAGCGTACTGCTACTTAAGATGGCTGATGGATACATTTTCATTTTCCTTTTGTTCTGCTCCAACCCTGAATTACAGTGTTCAGTGAAGCTATGGCGAGCGGGCATTGCATCACAATATGAGCGAGGGATTCATTGTTCATACACTGTCCTATCATTTTTTTTATTTAAATGAAACTGATGGCTCTGCAGGTTCAGTAGGAATTAGCATATTGGATAAATCTACAATATTAGGAATGGAGTTGTCTATGTCCCAGTTGCTTGTTGGAACACAGAAATATATTGAGTATTACAGTAGTTATATGCTACATAGATAGCAGTATTATACTCTTCTACGTAAGAGGCAATATGATAGTAGTTAGATTCTTGTACATAGGAGCAGAATTATAGTAGTTATATTCTTGTACATAGGAGGCAGTATTATAGTAGTAATATTCTTGTACCTAGGGGGCAGTATTATAGAAGTTATATTCTTGTACATAGGAGCAGAATTATAGTAGTTATATTCTTGTACATAGGAGGCAGTATTATAGTAGTAATATTCTTGTACCTAGGGGGCAGTATTATAGTAGTTATATTCTTGTACATAGGAGCAGAATTATAGTAGTTATATTCTTGTACATAGGAGGCAGTATTATAGAAGTTATATTCTTGTACATAGGGGCAGTGTTAAACTAATTATATTCTTGTACATAGGAGTCAGTATTGATGCAGTTATACTCTTCTTCATAAGAGGCAGTATTATAGTAGTTATATTCTTGTACATAGCAAGCTGTATTATAGTAGATAGATTCTTGTACATACGGGGCAGTATAATAGTAGTTACAGTGAGGAACAGAAGTATTTGAACACCCTGCGATTTTGCAAGTTCTCCCACTTAGAAATCATGGAGGGGTCTAAAATTCACATTGTAGGTGCATTCCCACTCTGAGAGACAGAATTAAAAACAAAATTCAGGAAATCACATTGTATGATTTTTAAAGAATGTATTTGTCTTGCACTGCTGAGCATAAGTATTTGAACACCTCAGAAAATCAGTGTTAATATTTGGGTCATTGTCACGTTGGAAGACCCAGCCACGACCCATATTCAATGCTTTGATTGAGGGAAGGAGGTTGTTGCTCAAAATCTCACAATAAATGGCCCCATTCATCCTCTCCTTAATACAGTGCAGTCGTCCTGTCCCCTTCGCAGAAAATCACCCCCAAAGCATGATGTTACCACCCCATGCTTCACAGTAGGGATGTTGTTCTTGGAATGCAACTTATTCTTCTTTTTCCTCCAAACACTTTGGTCTCATCTGACCACATGACTTTCTTCCATGCCTCCTCTGTATCATCCAGATGGTCATTGGCAAACTTCAGATGGGCCTGGACATGTGGTGATGTGAGCAAGGGAACCTTCCGTTCAATGCATGATTTTAAACCATGATGGCGTAGTGTTCTACCAACAGTGACCTTTGAAATTGTGGTCCCAGCTCTCTTCATGTCATTGACCAGTCTCCTCCCTTGTAGTTCTGGGCTGATTCCTCACCTTTCAGATCATCAGTGATACCCCACGAGGTGAGATCTTGCATGGAGCCCCAGTCCGAGTGAGACTAACAGTCATCTTTAGCCTCTTCCATTTTCTAACAATTGCTCCAACAGTTGATCTATTTTCACCAAGCTGCTTTGCAATTGCCCCGTAGCCCTTTCCAGCCTCGTGGAGGCTCACAATTTTGTCTCTGGTGTCTTTTGACAGCTCTTTGCTATTGCCCATGGTAGTAGTTGGCGTCTGCCTGAGAGTGGGGTGGACAGGCGTCTTTAAAGAGCTCAGACTGGTGCTACTAAGTTAGATTAATGAGTAGAGTAGAGGTGGACCTTTTAAAGGCACAGTAACAGGTCTTTGAGAGCCAGAATTCTTACTTTTCCTCAGGTGTTCAAATACTGTTCAGCAGTGCAAGACAAATACATTCTTTAAAAATCATACAATGGGATTTTCCTGATTTTTTTTATTTATTTTTTTATTCTGTCTCTCAGAGTGGGAATACTCCTACAATGTGAATTTCAGACTCCTCCATGATTTCTAAGTGAGAGAACTCGCAGGGTGTTCAAATACGTCTGTTCCTCACTGTATAATCTTCTTCTATAGTAGTGTATATCTTGTTTAATTTTTTTTATTATTCCGGACCTTGGAGGGGCTGATTCCCAGATCTGCAATAAATCTGAATCCCAAAATAACTTTGGCAGACAATGCCCAACTTTCTTGCACAAACATTTCCAAACAAGTCTTTGTTCATTTACAGGTCCTAATGATTCTATCAAATAAATTGTATAATATATGCACAAACATTTCAGACAAGTCTCTTTGTTCATTTACAAGTCATAATGATTCTATCAAATAAGTGGAACAATATCTTACACAAACATTTCATATAAGTCTTTGTTAATTCTATCAGATACAATGGACAAAGTCTTGCACAAAGATTTCAGACAACTCTTCAGTTCATTCATAGGGAAGCATCGTCTTAATAGACACAATGAAGTCCAAATGATCAGAGACTCCATCTTCACACTTTAGTTGCCCATTTTTATACCAACTCCCTAATTCACTATTTTGATTTAGGATGATCAGAGCATGTTGGACATGTGGAAATTGTTTTGTGAGTTATTGTGTGCCGCACTAGTTACAGCTACGTTTTGTTGACTTTGGTTACCACTGTGTCTTTTACAATGAACCCCCTTCTTCATTTGTTTCTAACAGTTTTTTTAGCAGCACAATACAGAGGGAATAAGACCCACACATCTGTTTTTGCTGAATGTGCTCATCTATAGATTTATTTGTCATTGCGTTATCTCTTGTCTTGCTATCAATTTGCAGGAGGCAGGATTGTATTTGTAATTTATTATAATACAATACATTCACTTGTCATATTAAATAGACTCACTTTGATTTTTTCCTTGACAAATAGTTCCACTGACTCTTCATTTCAAAAAACATATTATCTTTTGAAGTATGATATAAAGTACTGTTGTGTTTCTGCCCAGGGGGCATCTTACACCCTCTGCAATCTTTATTTATTAAAAGACTTTCTGTCAGCTCCTCAAAACTACACTGTGTTAATAAAAACAAAAGCTAGGAATGAATATACTGTACCGCCTCCTCATTTACTGGAAGGAGAAGACATTATGAAATTTAACAAAACATATCAATAAAATTTGTGATTCTCATCTTCTTTTATAATTTCAGCCTTAAAGGGGTTCTCAGAAGCTAATAAAATACAATAATTGAGAATACTGAAATATTATTTTGATTATAAATGCATTACCAAATACCTTTCATTATTTATGATGGCTGGTTTTGTCTAGGGGGCAGTCATCAGTCTGAAATAAAATAGATGCTGTCATACTGGTACAATCAAAACCTGTCCTAATCACCCAGCAATTGAACGGAGCTCATGTAGAGACAGCTGAACGGAGCAGAGAGGATGGGCAAGAACAGTCTGTGTGTTATCTTCCCTCTCTGCACTCCAGCTGTCTCTCCGGGAGCTCCGTTCCTACAGACATTCAGCTAAATATCTGTTGTATGTAGGAGTTGTGCAATTCTTGTATATTGATGACCTCTCCTCAGGATACATGTAGGTTATCCATATCTGATCGGTGGGGGTCTGACTCCTGGCACCCCCTGCGAGTGGTGCGTCCTCTACATTTTTTAACTGCAAGATGTCTAACTTGTAGCAGCAGTGCATAATAACTACAACTGCTCTTCTGATTAAAGTGAATGGCATGAGCAGATCACACTGCACTGTCACTACAAGTTAGGCCTCATGCACACGACAGTGTTTTTTCACTGTCAGTGATTTGGCTTCAGTGGTCCGTGTCCGATTTTGCTTCAGTTGTGTTTCCTTGTCTTCCTTTATTTTTGTCTGACAGGGGAAAAAAAAGGAAGGTTAATGAAAAGTGTAATTTTATTGCACC
Organism: Bufo gargarizans; assembly: GCF_014858855.1. Taxonomy (NCBI): domain Eukaryota; kingdom Metazoa; phylum Chordata; class Amphibia; order Anura; family Bufonidae; genus Bufo; species Bufo gargarizans. The sequence continues at coordinate 498,990,322 of NC_058081.1, forward strand.
AAGGTTTTGTAGAAAAAAACGGACGCAGACACGGATGACATACCAGTTGTGCATCCGTTTTTTTTGACGGACCCATTGACTTGATTGGGTCTGTCTTCCGTTTTCCACTGACAAGAATAGGACAGGTTATATTTTTTTGACGGACTGGAATCACTGATCACGGACGCGGAGAAAAAACAGAGGACTATCGGTTTTTTTTCACAGCTCCATAGAAATGAATGGGACCTCCGCTAAACTGTGAAAAATGATGGAACGGACACGGATGCACACAGCGGTCGTGTGCATGAGGCCTTAGACTGTGTTCAGTTGAACAGTCAAAAGGATGCACAACTCTTGCACGAGTGCTGCGGCCTATTAAAACAACTGATCAGGGCAGGTGCCGGGAGTCGCTCCCTGCAGATCTGAAATTGACGACCTATATTGAGGAAAACCCCTTTCATTTCTGGCAAGCAAAGCAGTGAAGAGGCTGAGGCAGGTCTTTAGCTCAGTGCTCTGAAGTAACTTGTCCTGTTGTGTGTTTATGATGGTGGCCTTTTTATTTCAGACCGATTATTGGCAACCAAAATTTTTCTTTTTTCTGGACAACCTATCCCAAAATCACAGCCAACACTTTTTACGGACAAATTGGAAAGCCATAATAAATGATAAAAATAAATTTTTCCAAAAGTAATCCAAGTCTATAGCTCAATATACTGATAAAAACTCATTACCAGCATTTACTGTAAGTGATGATAATTGCCTATCACGGCCTCTCCTGTGACAAGGGTCAGAAGATCTAGGAGACTGGCTGCATGTTATGTGATCTGACAGCCTCTCTGGTTTCACTCTTCTGTGTTGTTGCTGGGTATAACCAGACCTCTAGTCTCAGGTGTAGCTTAATGGTAATTCTTACTCCTCTATTTAGTCTGACCTCACCCAACATGCTATGCAGTTGATGGCTCCTTTTGGTTGTGAAGAGCTGGTGTCTAGTTCTCCTCTGAGTTCCTGCTCATCTGCATATTTTGGAGTTAAGTGTCTTTTCCCTATTTCTTGTTCGTTGTTTTCCCCTACCTTTTGATATTAGGCTTTAGGGAGTCTCCCATTCCTCCAGCTGAGAAGGAACAGGTCATCACTTGTCCTGACACTATTTCCAGGGCTCTTTAGGGTCATATAGCGCCTTAGGTTCCAACATATGAACATTCCAACCTTCAAGGTCTGTTCATACTTATAGTAGTCAGGACTCGGGTTATGGATTCAGTAGGCGGTTACCTTTCTCCCTTTGCCTAGTTTCCAGGCCTAATACCTTTTCCCCTCCCTCTTGGGGTCGGTGTGGAGTTTCCCGTGACATTATCAACCGCCCAAAACTGTCATTTTTGTTTGTGTCAGTCAGGCTATGGATTATATTGTTGCACTGGGTAGACAATTGCAGGGTCTGTCTTTGGAAGTAGCCAATCTCTGCACGCAGATCCAGGGATCACAGGCTGC